>NC_089491.1:14013664-14345664 GCF_036850765.1 Saccopteryx bilineata | reverse complement strand
GGCCTGGCAGAGTGTTAGCTTGTAAGAAGAGCCTCCATTTTCAGTCCAGCACCCCCCGACGGGGTGGAGGGTTGCTGCTCCTTGCTCTGAATGAAAGCTCTTCCAAACGTGGCTCTGACCTTGGCCCTGGCGTGTTCTGTTCAAACATTGAGGCCCTTCACAATCAGCCCAATATGGTGAGGAGAAACACATTGGGCCAGGACTCTGCCTACCGGGGTTCTGGTGCTTGAGTCACCCCTAATTTGCCATGTGACCTCTGTGGGTTCCATTTAACCATCTGTAAAAAGAAGGGATTGGCTTAGGCGAGTCTTTTTCCAGAGCTGACATTCTGTGGTCTGTGGCCTGAGCCTGAATTAATTGACCAGCTCAAAATCTAAGAGGCTGAAGAGCCAGAGCTGAGGTCCAGCTCCCAGGCGTGACCACCCCCAGCGCGGCTGCAGAGGACTTTGGAGCTTTGCCACTTCAGATTGTCTTATGCCTGAGGGCCCTATGTCGGGAAAAACAGGTCTGCTGGGAATTAGCTTGGGCTCCTGGCTTCCCAGTTGGTCTCCTCATGTAAGTAATCCACCGCAAAGCCCTATTGGTGGAGGAAGTTGCTCACACTTGATTCCTTATAACACTCCTCCCATTCCAGGTGACTGGTTCCAACAGGGGAGTTTTCTGTTTTGTCTTTTAAAAAAGAAAAACAGGTGTTTTTTAAAATATATTTCTTAAATGTTTATTTATTGATTAGAGAGAGAGAGAGAGAGAGAGGAACACCGATCTGTTCCTGTATGTGCCTGACCGGGGATCGAACCGGCCACCTCTGTGCTTTGGGATGATGCTCTAACCAACCGAGCTATCCAGTCAAGGCAGGCTTTTTTTTTAAACTTGCCATAAAACAAATGTTCAGCATAAAAGTATTTTGATGATATAGAAACGCATGAAGAAGAGTAAAAGTCAACTGAAAGTATTACCTATCTACCCCTGCCTAAGTGATCCTTCATAAACATTTTTGTGTTCATCCTTCTAGGCTTTCTCTAAGAAATAAGAATAAAGACAAATATCTTGATAGTGGAGATAGGACCATACTAGGAATACTGTTAGAATTTTATAGACTCATGAAACTATAAAATGAATACTTGTCAAAGATTTTATTAACTTAGTACTTAATGGTCATCTGAAAAATAATATCGGCTAGGTGTTTCATCACCAAAAAGGATTTATTCTGGCTTGACCAGGCGGTGGCGCAGTGGATACAGCGTCAGACTGGGATGCGGAAGACCCAGGTTCGAGACCCCGAGGTCGCCAGCTTGAGCAAGGGCTCATCTGGTTTGAGCAGAAAGCTCACCAGCTTGAGCCCAACGTCGCTGGCTCAAGCAAGGGGTTACTCAGTCTGCTGAAGGCCCATGGTCAAGGCACAGAAAAAAAAAATTAGAAAAAGGATTTATTCTGAAAAAGAAAGGGTTGTGCCGTGTCTGGATAGCTCGGTTGGGTAGAGCCTCGTCCCAGTATGCAATGGTTACCAGTTCGATCCCTGGTCAGGGCACATATGGAAACAGATTGATCTTTCTCTCTCTCTCTCTTTCTCTCTTTCTCTCCCTTCCTCTCTCTCTGAAGTTAATAAATAAAAATTTTAAAAAGAAAGGGTTGCCACCCAGTGCCTGCAGACATGCATGGCAAACCTTGTACACACTCTGCCCTGAGTGCCAAGATGGTGGGGTATTTATAGAAAGGAAAAGGAAGTTAAGGGAAGGGGAAGTTAGAACCAAGGAGCTTTATTATAAACAGAGTTCTTCCTGTAGGGTTCTGGCCAGTAGGGTTCTCAAGATTCAGATTCTAGGGGGAAGAGGAGGGGCACAATGAAAACCAGATAGAAGGTGACGGAAGACAATTTGACTTTGGGTGATGGGTATGCAACATAATCAAATGTCAAAATAATCTGAAGATGTTTTCTCTGAACATATGCACCCTGATTTATCAATGTCACTGCATTAAAATTAATAAAAATAAGATTTTTTAAAAAAGATTCAGATTCCAAAGAGTGTGAGAACTTCCATAAGCTCTAGCTCCTCCCAGAGACCCTCCCTACTGATTGTTTCCTTAAAATTCCAGTTAGTTTTTAGCAGAAGGAACCGGTTGGTTAGAGCATTGTCCTGAAGCACGGAGGTTTCTGGTTCGAACCCAGTCAGGGCAAATACTAGAACAGATTGATGTTCCTGTCTCTCTCTCTCTCTCCCTTCTTCTCTCTTCAATCATTAAAAAACATTTTTAAAAATCTCTTTTTGTTGCAGGAATTCCTCAGGACTCTTTTAGAAGGATAATTATCAGTGCCAGAGGTCCATTTGCCTCTTGTCCCCCGAGGTAGAGCTGTACAGTCAGAGCAAGGTGCCCAGTTGGGAAGGGACCTGTCCAAAGCCATCTGTGAGTTAAGGGCAGACCTGGGACTCTCCTCAGGGTTTTCGGACCTTCTGAAATAAACGGAGCCTTCCGGGAGCCCCTTTACCACCAGGGTTGCTTTCAGCCTGAATACCAGTGGGAGGGATGGGAACCCATCCAGAGGTAAACTCTTCTTTGGATTACTCAGTCACTGGAGATGAAATAATCAGCTAGGTCACTTAAAAAAATTTTTTCTACCTCATCACTAATGGACCAAACACTCAACTATAAAAAAAATAATAATACAGTAATGTAAAATAAATAAATGGACTGCATAAGTAAATTCTATGATTTATAAAGCAAATCATTAAAGTTTAACAAATTTGACTAAAATGTCTGCATGACAAAAACAATAACAAACCACCACCAATGAGTTTGAAAGACAAAAGAAGATTACACAAGATCCCACTCTTTAAAATAAACAAAAGCCTATCAGAAATTACTTAGGCATTCACCAACTGTTAGACCAGTTACGGGGTTAAAAGAGATAATGCCTGTGAATGTGGTTTGTTCAAAGGCATTTTCATCCATGTCCGCACAGTTGTTATGTCTGTCATCATGATCTTTATGATCGATTTCCAGCAATGCAGCCAAAATGTATGTGGAAAAGCACCAGACATGGTTGCAGATGTGAAGGGGGCCATCGGGGTGTCGGTCAATCAGTTTTCCTCAGAAGAGGAAGAGCTCAGGTTATGAAACTGCTTAGGATTTGAATCCTGGCATTGCTGATATTGACCAGTCCTTTGGCAAGATCTATAACAGCTCCAATCCTTATCTTCTCATTTGTAAAATAGAGCTAGTAATCACTCCCATCTCAGAATGTTTTTAAGGAATCAGTGCAATGATGAGTGTGGACTGACTGACACAGAGCCACTTATTAGACTAAAAAATAAAAGTGTGTTCCCTTCCCATTCCCACAGAAATATCCTGGGCTCTCCAATTCATTCATTCAACCATGTTTATCTTGTATCTCTGCATGCTGGGCGCCCTGCAGGTGCTGAAGAGACCAGTGGAAATATGAGAGAGGCAGTCTTGGCCCTCTTGGAGTTGACAGTCCAATGAGGACTTCAGACACAGATAACTTGGCAAAAATGAAATATTTACAATTGAAGGAGAGCTATGAGGAAAAGAAACCTAGAGTGTAGCGGGAGCCTTGGAAATATTCTGGAAAGGCCTCTGAGAAAGGGGTCTGAGGGATGGGGCAATTAGCGTTCGTCACAGCTGAGGGGAGCCCCGAAGGCCTGAGCAGGACAGACCAGGGTTAAATTGGGAGAAAGCAAAGAAGGACCAGTGTGGCTGCAGCCTGGGCGGCGTGTTTCCAACTCAGGAAGTCTGGCTCTGGCATCCCGCGGAGGAGTCCATTCCAGCTTCAGTCCAGACATTCTAGGGGCAGGCACTCAGTTCTTCTGAGGTGGCCTGGTCCATCTGGGATTTTGTTGGTACACCCAGAAATTAAGATGTAGCCTGCTGGATACTGTACCAATGCAACCAGGAATTAGCTAACCCCAGGTTCTTGGTCTTAACCTGATACAATCAGTTACTCTCCTTTGCCAAGATGCACTATCCCTTATTTGGCATTTGTCTATGTTGTAATCATTGGCTCATATGTCTTCTTCCACTATCTTATGAACTCCTTTGTAAGAAGAGAATGTGTCTTTCTCCTCCCTCTGTCCCTAGATCCTGGCAAAGACTGTGCACATGCAAGGTGCTGCGATTGTGTGTTTGTTGAATGAATAATAAATGATGCATTACAAAGATTTACTCATTTGATCTAGGTAACTATTATCTCCCAATATGAGCTACATTTTATTGAGCACCTACTATGTACCAGATATCTTACTAATGTTATCTCATTAAATTGCTTTTTGGAGATTGGCATTATTTTGCTTCCATTTTCTTCTCAGTTTTATATGTTGAAGAAATTCAGTCCCTGGCAGGTTGGCTCAGTAATAGGGCATCGGCCTGGCATGTGGATGCCCTGGGTTTGATTTCTGGTCAGGGCACATAGGAGAAGCAACCATCTGCTTCTCTACCCCTTCTCCTCCCCCCTCCCTTTTTTCTATTTCTCTCTTTCTTTTTCTTTTTTTAAAATTTTTATTTATTTATTTTTCTTTTACAGAGACAGAGAGTGAGTCAGAGAGAGGGATAGACAGGGACAGACAGGAACAGAGAGAGATGAGAAGCATCAATCATTAGTTTTTCGTTGCGCGTTGCAACACCTTAGTTGTTCATTGATTGCTTTCTCATATGTGCCTTGACCGTGGGCCTTCAGCAGACTGAGTAAACCCTTGCTGGAGCCAGCGACCTTGGGTTCAAGCTGGTGGGCTTTTGCTCAAACCAGATGAGCCCGCGCTCAAGCTGGCGACCTCCGGGTCTCAAATCTGGATCCTCTGCATCCCAGTTCGACACTCTATCCACTGCGCCACCTCCTGGTCAGGCTATCTCTTTCTTTCTTTCCTGCAGCCATGGCTGAGTTGGAGCAAGTTGGTCTTGGGTCCTGAGGATGGCTCCATGGCCTTGCCTCAGGCACTAAAATAGCTCAGTTGCCGAGCAAATGGAGCAGCAGCCCCAGATGGGCAGAGCATTGCCCCACAGGGGGCTTGCTAGGTGGATCCCAGTCAGGTGCATGCGAGAGTCTGTCTCTATGCCTCCCTACTTTTCACTTAAGAAAAAAAAAAGAAGAAATTCAGATAATGAGAAAAGTTGAAAGAACAGTACAAGAAACAACCATACATCCTTCATCTAGATTGCTAATTTTGCCACAGTTGCTTTATCTCTGTATGCTGTATGTATACACACACACACACACACACATACACACACTTTATTTTTCCTGCATTATCTGAAAGATGCTGATATGATGACTGTTTACCCCTGAAATCTTTAGCACATATCTCCTACGAATAAGAACACTTTTCTGCACAATCATGATGTCATTGTCACACTCAGTAAATATAAGTTGAGTAAGTTGTAATGTGGGGGACAAGCACATAGGTTTTGGAAGGAGAAAGAACCAAGATTTTTTTAAGACCCAATAAGATTCTGCCCTTGTGTGTTTTTGGGAAAGTGACTTCACCTTGTTGAATCCCCGACTTTTCCATCTGTGAAAAGGTGTCATTCACATAAACTGCTTCATCCAGTGTCTGACTCATGTTAAGTGCTCAATAAAGAAAAGGTACCGTTACCAAGAGTGCTGTTAATATTATTAAAATATGAGAAAATTCTGTTATTCAGTGGATTAAGGTGATAGAAAAAACAACGAATTTGAATTTTTAAGATCCTAATCCAGCTATGTGACCTTGAGCAACTCTTGTCCTCATTCTGATGAACTTTATTTTCCTTACTTGAGAATCCCTCCTCTGCAAACCTCATAGCATGATTCAACAGATTTAATGGGGATCCACTCTGTGCAGAGTATCACAGGCCTAACACTAAAAGCAAAGGTGAGTGTTGCTATTACCCTCCTTTAACACATTATTGGCAAAGCCAGAGCGTAGCAAAGCAGGGATTCCACGCAGCCCTCCCTGACCTTGTGCCTGTCCTCTGTTCTTTAGGTCGCAGTGTTCAGAAGAGCAAAGGAGCACTAGATGTGAAAATGCTCTGCAAAGCCGCAGAGCCCTATAAAGGTAAAGGGTATTTCATCAGCATAATTATATTCCTTCTGAGGGCCATGTAACTGAGAGGACAGCAGGAGACTTCAGCTGTATTTTTTTCTTTTTTTCAATTCTCAAGATAGTTCATGAAAGTCTTAGATCGAGCCTGACCAGGCGGTGGCACAGTGGATAGAGCATCAGACTTGGATGCGGAAGACCCAGTTTCAAAACCCTGAGGTCGCTGGCATGAGCGCAGGCTCATCTGGTTTGAGCAAGGCTCATCAGCTTGAGCCCAAGGTCTCTGGCTTGGGTAAGGGTTCACTTCATCTGCTCTAGCCCCATAGTCAAGGCACATATGGGAAAGCAATCAATGAACAACTAAGGTGCAACAATGATGAATTGATGCTTCTCATCTCTCTCCCTTCCTGCTTGTCTGTCCCTGTCTGTTCCTCTCTTTGTCTCTCTCTGTCTGTCACAAAAAAAAGTCTTAGGTCATTGTTATTTTTTATTATTTTTTTTTTCTTTTCATTTTTCTGAAGCTGGAAACAGGGAGAGGCAGTCAGACAGACTCCCGCATGCGCCCGACCGGGATCCACCCAGCACGCCCACCAGGGGCGACGCTCTGCCCACCAGGGGGCGATGCTCTGCCCATCCTGGGCGTCGCCATGTTGCGACCAGAGCCACTCTAGCGCCTGGGGCAGAGGCCACAGAGCCATCCCCAGCGCCCGGGCCATCTTTGCTCCTATGGAGCCTTGGCTGCGGGAGGGGACGAGAGAGACAGAGAGGAAAGCACGGCGGAGGGGTGGAGAAGCAAATGGGCGCTTCTCCTGTGTGCCCTGGCCGGGAATCGGTCATTGTTATTTACCAAGGATCTTCCTACATTCAAACAATCACTGATTGGAGGTAGCAGAGATCCAGTCAGCCCAGAACCAAGTCCTCAATTGAAGAAGCTGATTAGAAAAGCTTTTTGAACCTGTAATTTATTTAGGACACTATTTCAATGGAGGAAGAGGAAAAGAAGAAGGAAGAAGATCACTCAAACCTAGTAACTTAACTGGGTATCAGACCTTCAGTCAATTAGTTTGTTTTTTTTTTAATTGATTTGAGAGAGGGAGACATTGGTTTGTTGTTCCACTCATTTAATGCCCTCACTAGTTGATTCCACATGTGCCCTGACTGGGGATCGAACTCACAACCTATGTGTATTTTTTATTTTATTTTATTTTATTTTATTTTTTACAGAGACAGAGAAAAAGTCAGAGACAGGGATAGACAGGGACAGACATACAGACAGGAACGGAGAGATGAGAAGCATCAATCATTAGTTTTTCGTTGCTCATTGAGACACCTTAGTTGTTCATTGATTGCTTTCTCATATGTGCCTTGACCGTGGGCCTTCAGCAGACCGAGTAACCCCTTGCTCAAGCCAGCGACCTTGGGTCCAAGCTGGTGAGCTTTGCTCAAACCAGATGAGCCCACATTCAAGCTGGCGACCTCGGGGTCTCAAACCTGGGTCCTCGGTATTCCAGTCTGACGCTCTATCCACTGCACCACCGCCTGGTCAGGCACAACCTATGTGTATTGGGACAGCGTTCTAACCATGAGATACCTGGCCAAGGCCCCTCCAATCACTTCTGAGACCTGGAAAGTGAGGAGAGATGCTCTAAGTGTTCCACAGAGTGACCAAGATGGCAAGTAAATGTTGTCATAATTCAGGGTACCTATACACCCAACAATAAATTCTACCTCTTTAGGTAAGAAGGACTTCTGGAAAACCACTAGCAGGACCTGCCCCACCTCTATGTCCTGGAAAGAAAGAGACAACGGGAAACAGCCTCGTGTAAGGGATACCTTCCAGAGAGCAAGCAATTATTTCCCAGGGGACAGGGTGAGCCTCTTCAAGGCCATCCTACTGTTTTATATGGCTCCTGCATTACCAGTGGGGCCCAGCAGGGGGAGAGTGAGTCCTGTGGGCATTAGGCCATTGCCACCTCTGCTGGGCAGTGAATTCCTTAATAGGAGACAATGCTGTGTGACATACTGTGACTGGGTTAAAAGCTTTCCATAAAGTGATGGGCTATGGTGCTGGCAGATGCAAAAAGGGCAGGGAAAGCAAATTCAAATAAAAAGTAAATGTAAATATCACCTCACACCTGTCAGAATGGCTATCATCAACGAATCAACAAACAAGCGTTGGCAAGGAAGTGAAGAGAAGGGAGCCCTCCTGCACTGCTGGTGGGAATACAGACCGGTACAGCCACTGTGGAAAACAGTATGGAAAAATTAAAAATGGAACTCCCTTATGACCCAGAGACTCCACTTCTGGGAATATATCTGAAAAAACTAAAACCATAAATTTGAAAGAATATATGCATCCCAGTGTTCACTGCAGCATCATTTACAACAGCCAAGATCTGGAAGCAGCCCAAGTGCCCACCAGTAGGTGGGTGGATAAAAAAGCTGTGGTACATTTACACAATGGAATACTACTCAACTGTAAAAAAAACAAAAAGGAAATCTTACCATTTGCGACAGCATGGATGGACCTGGAGTGAAATAAGCCGGCCAGAGAAAGACAAGTATGATTGACCATGTGATTTCCTTATATATATTTTTAATTAATTTATTCATTTTTTTAGAGAGGAGAGATAGAGGGAGAGAGAGAGACAGAGAGAGAGAAGGAGTGAGGAGCTGGAAGCATCAACTCCCATATGTGCCTTGACCAGGCAAGCCCAGGGTTTCGAACCGGTGACCTCCTTATATGTGGAATCTAAGGACCCAAAACCAACAAAATAGAAACAGACTCATAGATACAGAGAACAGACTGACAGCTGTCAGAGTGGGGAGGGTGTTGGGGGGCTGGGTGAACAAGGGGACGGGATTAAGAAAAAAACAACTCGTAGAGACAGACAGCGGTAGGTGATTACCAGATGGAAAGGGGGATGTGGGAGGTAACAGTGGGTAGAGGGGCATAAATGGTGAAGGAAGGAGACTTGACTTTGGGTGGTGAACCCACAAGAGTGTACAGATGATGTATTATAGAATTGTCCATGTGTATATAACTTTATTAGCCAATGTCACCCCCCCAAAATTAATAAAAATTATTTTAAAAAGCAAATGTGAAATATTTCTGTGACAACAATTGTCCTGCTCCAGATAGAGTTAGTTACTAGCTGAGCAAAACACAGGGGGGAGTTGAGTGTGAGGGAAAGTGTCAGGTTTCTTCTGCAGGAGAGGGAGGTGCAGAGGAAAGACCACAGACTGAGAACAGTGCAAAGGGATTCTTTGGGTCCTCTGAAATCTCTATGTGACTCCATCTTTTCATAAAAGACTCCTGATAAAATCATGTAGTCAGCAAACTGTGAACTTCTGCAACTCCCTGTATCTGAATATGGCTGCCAGCAGTCTCAAACCCATGGCCTCCGTGAAAGATTTTTCACTCAAGCACAGAAAAGCCCCCAACTATCAATCTCTATCTTACAGCAAACATCTCAAGACCTGAGCTTGTCCTTCTCCCACTCCCAGTTCAAGATACCCACTGCCTTCGGGAGCTGCCATCCTACCAGTTTCAGTATCTCTCACTTCCCTTTTAGGTTGCTGCTGAGTTTTGTCTTCAGCTTGTAAAAAGTCCCAGGAGACCCAAAGAGATGACTTAGCCATTGTGTTCCATGGACTGCTAGTTCCCATCCTGGAATGTGATCAGAACTCTCAGTGCCTTGCTCTTTGTTTCAGCTCAATAACCATGGATCAGTTAGAGCAGGGATTAGGAAACTTATTGGCTGAGACAGCCATGAACGCCACATATTTTAAAATGTAATTCCGTGAGAGCCATACAATGACCCGTGTACGTTAGGCATTATCCAATAAAAATTTGGTGTTGTCCCGGAGGACAGCTGTGATTGGCTCCAACCACCCGCAACCATGAACATGAGTGGTAGGAAATGAACGGATTGTAATACATGAGAATGTTTTATATATATATATATATATATATTGTATTTTTCTGAAGTTGGAAACGGGGAGAGACAGTCAGACAGACTCCCGCATGCGCCCGACCAGGATCCACCCAGCACGCCCACCAGGGGCGAAGCTCTGCCCACCAGGGGGCGATGCTCTGCCCCTCCGGGAAGTTGTTCTGTCGCGACCAGAGCCACTCTAGCGCCTGGGGCAGAGGCCAAGGAGCCATCCCCAGTGCCCGGGCCATCTTTGCTCCAATGGAGCCTCGGCTGCGGGAGGGGAAGAGAGAGACAGAGAGGAAGGTGGGAGGTGGAGAAGCAAATGGACGCTTCTCCTGTGTGCCCTGGCCGGGAATCAAACCCGGGACTTCTGCACGCCAGGCCGACGCTCTACCGCTGAGCCAACCGGCCAGGGCTGTTTTATATTTTTAACGTTATTATTTTTTCTATTAAAGATTTGTCTGTGAGCCAGATGCAGCCATTAAAAGAGCCACATCTGGCTCATGAGCCATAGGTTCCCAACCTAGAGGAAAAACCAAACTAGAGCAGCCTGTCTCCCCCCTAAAGTGAGTGGTCCAGGGAGCAGGGTGGCTTTGCTCTCATGTCATTCATTCTTCCATGTCTTTGGCAGGGTTTTCTTCTACATAGCTGAGGTTGCCCTTGCAATCTTGGGTTCTAGCTGGTGAGATAGGAGTGGAGTGTGGAGGACCCTTGCTGTGTGTCTTAGAACTCAGCCCCAGAAATGGCACACGTTATTCCCACTTACATTCCCCCGGGGAGAATTCAGACACATGGCCACCCTGCCCACAAAGGAGGCTAGCAAAGATGGCCTGCTGGGTAGCCATGTGCCTGGCTTCAAGTCTACTCAGAAGCAAGAAATGGGAAGAAGGCTTTTGGTGAATAGCTAGCAATCTCTGCCAGGTACCATTCCAAATAGCCTGTCTTTCCTTGAGGATCTGTGGTGTTGTCTAAGCCTGCTATAATAAAGTACCACAAATGTGGTGGCTTAAAACAGCAGAAACTTGGCCCTGGCCGGTTGGCTTAGTGGTAGAGCACTGGCCTGGCATGCAGGAGTCCTGGGTTCGATTCCCGGCCAGGGCACACAGGAGAAGCGCCCATCTGCTTCTCCACCCCTCCCCCTCTCCTTCCTCTTTGTCTCTCTCTTCCCCTCCCGCAGCCAAGGCTTCATTGGAGCAAAATGGCCCGGGCGCTGGGGATGGCTCCATGACCTCTGCCTCAGGCACTAGAATGGCTCTGGTCGCAACAGAATGACGCCCCAGATGGGCAGAGCATAGCCCCCTGGTGGGCATGCTGGGTGGATCCCGGTCAGGCGCATGCGGGAGTCTGTCTGACTGCCTCCTCGTTTCCAACTTCAGAAAAATACATAAAAAACAAACAAAAAAACAAAAAAACACAGCAGAAACTTGTTGCTTCACATCCTAGAGCCCAGAACTCTGAAATCAGGGTGTCATCATGGCCATGCCCCCTCTAAGGGTGCTAGGGGCGGGACTGTTCTCCAGGTCTTTTCCAGCTTCTGGCCACTTCCAGGAGCTTCTTGACTCATAGATGCATCACTCCAGTCTCTGCCCTGAAATGGCCTTCTCCCTGTGTGTCTCCACATTGTCTTCCCTTTTATGTGTCTCTGTGTCTGAATTTCCCCTTTTTAAGGACACCAGACATATCGGGTTAAGGCCCACTTTAATGATCTCATTTTAACTTAATAACTTCTGTAAAGAGCCTTTTTCCAAGTAAGTCCACATTTTGGAGGTATTCAGGGTTAGGACTTCAACATATCTTTTTTGGGAGGGACACAGTTCCCTCGATAACAGAGTCTGTTATCTACAACCCACTCTTGGACACTGATACCTGGATTATTTGTAACATAAGCAAACAGAATGTATTGGAAGGATATTGGGTAGTTCCTGGGATCAGGCTTCGGGAGACACAGAAATCAGGGTAACCCCAGGCCAAAACTCATGGACACCTCCTTAGGGCCTGCCTTCTAGATGACACAGCTCCCAAATCCTTCTGGCTAAATTTCCCTTCTCTCAAGACACAGATTCTTGGAAGAGCCCCCTGGGTCAGCCTGTGATGGAGTCAGGGCCTGTTTAGGGGTTTGTGAATGGGACGAAGTGATGGGCAGTCTAGCTGGGACCTCCTGGGGTGTGGGAAGGGCGACTCCTCCAAAGAAAGGGGGCTTCTGTCAAAAGAGGGGGGCAGAGATGCATTGTGCAGGCGAAACCACAGCTGTTTGCTACACATTGTAATTCATTTGAGAAAGATTTTCAGCTCAAGCAGTTATATTTCTAAGTATTTTGGCACATAAAGGAGCCATTTAGTCATCTAGAAAATACCGAATAGCGGAAAAATGCAGTGTCATGTGATAGAAAGCGCACTGACGGTGGAATTAGAGGAGCAGGGTTTGTTTTTTTAAAAAAATATTTGCAGATGGTATAATCCTATCCTGAAAACTGAAGCGAATTAACCAAAAAGCTCTTGGAAACAACCGGAATGTTCAACCAAGTATCAAGTTACTAACTAAAATAAAATTGGTGCAATGTAACCCGTTAGAAAAAAAAGGCATAACAGAACTGGAAATGTTATTTACATTAGCTACCAAGGCGATCTGTAAAGGATGAAGCTCAGCCAAAATTGCAGACTCAGATTCTCCTCGCAAGGCAGGAAGGATGGAAGGTGAGGAGACTGGTGATCAGAAAGAGGTCATTTATCTCTAAATTGATTTATTCGTGCAAAACCTCAGTAAAAGAAATAACTCAGCCAATCAAAAACTTAATTTCTTTTTTTAACTTGAAAATGTGAGACTAAAGTTCATAGGAAAAGTCCCTGTCCTTGGTTGTCAGTTCCTCATAGCCAATCAGCTTCCTTCCAAAGGATTAGAGAGAGAGAGAAACACTGATTTCTTGTTCCACTTATTTATGTATTCATTAGTTGAGTCTTGTGTGTTTCCTGACCAGGGATTGAACCCCCAACCTTGTGGTATAGGATGACACTCTAACCAGCTGAGCTACCTGGCCAGGGTCTGCTCTGTCTCTGTGGTGAATCTCCTGCTGCCTCCCTATTATAAGGACACTTATGATTATATTCAGGGCTTGCCTGGACAATCCCTCTTGAGAGGGAGAGTTCTTAACTCAATCACATCTGCAAAATTCCTTTTGCCACATAAGGAAACATCCAGGAATTACCATCTGGAAATCTGTGAGAGCCATGAATCATCCTACCACAGGGGGAATGTTGGCACTAATTAGAAATTTTTTCTGTGCATTTTTTTTCTTTTTAGGTCAGGTTTATTGAGGTATAATTTACATATAAACATTCACTCTTTATAGTATACAATTCTATCAGTTTCACCAAACACACATGGTTGTATAATTACCATCATAGTCAAGGTGTACAATAGTGCCATCACCCCAAGAAATATCTTCATGCTGCCCATTAGGAGTCAAACCATCCCCTCACCTCAGCCCCTGGAAGCCACCGATATATTCTCTGTCCTTATAGTATTACCTTTTAGAGAATGCCATATAAATGGAATTATGGAATGTGTAGCTTTTAAAATCTGGCTTCTTTTAGAATAATGCATTTAGAATCCATCCATATTGTAGTTTGTTCCTTTTTATTGCTGGGTGGTATTCAATGGTAGAAATGTGTCACAATTAATCCATCGGTGAAGACCACTTGAGCTGTTCCCCATTATTGGAAATTATAAATTAAGCCTTTATTAATGTTCAGGTACTGACAAATGTTGGGTGAGTATAAGTTTCATTTCTCGTGAATAAATATATATGAAAGAGATGGCTGGGTCATGTTGGAATCCATGGGAGTCAGTAAGACCAGAGTAACAGGCTTTAATGAAAGGAAGAAAGAAACCCTGCTGGGCACTTCTCCCGGGGAGGAGAGCACCAGTTACAGACTAGGGGCGAGTTATATAGTGTTTGGGAGAGCCTGAGGGGATACTGCAGCAAAAGTCCTGGTATGTCCGGAGCCCCTCCTTGGCGTGGCTTCTCAGTTTTTTGGAATTCCTTTGTCTCAGGGGCGATAGTCCAGTAAGGATGAGGTCTGACAGATAAGCGGAACATCAAGAGGGCAGTTTGGAATACACATATCTATCATTTCTCAACTCTGTGGTTACATATAAAAGAAAGGCAGTTATTAATTTTATAATATATGGTGAGGGGTGATGAGGAGAAAGAGGAGAAGAAATTGGAAAATTATTGCTTCTTCTGGAGAGAACTCAAGAAGGGAATCTTGCCAAGCCAAGTCCCCATCCAGTTAAGGAGGTCGTCAATTTCCATGCTGTAAGGTCTGAACCAGCATGTCTCCGAAAACCTAAATGAGGAAGTAAAAAAAATTTTGCAAGGAAATAATTGTGAATTTCTTGCTGTGAGTGCTGAGTGGACAGAGTGACATGGTGATACATGGTCTCCTGGATGAGCCTCATGAGACGTGCTGGTCTGGTTCCTCTCGAATGGGAGGACATGTGGAGATTTTTAGAGACAGGGAACCTGTTGGTGTAAGTTTTTAGAAGGACTGAATATTAAAAGGAAGGGGGTTTGGAGAACACTCAGGAGGGAACTTCTCGGGCTGAGTGGCGGCTTCTCAGCTTTTTGGAATTCCTTTGTCCCAGGGGCGATAGTCCAGTAAGGGTGAGGTCTGACAGATAAGCGGAACATCAAGAGGGCAGTTTGGAATTTACATATCTATCAGGTCATATTATAAATATATGACAGACGTTATAAGGGACTGCCAAACTGTTTTCAAAGTGGCTGTATCACTTTGCTTCTCCACTAGTAATACATGAGAGGTCCAGTTGCTCTACATCCTCATCAGCATTTGGTATTGTCATTTTTCTCTCTCTTGATGTTAGTCGTTCTGATAGATGTGCAGTGATGCAGCAATCCCACTTCTAGAAATCTATCACAGGGATGCAGTGGCAGAAACGTGAAAAGATGTACTCGCAAAGCTATCGCATGCAGCTCTGTTTGTAATCACTGGAGATTGGAAGCAACCCAAATGCCCATCAGTAGGAGACCATTGATGGGCATGTGGGTTGCTTCCAAACTCTCACAGTTTCAAAGAGAGCTACATTATGTAGTCGAGTAGGCCAGATCGTGAAGTTTAGAGTGAGTACAAAGATGGGGAGAATGATGGCTTGGACAGGTTTTACTTTGGTTGAGTAAAGAGAGCAAACAGCAGTGAGGAAGATATACATGCCACAGGACACAAGTGAGGAGACTCACTCAGCTCCTTACTGCTCCTGTGTCCTCACAGAGGTATGCTCAGGGTACAGTCAACCGGAAGTCGGGAACCAGCTAGGCCAGAGGAGCTAGGCCGCGGCACTGGCAGCAAGCCTGTGCCAGCACTCAAGAGTCCATTCACTCCCAGATAAAGGGCCCCGGACCCCATCGTGGCTCCACATTTGTGCCACATTGTTCTATCTTTTACAAGCCAGCAGACCTAAACAGGCCCCACCTGGTCTACCAGACACGTGCAATGTGACAACTGTAGCCTTCCATCTGTGCAGCTTCTAATTGCCCTCTGCCTTCTATCATGGTCACATAGTATTGAGAAAATCCTGATTCACACAGACGAGTAGTTGCAGACTGAAGCAGTTTTTCATCATCTCCTATGGCAAAGTCAGGCTCAGGTCACTTTTCAATTAAACTGATTCTTCTACCTTCTCTTCCCTTCCTTCTCTTCCTTTTCCTTTCCTTCCCTTCCCCTTTCTTCCTTTTTTTCCTTCCTCCCTCCTTCCCTCCTACATTCTCCCATAAGCATTTGTTGATTCCTACTGTGGGTCAGACCCTAGTCTTGAGACTGGGGTTAAAGATAAATGAAACATGGCCGCTGTTCTGAAAGAACACAGCAGGGGAGACCCACGTACCCACAGCCAAATATGGACACAATGTGAAGGCACCACAGAAGGAGGGGGAACATTTCACTGGACCCTGAAGGATGAGTAGCATCACCAAGCAGAGCCAATAGAGAAGGGAAGGGCATTCCGGGCAGAGGGAACGGAGAGAGCAAATGCTGGGGAAGACAAGAAAGCATAGACTGCTGGTAGGGAGGGTAGGGGGGAAAGTCTTGGTGTCCAAGAAAAAAATGAGAGCAGGTGAAGCTGGTGCTAGATCAGAGAGGGCCTTGAAGGCGGTGCTGAGAAACTTGGAAGGTGATGGGGGATGTTACAGAGTTTTAAGCAGGAACATGGTAGGATTATGTTTGTGAGAAAGGTCATTTGGAGGCCGTTTGTGGTGGATGATTAGAATGAGGTTAGACTGGAGGCCCTGAGTCCAGTTAAGGGACTGTTGCAACACAACAGTCCAGACCAAAGATGATAAGATAGGATCTGAGACAAGGGAGATGATGAAGGGGGAGCTATTTCATAAGAGTCATAGGAGCTAGAATAGATAAGCCTCGGCAGCGAAGGCAGCTGCAGGGTGATAGACAGATGTGGGAGGATAGCTATGATGGGCTCCTGCCATTTTAATTCCTTCCCGAATTACGACCTTACCATCCGTTCTTTTCAGAGGATATATTTATATTTGTTATCTCACTCTGAAGCTACTTTCTCAAGCATGGTTCTCCCTCTTCCTGATTTTAGTGGGCCATGATTGCTTCTTCTTTCCAGCCCCTGTTTTCTGGTGACTGGTCCCTCCATAAAGGTCATGGTGAAAGGTAGCCCTGCCTGGGGACTTTCTACCCTGCTCACCTGTGTTTAGGCCAGGTCGGCAGGTTAACAAGCTGGGCCAATCAGAGTCCTTCTCTAGGGTCTTGAAACTGAGTCAAAGAATATGACTGCTTCTCTCTGGAAAGGAACGGAAAACTAGGTAGCTGTTGGCTGATGGTTCAAGTAAGAAAAAGCTGCATCCTAGTAAGTGGGAATAATAAGGATATGCCCAGAGAAGCAGATTGTTGGGCAGATAAAATGTATTATGCTCACTTTGTTAAAAATGGTGCTGCCCACGTGAGGCCGTCGCCCAGGTGATATTAATGTGTATTGAGAATCCTTGTAGCCTGGGGCTTGGTTTTGGGATTAAGCCTTTCCTACCCTTTTTGATGTGGGGCGGTACAATCCAATCATGCCTCAGAGAAGTGACTGTAGTAGAGACTTCCCTATTTTGTATATTGGATTAAAGGTTATGAATCTACACTATAAAATGGGGGCAAAACAGGAGCTTGCTCTCTTGGTTCCTGGAATGATTAGCATGAGAGAGCAGAGGGAGCAGAGCAGAGAGCAGCGGAAAGAGGCCATGTGGCCAGGAGAAGCAGCCAAGATGGCGGAGTGCTGAGTGAGATGCCAGTTTGTGTGCAGTTTATGCAGGGAGAAGGAAGGAGATGGGGAACAGAGGAGAATAAGGCTGGTGAGCTAGAAACCTTTGATTCTAGGAAACTCGGATAAGTCAGTGGCTTTGTGAGCACTGAATGTGAGTGGGTTTTGGAGCCCAGTGTGTATTTTTACTTGCCCGCCGGGTGCAAGCTAGAATTAAAGAAAATGGCCTATCAGTTTTTGGCTCCATTGTTTCTTTACCGACTGTCTGAATCCAATGCGAACCTGCATGGGCCAGAAGGCTGCTGTGATAGTGGCCCTGGCCGTGGCTTCTGGCTTTACACAGATGAAAGAAGCAAAGAGGGCTGGCCATGCGTGTTCCCCACCGCCCTCGGGGCCCCGACTCCTCCTGCTCCTGGAGCCGGGATGTTTCTCCCCTTGGGGCCCCTTTTGCTCTAGCTAGCTCTGGCCAATGCTACTGTGCCCAAAAGAACTTTAATACTTTTGTCTGCGGGTGCTATTACAAAACTCACACACCACTGATTACATCTTCCAGACAGGCCTTGGTGTTTGCGCAATGTACTCTCTACGTCCTTCCCTTTTTTTGCTTATTATTCTTGTTTCTTTTTTAGAGTAAATTTTTAAATTGAAGTATGACATACATGCAGCCGGTGTTCATTGTTAAAAGACCCATTTGCAATTATTTTAAAGTCACTATGCAAAAGTAAATAGAAGGCAAATGAATCAAGTCTCCTCCCAACATTTGCTGAAAAAATTCCCAGTGCCAGTAGGTAATGGGGAAGTGGAGGTCAATGTCATCCAGTCTGTATCATCCAGAGCACACAACCTCTGTGGGGTGGGCGGGTGGGCGTGGACAAAGACAGACAATTGAAGTATTGTTTGAAAAATTCTAAAGAAGAAGCACTTATCTGACAAATATTTGTCTAGTGTCCACTATGTGACAGGCTCTGTGAAGGTGGCCCAGGAAGTCAGTCCCACGAACCCTAAGTGCTAATGGTAGTACAGTACATAAAAGATATGTGGCCAAACTGAAAAGGATCAATTAATTTTACCCTGAGGGACCAGGATGAGGACAGTGACATCTGAACTGGGTTTCAATGAAGTAGAATTTTGGCAGGTGGGGAAGGTGGAAAAGGGTTGTTTTATGTTCAGGAACCAGCATGAGCAAAAGGTATGGGGAGCAATGCTTCAAGGTCATGGCTGCAGAGAAGACTCCCACGACCAGATTTGGAGGGAAGAAAAAACTGTATGCCTGAGAGTGTGCCTCGTGGAATTACCCATAAAAGTAAGGAACGGAACAGCATTTGGTAAGGTTAAGTGATGATGACATATGAAGTCAATGGAAAGCAAAGTATAACAGCAGTGATAATAATATCAGCTGTCGTTTATTAAGAACTACTACTACGTGTCGAGCACTGGGTTAAATATTACCCGTGCAAGCCCTGGCCAGTTGGCTCAGCAGTATCATCCGCCAGGCATGTGGAAGTCCCGGGTTCAATTTCTGGTCGGGGCACACAGGAGAAGCGCCCATCTGCTTCTCCACCCTTCCCCCTCCCCTTCCTCTCTATCTCTCTCTTCCCCTCCTGCAGCTGAAGTTCCATTGGAGCAAAGTTGGCCCAGGCACTGAGGATGGCTCCATGGCCTCTGCCTCAGGCGCTAGAATGGCTCGGATTGCAGCAGAGCAACGCCCCAGATTTGCCAAGCATTGTCCCCTGGTGGACATGCTGGGTGGATCCTGGTCAGATGCATGTGGGAGTCTGTCTGTCTGTCTGCCTCCCCTCTGCTTCTGACTTTGGAAAAATACAAAAAAAAATTACAGGTGCATTTTAAAAAACTATTTAATCCTTATAGCAACCCTCTGCACAAGGCACTATTATTTCTAATTTACAGATGAGAAAACTGAGGATCAAAGATGATAAGAACTCAGCAAAGGTAACATAACAAGGAAGTGGCAGAGCCAGGATTCCACAAAATTGTGTGCAACCCCAGAGCCTGTGCATGTGAATTCACTAGAATGTCTCCTCTCAAGAGCTCCGAGAAGCTGTCATCGGAGATGAAGTGATTACAGGTGAGAAGACAGGGGCCCAACCGGTTATATGACTTTTTTGGGAGGAAATACAGGGGTGGGCAAAAGTAGGTTTACAGTTGTGAGTACGCAAAATGGAGTCTATTCTTGTTTTATTTCTTATTAGTTATTGTATTCTTTTCCATGTGAACAACTGTGTACCTACTTTTGCCTACCCCTGTATAAAGAGTATATTACAACCTGGAAAAATGTTTGTTAAAAATATAATGAGAGGAAAAAGCTGGTGTATAATTATTTAAGTGTGATAATCACAACTAGTAAAAATAGAAGTATTTGTAGGTGTGCTGAGTAACCATCCGGAATATTCTAAGGCAGCCCCGGGTTTAAAGTTTCTGATTGCTCATCTTATATCAGGTGCTATGCTGTGACTGAGGAAAGTTGGGAAAATATGGATACTTTACTTATAACTGAAGACTATATAGAAGACATTTAAGCAGTTACTGTATTTTTTAATACCAGAAGTGTTTTAATATGTATGTATTCTGGAACAAACACTGTGATACAATAGGAAGTAATATATTTCGGTTTTCATCCCAGCTTCTGGTCAGAACTTCTAAGCAATAAAAGTACTAGGAACATCTTTTGTTCTAACAGTTGGTCTTTGACCCCTGTTCTGGACACAGAGCTCCTAAACACCTTGGAATTTCTTGGGTGATAAGAGCATTTATTGTTCTAATGAGGACACTCTTACTGGGCTCCTGGATAGCTTCTGGGTGGGGTCTGGTCACCAGAAAGACCAAGCCATGATTAGAAGCTTGGAAGTTTCAGCCCTACTCCCTACCCTCTGGGAAGGGCAGAAGCGCTGGAGATTGAGTTAATAATTGATCGCGCCTATGTGGTAAAGCCTCCATTAAAATCCCTGAACTGTAGGGTTCCGAGAGCTTCCGGGTAGCTGAACACACACAGAGGTGGCATACCCCGCAGGCATAGGGGCTCCACGCCACTCCTCCACACCTTGCCAGCTGCCTGTCTTCCGACTGGCTGGTCCTGAGTTCTGTCCTTCATAACAAACTGGTTCCCCAGTAAGTACATTGTAACACAGTACTGAGTCCTGTGAACCATTCTAGCTAATTAGGAAACCTGAGAAGAGGGTCATAGGAACCCTTGATTTTTAGCTTGTTAGTCAGAGGTTTTCAATGCCTGGATTTAGGTTCGGGCATCTTGTGGGACTGAACTCTTATCCTATGGGATCTGATGCTGTTTCCAGGTAGATAGTGTCAGGATTGAACTGAATTGTAGGTCACCCACTGGTGTCACAGTACTGGTCGGTGTGGGGAAAACCCATGTTTGGTGTCAGAAGTGAAGTTCTGTGTGAGTGGTAGAAAAGAAACAGTAGTTTCCTTTACACACACACACACACACACACACACACACACACACACCAGTGTTGCAACAGTGACTCAAACTTTTTCAAAATATGAACTTGGAAACACCAAGAGGTGATATTTGATACAAATCTAGAAGGTTAAGGAAGCAGACATTTTGTGAGGGCATCTTAGTCTTACTAATTAATGTAAATTGATATCAATGTCTTGCCTATTCATTAAAAGGCTACTCCAGTCATTAGATTTCTGTGGTGATTGTTTTTTAAAGGTTAGCCTTGACTAACTCCATTATAAATTTTTTTCAGCAGTACCAGTGAACAGAAGCAAGACAGGAGCTTTATGTTTATTTCAAACAGTGACAGTAACTGCTATTAATTGGTTGTTTCAGAAAGGTTACTTGGAATTCCTTTATGTGATCATTTGTTCATTCTGCCTTCATGTTAGTTCTTCTCTTTATTAATTCAATTAATTCTTTGTGCATTTATCACACATCCACTAGTCTCCTGTTGTGTGCCAGGTTCTCTGCTGGGCCCTGGGAGCAAAATAGCAACAAGACACTGTCCCGCCCATAAGGGCTTTGCTGGTAGAGCTAGAAACCTAAACAGAGGAGTAGGTCAGTGTGCCAAGTGCTAATTCAATTCAGGAAGGGTGTGTGGAGGGTCTGCTCTGTCCAGGGTGCTGTGCGGACTCTTTCATGGGCAGTACAGAATGAGATATCTGGCCCTGCCCTCAGGGAGCCCACGGGCTAGTGGGAGAGACAGGAAACAACCCAGCAACGAAGTCATCACAAAAGCCGTCATTTATCGGGAGATGAAGCAGGGTTCTGGGATGAAGAAGAAGAGGACAGGGGAACTGATTCTGGCAGAATGGTCCAGGAAGTACAATGAGGATTCATCGCAGGGGACTTGGGAGCATGCAGGGGCAGCTAACGTGACAGATTCTGGAGAAATCAGGGAACGCCTTGCCAAGGAGGTTCCCCAAAAACTGAATCTGAAAGGATAGGGAGGAGTTAAGTAGGAGGGTAATGTCAAGATGCACAATCCTAAGAGACGGAACTGGGGTACAAAGGTTTGAAGGTGTGGAGGTGGCAGAAAGCAGGATCTGTTGGAGAGTCAGAAGGGTACAGGGGTCAGGTGGTAGTGGACAAGATGAAGCTGCGAGAGAATGTAAGGCCAGGTCATGTGTGGCCACCAGTGCCAGGCTAAAGAAGCTTACCAACCCATGGCCTTGGCACAGAAGGGTCCCATAACTTTTCACAGGTCCCCTAAAACCAGACTGTATCAATGCATTTTATGCTGTGATTAAGTTGTATACTTTCACAGAGGGGGTCACAGGCTGCCAGCTGAAGATTTAACTGTTTTTTCATTTTTTGGCTCCAAGGAAAGATGAAATTAAAGTGTCCTTTAGGGGTAACTCACCTTTAACTATCGAAAGGTTGCTTCCTCGTCCCTGAATGGGGACACGTAGGGTACTGGCAACTGAAAAGGGGAAGGCTTGGATTCCCTAAGGGTGGATATGCAAATGCATTTTGATACAGGGCTCCCGGCTGGCTGGGACCTTGGAGCACAGCTGTGTGAGAAACCGATCGCACGGTCTGGGCCAAGCAGTGAGGTTGCTGGACAGCTCCGGAGACAGCTGGCACCTGCCCAGGTCGGCTGTCTGAGGTCAGGGTCAGAGAGCAAGACTGGTGCACAGGGAGAAGCAAAACCCCAGACTGCCTGCTTGGTGTGGGCACGGGCTGACGCCCCTGCTGGGTCTGCACCAGCCTCTGAGTTCGGGAAGCATTCAGGAGAGGAAAGCTCCATCTGGGAAACATTGCGCTGCTCATTAATCAGGCATTGGGTTTATCAAATCAGTGGTTTTGATTTGAGAAAAAAAGTAGACTCAAAGTGGTGGCATTTGCACTGTGAGTTTTTGAGGACATTTTTACAAACGACAGTTGTAAAAATAAGACAACCTAAAGGGACTTGACCAAAAAGTCGAAGATTTTGAAGGACAGTTGACTAGACCTTGTGAGACAGATGCCCTTCTGGCTAGACATTCATGATGAGGCCAGTGCAGCAGAACCAAGGACTGGAACAACTCCTGTTTTTTTGGGGGTTTTTTTTTGTATTTTTCTGAAGCTAGAAATGAGGAGAGACAGTAAGACAGACTCCCGCATGCGCCCGACCGGGATCCACCCGGCACGCCCACCAGGGGGTGACGCTCTGCCCACCAAGGGGCGATGCTTTGCCCCTCTGGGGCGTCGCTCTGTTGCAACTAGAGCCACTCTAGCGCCTGGGGCAGAGGCCAAGGAGCCATCCCCAGCGCCAGGGCCATCTTTGCTTCAATGGAGCCTCGGCTGTGGGAGGGGAAGAGAGAGACAGAGAGGAAGGAGAGGGAGGAGGGGTGGAGAAGCAGATGGGCGCTTCTCCTATGTGCCCTGGCCAGGAATCAAACCCGGGACTTCTGCACTCCAGGCCGACTCTCTACCACTGAGCCAACCGGCCAGGGGGAACAACTCCTGGTTTTATGAGCCAGGTAGAACCTCTCTTCGAAATCATTAGCTCTGTTGTCCCACTTTGCAGATGAAACGATGGAGGCCGAGCGGAGAATAACCTGCCCGGGATCATTCTGTAGGAGAGAGGCAGGTGGGGAGTGGGCGTGGGTGTCCCAATTCCTCAGTCGGGGGTATTTAGACTCCAGCAAAGTGCTGCCACTGCTGAAACAGTGAAGGAGGAAGAGGGACGGAAAGAAAAAGAGAAGCACAGAGAATTGGGAGAAGGGAAAGGAGCACTGAAGTGCAGAAAAGTGGAGAAGGGAGCTCCACTTTTGACTAAAACCTTAATCCAATCAGCTGTTATGGGTAGTTTTTCTTTTTTCTTTTTTTAAAGTTTCTCCAAATTCCAAAGAAGGTAATGCTTTGCTGGCCTGATTGTGTTTCCACTACGACGTGGAGCATAAGACGGCAGCGCATTTGAAAAGCCCATTGTTCCGTGTTGGGATAATATAACTCTCTGTAAATGCCGCAGTCCAATGTACAAAGTACTGCCCCCTCCCACCCCACTGGTGACCTGCGGGGACAGCTGAATGCCTTCTGGTCTGCTGAGCCCAGAAGAGTGGGGCTGGGCTTTCAGGAACAGCTGGGCTGATTCATCCAGAACAAAAGCCAGCTCTTCCTGCTGAATCCCCGGCGGGCATGGCTGCGAGGCCAGCGGGCCCCTGTGCCCCTCACCGGGGACTTCTAGATCCGGCTCCAACAGTCAGTTCCCTGCGAGAGAGCCTTTGACAGCTTCCTACTAACCATATCCCTTCTGTCTGGCATGTTCTCAGCCCCACATGGGAGACAGTAGCTTTGGAGTGAGATCTGGGTTCTCAGCATCACCCCTCTGAGCCTCAGTTTCTCCATCTGTGAACTGGGAGTGAGAGTAGTTCATTCTGAAGAATTTGTGGTCAGATTTGAAGGAGATAATACTCGGAGCAGGCGCCCACGAATCCTGTTTCTTCTTGCTGTGTGGTTTCAGCTTCTGTAACTCAGTCTATATCCTTCATTCCAGACACTCTGGGACATGCTCGCTCATCTTAACCTCTGTACCTTTACCTGCAGGGCTCCACAATGCTACCAGCTACTGTTTACAGAGCCCTTTCTATGCCCCATGCTTTGCAGCAAGCAGTTGACATAGACGACTTCCTTTTCCCACAACTCTTTGAGGTGGACACAACGATCAGATCAAGAAACTGAGGCACAGAGAGGCGTCCTCCAAGGCCTGGCTCAGCTCCTTCTTTGCGGTCTCCTTGAACCCCGACTGTGTCCCCCAGCCTCTCATCCCATCCCCTCCCCCCAGAGCTTCCTCTGTCTGAGTTCCCATAACACCCTATTGTAAATGTCTGTTTCCTTGGCCACAGGCCCTGCAAAGGATGAGTCTATGACTGATTCATCTGTATGCCCCTTAGCTCCTAGCACAGGGCTTGCACATAGCTATTACTCAGAAAAGCAGTAAGCAAACAATAAGCAATGAAAAGACAGAAAACGTGAACTTCTTTTTTTGGCTACAGTATAAAAGAATACAAGGGCAGCCTGACCTCAAAGATATTTTTGGTGTGTATGGTGTTTAAGGGGTTTTATGAATTACTTGTTATTTCTACAGCACAGGAGTTTACAATCTTCCTTAAAACAAGTCTACATTCTCACAACTCCAAATAACTTCCATTAAAAAAAAAGGGGGGGGCTTGTCATGAAGCATTAAATAAAGTGTACAGGGGAGGGGCTAACCTCCAACCCTGACATTGTCTAGACGAAATTCAATAATTCCTGATCCTGAATAGGAGGCGTGGAAAGGGCCTGCCCTTCCCCTTGACTTTCTTTCACTTTTGCTGTTGGAAGAAGCTGGGCTTTGGCGATGGACCCGTCTGTGTTCACCAACCCGTCTACCACTCACCCAGCTGTGGACGCTTAAGCATATCTTTTCTTTTTTTTTTTTTTTTTAAAAACAAGTTCTTGCTTTCTTTTTTTTTTTTTTTTAAACTTTTTTTTTTTTTTTAAGATTTCTTTTTTTTTTTTTTTTATTCATTTTAGAGAGGAGAGAGAAAGGGAGAGACAGAGACAGAGAGGGAGAGAGAGACAGAGAGAGAAGGTAGGGAGGAGCTGGAAGCATCAACTCCCATATGTGCCTTGACCAGGCAAGCCCAGGGTTTTGAACCGGCGACCTCAGCATTTCCAGGTCAACGCTTTATCCACTGCGCCACCACAGGTCAGGCAGCATATCTTTTCTGAACCTGTTTATTTATTTGAAAAATTGAAGACTATACCTAACCTAGATCATAGTTGTAAGATTTAATTGAAATAGTAATGCAGCCAGCATGTAAAAAGTACCTAAGAAGTAGTAGTGATTATTACAGTTTGAGCTGTTCTTACGATAAGTGCCACTGTGGTAGGGCCAGCTGGGTGTAGCTGCAGACAACAGTGACAGGCGGTAGAAGGAGGAGGGGCCTCTGGTGCTTTAAGTTTACTATCTCCTTGAAAATCTGACCTGGGAGGTGGGACGGAGAGGAAATTTTCTGCTGGGTAACAGACACAGGGACCCTCGCTGCGGCTCACGCTGTCCAACATCTGACTGGCACTTATGTGGCATGGTTATAGAATCGGGCCTTTGAGGAATCCAGTGGTGTTGAAATACATATCCTGTGGGTTTTACGGCTAAGCTGACAGTGATTGTATGGAACCCGTACTTCTAAGTTCTCATTAAAATAATAGGACAAACACATTCGTGCCCAGGGATTCAGAACACGTTAGGATTGGCAGCTCTTGGAATTCAAAGCACAACCCTCTCCTGAGTCCTTCTGATGCATCCCAACTCACTCTCTCTGACCAAACTCGTCTCTCATTTCTCTCATTTACTAATTAATTCAATAAAAAATTTGCTAAGCATCTGTTCTGTGCCAGGCACTATTTGACATTGGGGATATATTAGAAAACCTAGCAAACATACTTTCTCCTTCTTCTGAGCTCCCAACCAGTGAGGGAGATGTGCACATAAACAGGCAGTGTCCATGCAGAGGGAGAAGGGGGGCAGGGTATTGGGTAGTGGTGTGCTGGGAAATGCGAAACAGGTTCCGGGCTCAGTGAGGAGGGGAGGCCGCTCTGTAGCCTTTGCTGATTTCTGGGGTATAAATACTTCTTCCATGGCTGATTTCAGATTTCCAGTGCGATGCTACTGAACGTGAGGAAGGAAGTGATGTGCGATAGTACACAATTACACAGTATTTCCGCACTACACACAAATAGCTAAAATAACCTCAAGAGCATAGGTAACAGCATAGGAAAATAATTAGGAAGTGATAAGTTTTGAAAAGCTGCTACTTTTATTTTGTTTATGCTTGTCAATTTTTATTAAAGGCTGTGTTTAACAACTAGCTCTGAGAATTTATGGACACGTCAACACCAGCTCCTGCAAGCTGGTTCTAGGACATCACGGAAGGGGCCCAGCCAGAGCCGGTCACAGACTCCTGCCCCTCTTCCAGGCTTGTCCTCCTCCAGCCTCCGCACCTGTGCCTGTTGTGTGCGTGCCCTCAGCAGAGGACGCCGTCCCAGTCCTCACCTCCGTTCTCACTTGTTCCGTGCTGTCAAGGCCCACTGCGTTCTCCCGCCTGGTGAAGCCGTCTTCTCTGCCTGGCTTCCCCTCCCTGTTTCTCTCGAACCACAGGAGACAGTGGGAGCAGCCAGGTTTGTGCAGTGTGGTCCTGCCCCTCTGGCTAGAGTCATCTGGATAAAGCCTAGGCATCTGACCCAAGTTAGCTTGTGGGTCACAGACAAAGACTTCATTCAGCTCACTGCTGAGAAAAGCAGAAATGCTTGTCTGATGTGAGACAGACCAATAAGAAGATGGGCAGCGCCTGACCAGGTGGTGGCGCAGTGGGTAGAGCGTCGGACTGGGATGCGGAAGGACCCAGGTTCGAGACCCCGAGGTCGCCAGCTTGAGCGCAGGCTCATCTGGCTTGAGCAAAGAGCTCACCAGCTTAGACCCAAGGTCGCTGGCTCCAGCAGGGGGTTACTCGGTCTGCTGAAGGCCCGCGGTCAAGGCACGTGTGAGAAAGCAATCAATGAACAACTAAGAAGTCACAACGCGCAATGAGAAACTGATGATTGATGCTTCTCATCTCTCTCTCCGTTCCTATCTGTCTGTCCCTGTCTATCTCTGCCTCTGTAAAAAAAAAAAAAAAAAAAAAAAAAAAGATGGGCAGCGGAGAAAGATGGAGTGAGAGTACCTTCCCGGTTTCCTTTAGTTCTCAGGTCCTGCTTCTGGTCTCACCCAAAGGTCCAGCTGCATCCCTGCTCTAGGGCTCCTGGGATATTTCAGGGTCTCCTGAGAGCAACACCCTCCTGCCCCGAAATTAATCCTTGGTACACAATTTCCATCTTGTGTTCTGCTTCTGGGAACTCGCTATAATGCATTTGATGCTCAGTAAATAATCATCCTAATAACTTATGTTTCTGAAGCTAGCTCCAGAAGAGATCTGCACCCAAAAAAGCCCCCAGATCCAGAAGGCAGCCAGCTGCCTCCTCTCTGAGTTACTCCACACCCATCTAGCCATTTAATGAGGGTCTCACTGGCTTTCTCAGTGGAAGATGGTCCCCTCACTATGGTGGCCTCAGCCTTCAGAGATGACCAGTCCTCACAGGCCTAGTTAATTAGCCAAAATTGTTATGTCCCAAACTCTAATTCCAAATTCTCATAGTCCAGTTTGGTTCTGGTAACTTCCCCTAATGTTATCAACTATGTTTTGGTGGGTGGGGTTATAGTAGAAACATGGGTGCCTAGTAAGGTCCGCCCCTGTGGGTGAGGAGAGGTCCTCCCAGAAGAGGGACCAGGCGCCCCCAAATTGTCTACTGCATGGCCCGGGTGTAGCCTTTGTTTCCGCAATTCTTCACACTGGGGGAGAAGGCAGTCGTCTGGAAAAAGGATATAGTACATCCGAATTCTTCCCTGAGAGGAGATCCGTACCAACAAGAACAAGAAGACAGTCACTCTGAAGGTGAGGATCCAGGGCCAACAGGCCTCGCTGATGCCTCTGCCCAGTGTGGGGAGGAGCACGAAAAGGAGTCCAGAAAGAGATGGGAATGAGACACCAAGACAGAAAGGACTTCTACGCACCCATGTACGCCAGACTTAACCCAGACTGGAAGGTCAGGCCAAGATATGTCTTTTCTTTTTCCTTTTTTTTTTCTTCCCTTTTTTTTCCTGTTTCAGTCATTTGTTTTGACTCATTCAATATACCACAGACAGAGAGTGATCTTTTATTTTCTTATTTTATTTATTCATTTTTAGAGAGGAGAGAGAGAGGGAGAGAGACAGAGAGAGAGAGAGGAGCAGGAAGCATCAACTCCCATATGTGGGAGGGTTTCGAACCGGTGACCTCAGCATTTCCAGGTCGACGCTTAATCCACTGCGCCACCACAGGTCAGGCCCAAGATATGTCTTGAGCAGCTGTGAAACACACAGGTCGATGTATGCAAAGCAAAGTACTAGGAATTTGGCCCTCCAATGTAAGTACTGGTTCTCATCGTCGTTATCATCATCATTATTTTAAATGATTTCTGGTGATAGCCTAGGCTTACAGGCTTTTCCAGTACCACACAGAGCAATCACAGGGTTATGTGTGCGAGCCTGTGCTCTCTTGGCCTCAGTTTCCCCATTTCTACCATCAGGCGTTAGCCAGATGTTCTCCAGTGTTTCCTCCATCCTAACATGGTATTCTCCAGTTCAGTGAAGACACAAGTCAGAGGCTTATCTCTCATTGCCTGAGGGAAGTTGCTGGGGTTGGAAATGATACGTTAGATAATAACAGGACATGTGTATGCCGGAGACTATAATCAAAGAGCCCAGAGCCAGAGAGTCTGCCTTTCTGCTTTTCTCCCCACCTGCCCTGCAGTGGGCCAGAGGAAGCCCCTGGAAAAAGCAGGGAGTGGCAGAGAGAGGGTGGGAGTCTCCCTGGGGTTAGGCACCCTGCTTCAGTTCTGAGAGAAGGTAGAACTGGGTACTTTCCCAAGTCAAGAAGGCTGGCAGAGCATGACAGAGGACACTGAGCAAAGGGGAGAGGGCCAAAGACGCAGCCTGTGTGGTGTCCTGGTGTCACTTGTGTGAACTCAGGAGAGCTACTTAACCCTCTCTATGCCTTGGCCTCCTTGTCTGAAAACTGCCCATGGTAGTACATACATTGTGTTGTGTGTGTGGTGGGGGGGTGGGCAGGGAGGTGAGGGTGCAAGTCGGTAGCACCTGGGAAGCCCAGAGCATGCCACGAGGTGTTTAAGAACTGGTTCCTGTAATTCCAACTGCTGTACAAATAGAGGGGCAGGAGGAAGAGCCAGGCCCTGTCGCTTCCCCGGCTGTTTATTCAGTGGGGGAAAAACCAAAACAAAACAGGAAAAACCAGGAACCGAAGGCTTTGCCCTTGGCTTCTCTGCTTTTCTGACTCTGACCCCCAGCACCTGGCAATTTCTGACTTGGTATGTTTTACCTTTTTTTTTTCTTTTTGACAGAGACAGAGAGAGGGACAGATAGAGACAGACAGACAGAAAGGAAGAAAGGAGAAGCATCAATTCTTTGTTGCGCCTCCTTAGTTGTTCGGTGATTACTTTCTCATATATTCTTTGACGAGGGGGGCTACATCAGAGCGAGTGACCCCTTGCTCAAGCCAGCGACCTTGAGCTCAAGCTAGCGACTTTTGGGCTCGAGCCAGCGACCATGGGGTCATGTCTGTGATCCCACGCTCAAGCCAGTGACCCCTCGCTCAAGCTGGATGAGCCCACGCTTAAGCCGGCAACCTCGGGGTTTTGAACCTGGGTCGTCAGCGTCCCAGTCTGATGCTCTATCCACTGTGCCACTGCCTGACTGTTTTACCTTGTTTTAGAGGGAGATTTAACCCGGTGGAACATGGGGCTGCTGCCAGCACCTATGCTAGGAATGGACATCTTGGTCACCTGGTCCAGGCTCTTGTGTAAGTCTCCCGACTTGGAGCCACAGAGCAGCTGCAAGAGGAACCCACGTTTGCCCAGGGACTGTTGGGAAGCTGCACTAGGCCCTGCTCGGTCATAGATGGCTGTCTCTCAAATGTATGTGAGGTGCTGTTGAGATAAATAAGCTATTACACTTGTTTACAGTGACCTTGCATTCATCTTTCTGACAGTATGGATCTGCTCAATCGCCTAAAATATCTGCCATCATATCAACAATAACTTCCATTTATAGAGAACCCACAGAGCCTGCCACTGTGCTAACAGTCTTTCTCTCACTGAGGCTTCCCAACAGCCCCATGAAGATGCGGTTTTACAGAGAGGAAATTGAGGTTTTGATGTGTTAAGTCTCACATTGCCTAAAGTTACAGGACTAGTGAGTGTCGGGAGTTCCAACCCAGACAGCCTGACTGCAAAGCCTCTGCTCACTGTTTTGACGTAAGGACGGGGCTGCGTTTTGGCAATTCTTGTTTCTTCATTCTGAATGAAGCTGGGAGTCATCCTTCTCCGTGGGTCCCTCCAGTGGGTCTACCTGCTGCTTGCACATCTTACCTGCTTTTGCGAGTCGTCTGTTTCACACACTGAGGGCTTTGCCTCCCGACATCGGACCTCACCCGAGCTGAACTATGCCTCCGCCGGTCCTAGTGGAACATGGCACACTGCCCACCCGAGCGGAGCTCTCGGACCCCAGCCCAGCCCAGGCGCTCCCCTCGGCCTCCACCTCCCCCGACCCAGGCTCCTGCAACTCTTCCCTGCGTGCTCCGGGCCTCAGTTTCCTCGCGTATGAAACAGGGAGCTTGATGTCTTCCTTGGGCAACTAGCGAGGGGTTGGTAAGGAGACACAGTGCGCTCGGAGGAGGCTGGCCCGAGGCAGAGTCGCCATTCTCCCGGCAGCCCAGCGGAGGGGCCAGCGCTCCTCCCCCTCCCGCCCCCACTACCCGGTCCGGCCGCCCCGCCCTGAAGGCGGCTCCGACCCGCGCCCTGCCCATCCCGGCCCAGCGACTGCGCCGCTCCTGCCCCGCTGCCCGGAACCGGCTGAGCACAACTGGACCCAGCAGCCACTGTCGCCAGCGCCGCAGCAGCAGGTAGGGGAAGGGGGCGGCCACGACCCGGCATCTGAGGATCTCGGGCATCAGGGTCCTCCTTCTCTCCACTCCCGGTCGGAGCTCGCCGGCACCTGGAGCTCGGCCGGGCGGCGGTGGTACCGCTGGGAAAAGGCTTCCTCTAGCTCGTCTTCCAGAGGACCAAGGAGGTTTGGGTTGGGGCGCTAGGGCAGGAGAGGTGGAGGGGTCGGGCCCCCACCCACCGCCCCGCTGTGCCGCAAGCATCTGCGCTAACCTGGCCCCCGCCCCCGCGGCTGGTGGAGCTGGGCCCGGGGTTACCCCCGCAGTCCGTGTGTCTGACCCGGGCGTGCAGGTAGTTGCTCGCCCGCGGTCTAGGCGGTGGCTCCGATGGGAGCGTGCTCCACGGATCCTTGACTCCAGGGTAATGATGTCTTTGCTTGCTCATCCTGAGCGATGAGGAGTCCGTCACCTCCTTCCTCTTTCTGGACCCAGCACTGTTAGAAAGTTTCCTCGTACTGGTCTGAAATCTTCTTGCATTGGCTACCTGTAGGGTGCTGTCTTCTTCACACTACAGTATTTGTCCCCTTCCCTGACTCACAGGCAGACTTCTTTCAGAGTTGAAGACAGTGATTGGAGTCTCGCTTTCTCCCTGGGCCCCATCTCTTCTCTGGTCTGATCATCCCAGACCCTGATTACAGAAGTGGCCCCCGCCCCCCTCGTCCCCCCCCCCCCCCCCGCGCTCCTCCAGGCCAGGCAGGCTGCTCTGGGCCAGGCCGAGGGGCAACCAAAGGCCCCAGAAGCTTTGGGTGGGCAGGAGACATCTTTTGTAGCCCGTCATCTGCCCAGACGTCTGCCCTTTATCCTGCCTTCACACCTTCCTCAGAGCAGAAAGGGGAAGCTTTAAAACAACCAGAACTCTAAAGAGCCGAGGACATTCAGGGCGGTCCTGGGGGGTAACGGGCTTTGTGGAAGGCTGGGCTGCTGGGCAGGTGCTGCTTTTGTTTGGCTTGGGGACTTCTCAAAGACCTATTCCTGCACGTCCCGTTCTCCCAGGTCTGCATTTCTGACCAGGGCACCGTGGCCTTTTGCTGCACTGCACTTTACAGTGAGTGAGCATTGAGAGATCGAAGAGCCCTGAGAGTTCGTGACAGGCTCACAGTTACCCAGTGAGGAAGGGGGCAGGGCTGGGACCCAGTTCCAGTCTGCCTTTAGATGACCCTTCCAGCTGGTGGGACCTTAGACTCTGAGTGTTCAGTTCACTAAGGGACTAAGTACTCCCCCCCACACATACACTTGAGGGTGCTGGTTGGTGTTTCTTGGTGGTCTTAGGGGGGAGAGGCTTGGAACAGTGGATAAAAGGTAGGAGGGGGGACCGTGGGCATCCAGCTCCCGCGAAACTCCATTTTCCTTTCTGAGGCCTCGCTATTTATAAATGCCAGGGAAACTGTAAACAGCTGGGGGAGCTTGAGTTGGCACTGGGGTGAGTTACACAGCAGCAGAGAAGGTCTCCGTGTGAATCGGGGAAGGAAACTTTACTCCAGAATTTTCCATAGTCTTTTTTATTATGGACTAACAAGAACTTGGGAAAGCAGGCAGCTCCCTGGAGGGTAGGCTGCAGGGTTTGCCTCTCATGGCATTTCGTTCCTCCCAGATTCCTTGATTCAGTACCCTTCAGGTCTAGTGCTTTGTCCTGTGACGGCCCAAGAGCCCCTGAGGAGGACAAAGCTCTCTCTCCTCAAGATTCTTCCATCTATAGTGGTTGACACAATCATGTGATACTGGTCTAGAGCATCCAGACCTCAGAAATGAGTAATAGTTTCCCAGGAGATAAAGGGATTGAGGGAAAAGACATTTTAAGAAACAAGAACCATTTATGCAAAGGCACTGAGGTCTTCTGAGCAATCCACCTGGCTAGAACGGAGGATGGGGGAAGAGTAGAGTGGTGGGAATGTGGAGACTGTAAATAAGGATGTAACTAGATTGTAAAGTAAGGGTTTGGACTTTATTTTAAAGGCAATGAGGAGTTGAGAAAGGTTTCTGGCCAGAGCAATGATAAAAACTCTCAATCAGATGTAGGAGATGCAATGGAAGGGACTAAACTGGAGGCAGGAGGATTCCAAGGAGGCTGCTGCATGGTCACGTGAAAAAGAGTCCAGGTCTGAACCAGAGCAGTGGCCCTAGGATGGATCGGAGTGGCAGATCCCAGAAGCCCAGCTAAAGATCTCAGAACCTGCTACAAATTTCATCTAAAAGTAGACAACAGTTTGATAGCTACTGGATAACGCTGCTAAGTTATCTTGAGTTTTGCTGTGTTATTTTTTTCTTCTTTTTTAAGCAATATATCTATAGTTAAATATTCAAATGTGGAAAAGAGTATAGAATGACTTTCATCTCTCCAACCCGCCCCCCCAGAGGTAGCTGTTGCTAACAGCTGTATGTGCACTTGTGTCAGACTATTACAAAAAAGAGCTGTTGATTGGATGCCTTCACACTCCTTAGCAATCCAGTGCCTGTAGGTCACTTCTCCTTACTCCATCTGTGTGGGTAGTTCGGGTCTTTCATGAGAAGTTGTCAGATCGTAGAATGCATGGTCTGTAATCTTGGCTGAGGTTTTGGTCTTTGGTTTTCTTCAAGAAAAGTTTGCAGCCTAAATCTATAATCTCTGAGGGTGTGTAATTTGCTTATTCGAGACTGCAGGACTGAGAGAAGTTCAAAGCACTGACTTGAGAGTGGAGCCACAATGTTAGTTTTCTGTGTGACCTTAGGAAAGTCCTGGCTCTCCGGGCCTCAGCTTCCTCATCCGTAAAATGGGGGGATATTGATCTGCCCCATAATCATAGAAAGCTACCTCTTAGTATACCAAGCGCTGGCACGTTAATTATTTTGTCGATTCCTCACAGCCATTTCTCTGAGGTAGGTACTGTTGTCCCCTTATGCAGATGAGGCTTGGAGAGGCTAAATAACATGCCTCAGGTTGTGAGGCTATTCGGTGATGGTGCCAGGATTCCCGAGGTCTGACTGTAGAGCCTGAGATGTTTATCATGGAAACATTCTTCTGAAGGTTCTCCCTGACGTGAGAATGGAAGGGGGAGTATTGTGGCTGTGGCATTGGACATGAGTCCGTGTGTGTGTGGCTTGGGAAGCTCAGTCTTGCCGCAGAGAGGCCTGGAGGAGGCTCCCAGGGCTGTTTGTGAACTCCTACTTCTCTGTACTGTCAGCAGGACTCCAAAGGGCGGCAGCTTTCCCTCCGATTCAAAGGATGCAAGACTTGCCCAAGGTCACTTGTTGAGTTGGGGGCCCAGCGAGGCAGTTCCCCTCTTTTCACTATTTGAACCCATGTTCTGGAAAGCTTTCTGGGGAAGCCAAGAAGAATGGGAAGCCCACTGCCCTATCGTTAGTTATTCCCTGAGAAAATGCCGGCAGAAGCAGGAAAAAACAGGTCCCAGGAGTTGTGCATTTTAGGGGGGAGGGAAAGAAAGAAATCAGTGTTTAGGCAGCTGGGGGAATGTTAAGTAAAAATATCTCCTCTCTTTCGACTGAATGAGCGTGCGTCATGTTTCAGCCTGATGTGGTTTGTGAGTTTGGAGACCACAGACAGGCCTGGTTCCTGCTGCTCTCCGGCTTCCCCTCCTCCCCACTCTGCCATATTCGTGGAACCACATCAGCAATTTAAGGGCAGGGCAGAGAAAAGCGATAGGTGTGGTGGGCGTGCTGGGCAGCAGGAGGCCTGGGCTTGGGTCCTGGTTTTGCCACTGACAAAGTACTGGGTGACTTGTGTTAATAAGTGCCTTTCTCTGGGCTCCAGTGTTCACTCTGCCCTAGGGGGGTGGACAGGATCACTGCAGGCTTTCTCGCTCTGATGGCCTTGACTCAGAGCGCTTTGTGCTCAGCGCAGGAACACAGGGCCAGCGCATCTGCAAGCACAAAGCGAGCCTACTGCAGTCACCCGTGTTTAATTTACTTGCACCAGGGCCAGCTGGAGATTCAGCTACTGTTCATGAACTTGGTCTTTGTGGACTGAATTGGTTGCCCCATTTTACAGAAAAGGAAGTTGAGGCCTGGGGTTCATTTATGTATTGTACTTCCTGTTCTGCAAGCCAGATCATGGCCACCATATGTAGCTTACTTACTGTGTGTATTCACCGTTGTCTTCACTGTCCTGTTTAATTTTTAACAGCCCTATGAGAGAGGCAGTAATGACTCAGTTTTACAGATGAGGATACTGAGATGTGGCCTAGAGAGATGTGATGACTTACTTTCTCTTCTTTGAGCCTCGTGGTAGCCCTGAGGTTGTCATTATGGGTCCCATTTTATAGGTGAGGAAATTGAGGCCTGGAGATGTGAGCTGTCCTGGCCAAGGGGTCGCCAGGGGGCCATATGGCCAGTTAGGTTCATTCCCAGACCCTCCATCCAGCTCCTTCCTGGTGCCTTGCTATTTCTGCCTCAGAAGTAGCCTCTGTGCCTCTTGCATTCAGTGTTTGGACTAAGGGATAACAGTTTTCTTCCTGGGCCGTAAAGCATCCCTGAAATATCCTCTTCCCAAGAGGACTGCAGACATGGTTTGAGACATGGTGTCTCTCAGGGAACTCTAATGAAGGCATCACGCCAATGAGAGTGCATTCATTGATTCTGCTGTTAAGCAAACAGCCTTATTACTTTCCAGATTCAACAAGGATATCATGTGTGTCCAGTGTATTTGCCAAGCAAAGAATATATATATGGTATGTGTAAGTTTTCAGGGTGGAGCATGGCCTCTCACTTCCTTTCTATAGAGGCTGTGGCTGGACTGGGCCCTTGGTGGGTACTCAGTAAATACTAGTTAATTTTGGGGGAGCAGCAAAGCGCTACGGGTGGGGTACCCATGGAATACGGGGTGTTTTTTTCTCCTCTCCTCCAAGGACTTTTTCTCTTTTTTTAATTATAACAAATGTTGATGATAGGCAGTCTGTAATTCTGTCAACCAGAGATAATCACTGATAACATTTGGGTACATTTCCTTCCTCCTATTTCCAGCGTTTTTCTTACCCCCACCTAATTGTGGTCATACAACATTTGTAATTTTCTATTCTGACCTTTTGTTTCTTTCAATATTATAGCAAATATTTCCTCATGTTATTCAGTCCTCTAAATTTAAAATTTAAAAGAGTTTTTGTGTGTGTGTGTGTGTGTGTGTGTGTTTTGGTTTTTTTTTGTTTTGTTTTGTTTTTTTACATAGGCAGAGATAGACACGGACAGACAGACAGGAATGGAAAGAGAGATGAGAAGCATCAATCATTAGTTTTTCGTTGCGCGTTGCGACTTCTTAGTTGTTCATTGATTGCTTTCTCATATGTGCCTTGACCGTGGGCCTTCAGCAGACCGAGTAACCCCTTGCTGGAGCCAGCGACCTTGGGTCCAAGCTGGTGAGCTTTTTTTTTGCTCAAGCCAGATGAGCCTGCGCTCAAGCTGGTGACCTCGGGGTCTCAAACCTGGGTCCTTCCGCATCCCAGTCCGATGCTCTATCCACTGTGCCACCACCTGGTCAGGCTAAAAGAGTTTTTAAAATATGCCTAAGTAGATAAATGCATATTTATTGCTATTTTGAGTCTTTTGTTCCAATATTCCAGGGGATTAAAGAAGTGAAATTTTGTTTGTGAAAAACCAGGTTATACTTTTTTATTATGAAAATGATATGTGCTGATTTGATTTTTATTCACTCTCTGTTATTGTATTTATGGTGTGAATATTCCATAGCTCACTTAACCCATCCTCTATTATTAGGCATTTAGGCTGTTTATAAACAATGTTGCAATAAACATCCTAGTGCATAAATGATTCTTCTTTCATTATTTCTTAGAATGGTGCCCAAGACTTAGAATTTCTGGGTCAAAAATGACATATTTTTGCCCTGGCCGGTTGGCTCAGTGGTAGAGCATCGGCCTGGCGTGCAGGAGTCCCGGGTTCAATTCCTGGCCAGGGCACACAGGAGAAGCGCCCATCTGTTTCTCTACCCCTCCCCCTCTCCTTCCTCTCTGTCTCTCTCTTCCCCTCCTGCAGCCAAGGCTCCATTGGAGCAAAGTTTGCTCGGACGCTGAGGATGGCTCTGTGGCCTCTGCCTCAGGCGCTAGAATGGCTCTGGTTGTAACAGAGCAACGCCCCAGATGGGCAGAGCATCGCCTCCTGGTGGGCGTGCCAGGTGGATCCCGGTCGGGCGCAAGCGGGAGTCTGACTGCCTCCCCGTTTCCAACTTCAGAAAAATACACACACACAAAAAAGACATATTTTACAGATTTTTCTACATTTTGCCAAATTGCTGCCCAGAAAGATTGCTGCCATTCTCTGTGTGTGTGTGTGTTTTTCCAAAGTGAGAAGCATGTGTGTGTGTGTGTGTGTGTGTGTGCATGCATGGGCCTGACCTGGATCCACCCGCATGCCCAGTTGCTCTGCTGCAATCAGAGCCATTCTAGCACCCGAGGCAGAGGCCATGGAGCCATTTGTATTCCCACCAGCCATGCATGAGGGTGCTGGCCTTTTGTGGGAGCCTCAGAATCTGGTTAACAAAATTCTAGCTCAGGGACCATGTATGGAAACATCCTAGTTCATTCATTTATTTAGCAAATACATTTGCAAAGGTCAGCATCAGTAAAGGGTAACAGTTAAGTTCCAGGCTGAAGAGTTATAGAGACGCTGGTTCTTTTTTTTTTAATTTTTTAAAATTTTTATTTATTTATTTTTTACAGAGACAGAGAGAGAGTCAGAGAGAGAGATAGATAGGGACAGACAGACAGGAAAGGAGAGAGATGAGAAACATCAATCATCAGTTTCTCATTGCGCATTGCAACACCTTAGTTGTTCATTGATTGCTTTCTCATATGTGCCTTGACCGCGGGCCTTCAGCAGACCGAGTAACCCCTTGCTGGAGACAGTGACCTTGGGTTCAAGCTGGTGGACTTTTCCTCAAACCAGATGAGCCTGCACTCAAGCTGGCGACCTCGGGGTCTCGAACCCGGGTCTTCTGCATCCCAGTCTGACGCTCTATCCACTGTGCCACCGCCTGGTCAGGCAAGAAGCTGGTTCTTATTCTCATTTCTGCTTTGTACTTGCCATAAGACCTCGAGCCTATGCCAGGTCACTGCTCTAACTCCACACATAGAACAGAACAGCTTGGCTATGGTGACCCTCAGCTGAAGAGCTATCTCTTGACTGCCTTTTCTTTTTTGTTTTTTTTTTGTATTTTTCTGAAGTTGCAGACTTCTGCATGCACTCGACCGGGATCTACCCGGTATGCCCACCAGGGGGCAATGCTCTGTCCATCTGGGGCGTCGCTCTGTTGTAACCAGAGCCATTCTAGCACCTGAGGTAGAGGCCACAGAACCATCCTCAGCACTCGAGCCAACTTTGCTCCAATGGAGCCTTGGCTGCGGGATAGGAAGAGAGAGACAGAGAGGAAGGAGAGGGGGTAGGGTGGAGAAGCAGATGGGTGCTTCTCCTGTGGGCCCTGGCTGGGAATTGAACCCAGGACTCCTGCACGCCAGGCCGACGCTCTACCGCTGAGCCAACCGGCCAGGGCCTTAACTGCCTTTTCACCTCAAAATAGTTTCAAGACTACAACCTTCAGCTTGGCCTGTGGTGGCGCAGTGGATGAGGTGTTGACCTGGAATGCTGTGGTCACTGGTTTGAAACCCTGGGCTTACCTGATCATGGCACATGTGGGAGTTGATGCTTCCTACTCTTTCCCCCTTTCTTTCTCTCTCTTCTCTCTAAAATGAATAAATAAAATCTTTTAAAAAAAAAAAGACTCCAACCTTTAGAGTTGGACCTTAGGCATTGCCTGACTACACTCTTTACTTCATGGCTGGCAATATTCATGCCCAGAGAGAGCAAGTGGATTCCCTAAAGCACACAGCAGGGCCTCTGACTTCTACTCCACTTGTGAGACCTTAGAAGTACTCATCTAAACCAAACTGATTTCAGTTATTATTAAACCTAAGGCCAGGGAAGATTAAGGAGCTTGGCCATGGTCAGAAACTTAGTTTGTCTTGGCACAGTGGTCTTGGGAAAGTCATTTCCCTCTCTAACTCGTTTTCCCCATTGCAGAATGACTAATGGCACCTTCTCTGGTCCTCCTAGGTCTGCTTTTCTTCCAGTTGAAGGTTTGATTTCAAGATCCAGTGGCAGATCTTGGTGTGTCAATTGTACATCCTAAATTGGGGTGCTTTCTGAGGTCACGAGTACAGAGGTTAGGTCAGGGATTTAATATTCTGACATAAAGGAAGATGCCTGTAGACTCTTGCTCTCCTCAAGGGTAGGGTTCTCTTCACAGTGTTGCAGCCGGACATAAAAGATGTCCCAGAGCATCTCAAACTTACCCTGCACACAAATCAACGGGGATTTTGTTACACAGTGAAGATTCTGGCTTAGTAGATCTGGGGGGGGGGGGGCTGAGACTCTGCATTTCTAATGCCCTCCCAGATGATAGAGATGTTGCTGGTTCAGGGACCACATTTTGCATAGTAAGAGTCTAAATCCCTTGTTCACAGGGCTCAGACAGGAGCCCAGATCTCCCAAAGTCCTATCTTTGGGGATCTTCCTAACCATCATGTTTGCCTTCCTCTTTTTCCAACACTGTGTCAAACTATTTGGTCCACAGCTATGAGTTTCTAGGTCTGAACAGCCCTTGAAATATCGCGCTGCCTAGTTTTGCAGCAAGGTGGGGCTGGCCCTTGTTTAAGAGGGTGACTCAATAGGAAGCCATCTGAAGGGGGAGTGACACCTCTGTAGGACCTAGCACGTTGCCACTTGAAGTTTTTAATACTTAAGATTTTAAACATTATTCTCAATCTACAGGCTGCAAACGACAGCCCCGGGAGGCACCAGCCTGTTTTTTTATGCCTCTGAGCTAAGAATGGTTTTTACTTTTTCAAAAGGTTGTTAAAAAAAACAACAAACAAACCCAAACAAGGAAGAATATGTAAAAGACAGGGTATGAGGCTTGTAAAGCCTAAAATAATTACTGCCTGGCCCTGTACAGTGAAAGTTTGCTAACCTCCAATCTAGTGTAACCAAATCTTTATGTTTTTTTCTAGTGAGCAAAAGGCCCAGCCTTATAGCTTGAAATTTAGTGAGACCAGGATGTAGGGCAGGCAGCCTGGCTCGGTGGGAACTGCCCGGATATCTCAGCTGTGTGACGCTGAGCGCATTATTTCACCTCTCTGAGCTTGTGTCCTTTCTTCACAAAATGGGGACAATAATATCTGCCTGGCAGAGTTATTGTGAGGATGAGAGATGATGTATGTCCGAGTTTAACACTTGGTGAATGCTCAGAAAATGATAACTGTTGTCCCAGAAAAATGATAACTGTTCCGGCTTTACTGGACAGATACAATGTTTCTCCCACCAAATCTGAAGGTCTTCCCAGTGAGCTGGGAGCAGTCTTTTAGGAGAAAAACACTTCTGCTCCAGTTGCCCTCCCCCCTTCAGGGCAGAGAGCGCCTCCTCAGCCATCGTCTACAGATGAGGTTCCTGCTGGCTTGCACAGTTTCACTGATGGGGAGCTCGCTACCTGAAGGCTAGCCTTTCCACTGGAGGGCAGCTCTGACTATAAGAAAGTGCCTCCCTTCCCTGTGCTCTATGATATAATTCAGCAAACAGGCACCTAGCGAGACTGGGCTGGGATTTTAGTACCGGAAGGAACCGCCTCTCTTTATGGCTCCATCTGGGGCGTGTGGGCGATGGACTGGAGTCAGTGTTTCTTTGTAGACCTTATTTTTAAGCTTTTGCAGCTTTAAGGTACAAAATTGAAAACAGACCAACTTGGAGTGAGCTGGGGCTAATTGTAAACCCAACTGAGTTTGAAACGCTGGGGCTTCCCATGTCCAAATCCTGGGAGAGAGCAATGCTCTTTTCGCCCGTAGATGGCAGCACCTGTACTCTTAGCCCGCTCTGTGGGAAGGTGTGTGTGTCTGTGTTTACACACACCATTCATTAGTTTCTTCCTTTGGTGACTCTTGAGTTGTCGTGGCCTCAATCCTAGGCTACGCTTTGGGATGCAGGGGAGCAGATCTTAGTCTAATGGGGGAGGCTCACTTGGAAACAGACTGTAATACAGTGTGACAGGGAAGGCAAAGGGCTTGTGGGATCTTGGAGGAGCTCAGCCTCAAAGGGGATGGGGAAGTTAGAGAAGATTTCCGGGAGGAAAGCTGGGCTTGACCCTGAGTGGAAGGAGAAAAGAAGAACAGGGCTGAGAGTTCTGAAACAGAGGAAGTCGTCTGTGCGGAGATTACACGAGGCCTTAGGAGCTGAGTGCGGCTGTGGCTGGCGGGAGCCCGGAGGGGTGTGGGTGGCAGACAGGACCTGGTGGGAGTGGAGGCTCCAGGGGCCGGCGGGGGCAGGTCAGAAAACATGTCGAGATGTTTGTCAGGGATCTTGGACCTTATCTGGGGGCCACTGGGAACCATGGTAGACTGAACAAAGGAGTGACATGGTTTGGGCTTGCCCTGAGGAGACTGCATTTAGAGAAGGAGAGAGGAAGTGGGGGACCAGTTAGGACACACTGCAGTCCCCCAGGTGAGAGGTGAGGGGACTTGGACCAAAATGTTAGCAGTCGGGAGGGGAGGAGAGGACACAGGAGTCAGTGGTGTTGGAGGGGAGGTGGAGGAGGGCGGTGCCTTGGTGTGGATGGTGGGTGCTGGTGCTGGTGCTGGTGCTGGTGCTGTTGCTGAGGTCCGGGCAGGGCTGTGCGGGAGGGGCAGGGTACATTTGGGAACAAATATAGCACCGCAGGTGATGATGAGAGTGTGATTTGGAGGTTTGAAGGAAAGAGGGCGGCAGCATTTGAAAGTCTCATTCTCTCAGACAGGGAGAGTTCATTAGTCATTGGCAGGGACAATAAAACCCAACTCTGTTTTAATCTGTCCCGTGGAACCAGGAAGTTTTGGTAAAACTCTGAGAAGCTAGCGGGTTTGGGCAGAGAATTTTTCCAGTGTAGGTAGGAGCCAGCTTACCTAGCTACTGTCCCGGATGCAGATGACGGGGGCTGTGGAGAGTGAGGAAGGGGGAAGATCTAGGTTGTCCCTGAGAGGTGTGTGTGTATGGGGGGGGGGGGGGGAACGGGACTGAAAGGCTGGGTTTGCCTGACCTGTGGTGGCGCAGTGGATGGAACATCGACCTGGAAACGCCGAGGTTGCTGGTTCAAAAACCCCAGGCTTGCCTGGTTAAGGCACATATGAGAGTTGATGCTTCATGCTCCTCCCCCTTCTCTCTCCTCTCTCTCTTTTTTTTTCTCTCTCTCTCTCCTCTCTAAAATGAATAAATAAAATCTTTAAAAAAAAAAGAAAGGCTGGACTGCACGACCTTGGCGCTGACTTAGGCGGGTCTTTCATTCCGTCGTCAAGCACACAGCCACTGGTCTGCTGTTTGCCAGGCCTATGCCAGGGCGAAGCTTCAGAGGCAAAGCACCCTGAGGGGAGAAAGAGACCTGTCACCAGATACTGGCAACACAGTCTTGTGAGGGCAGAACAATGCTTAGCCATGCAGGTGGGATGATGGCATGTCAGCAACTTGGGTCCCCAAACTGCACGAGTATGGGGTGAGAAAGATACGAGTTCTAGGAAAAGACTTGGGGGTTTAATTAATAATCAGAGTAAATATATGTGCTGTTCAAAATCCTTAACATATTTTATCTTATTTAGTCCTTATAATGGTTCCATGGGGTGTGTGCTAACATAATCCCTTTTCTACGGAGAAGGAAACCGAGACTCAGAGAGGTGCAATAAACTTGGTCAAATTACATAGTTAGTTAACTGACGGGCCATTTTGTCTAACTCCAGAATCCTCAACCGTTGCTCTGCAGTTAACTGTAAGGACTGTTAGCTGAGTTCAGTCATGCAATGGGGCAATGAGGGTACTTTAAATGCAATGGGATTGTAGGCTATATTAACAGAGGCATGATATCTAGAATGATGGAGGTGAGAGTTCTACTTGCCCTGCTTTAGCTAGAACTTGTTTGAATGTCTAATTCTGGGTCTTATTTTTTTCCAGGAGGGATAGGATTTGTTTGGAGTAGATGAGGGAGGGGGGTAAGGGAACTGGACACCCTGATCTCAGGAAAGCTGGAGGAAAGGGATTGGACAACTTGTAGAAGACTTAGGGACCCAAGACCACTGTTTTCAAGTCTCAGGAGCCACTGGGAAACAGGATGACAGACCTGTTCTGGGTGACCGCAGAGAAAGATTTTAGCACTTCCTAATGAATTCTTTAAACAAGCCAAACTCTCCAACAGTAGGCCTTGAAGTCTTGGCAGGAAGTGAGTGTTCCATTGTTGAAGGTGTGCAAATAGGGGCTGTGTGACCCTGGTAGTGGGGGTTGGGAGGAATGGAAGCTTTTGATTTGATCAGTTGACCTTGAGCCCTTAATACTGAGAGTCTTGGCCCTTTCTTTTCAGGTGGAGTTGATACCGGCTCTTACAGCTTCTGCCTTTGTTCCAGCCTTTCCCCCTGGAACAGCCTTCTTCTCCTTCACAGCCCTGCCAGGTAGGTAGAGCAGTGCAGACCCCCAAGTCCTCCTAAACTCAGCTCTGACTGCCCCCCCGGGAGGTCTGAAGGGGACAGTGGAAGCAAGCGCTGGTCGCCCTAGTGGATTCAAAGGTAGTTTCTGAGCTTTTCCTAGTAAAGCTCAGAGTTCATATCTGCCCATCACCTCATTTGCTTCTCACCTGCCCTTGAGAGGGAGGCCAGGCTGGGGTAACCCTGTGGGGAAGAGGCAGGGACTGACTGGGCTGGCTGCCAGGGTCCCGTGTCCCGTGCCCCCCCCTCCCCCGCTGTGCTGCCTGCTGCCTATGTGATGTGGGAAAGTTGCTTTACCTATCAAGGCCTCTTGGCTTTTCTGTAAGAGGGTGGATTCCCCTGTGCGAGAAGGAGGACCAGGGAGGAGCACTGGTTCTCCCTGGAGGCTTTGGCTAGGTGAGAAAATCTGAGGTGTGGCTGCGGAGTCTCCAGTCTGTGAACTGTAGCAGTACCTGAGGACTGTGAGTCATGGGGAAGGTGGATGAGTCATATCCACCTGGGACGGCTGGTAGGGCTGGCAGGAGGGGCCCCCACCTGACTGTCAGATTCACAGGTGACCCGCGAAAGTAGGCCGAGATCCAGGGGGCGGGGGAGAGGGGTGGAGTCCTGGGTTGGAAGCAGGAGACCTGGGCCACTTTCCAGTTTGGTCCTCAATTTCTCTGCCTAAAAAATGGGTGTATCGGTTTCCCCTCTATTCACCTAACAAGTGTCGTGAATACTGTACAAACTTGTACATGCTGAAGGACTCTGTGCTGTGAAATGGGAAGGATCACTACCAGGGGACTAAGCCAGCGTCCCTCGTCGGAAAGGAAGTGACTTTCTAATAGCCACTAATGGAGAGCCTGGAAAACACCCCTCTAGCTCATGACATCACCTTGGCTGCCAGAAGGAGAAGGGGCCGAATGCCTACCAGGCTTACTCATCCTGCCGGCATCCAGGGGTGACACCAACCACAGCCAGAGCTGTTCCTCTTTCCCAAAGCTTAAGTGGAAGGGCCTTTTGCCTGACCTGTGGTGGCGCAGTGGATACAGCATGGACCTGGAATGCTGAGGTCGCTGGTTCAAATTCCTGACCTTACTCAGTCAAGGCACATATGGGAAGCAACTGCATGCTGATGCTTCCTGCTCCTCCCCCACCTTTCTTTCTCTCTATCCTTTCTCTAAAATCAATAAATAAAATAATCAATAAATAAAATCTTTAAAAAAAAGAAAGAAAGAAAGAAAGAAAGAAAGAAAGAAAGAAAGGGCCTTCTGATGGTCTCCAGAATGCTTTGTCCTCAAAGCCAGGATTCCTGAAGGTCCAGGGGCCCAGAAAGGGGGCTTGTCCCACTTCAGCCGGTGCCTGTGGGTTCTGCTGACCGAGGAATAGCCCTGGTGCTGCCCAGAGAAGAGGGATGCCGGCCATTCTTGGTCTGAAGTTCCAGCTTTTGAGACTAAGCCCCGCCCACTCCAACTCCTAAAGCCGAATTGCCTCTCAGCGATCTGTCACCAAAAAGATTGTTACTCTGCGATCATGCTTTTGGTAACGAAGACACAGGGACCTGTCTTCTGCTTTCCCCAATTGTGCAGACCTTACAGGGCCAGGCTGGCTCAGGCCCAGCTGAGTACCTGTTAACTGAGCTTGGCTGGCTCACCCCCTGCACTGTGCCCACCTCACGCCCACTTCCGCTGAATTTGGGCTCAACCAAGGAGGCCCCAGTTAGCTCCCGCTTGTCTGAATCCAATGATATTTCCTCAGATCTCCATGCTCTGCCTTTCTGGAGCATCTAATACCTTCTTCTAGAAGCTTTCTCTCCGTTTTTACTTCTAAAAGGCCGCACCATCCAGTTTATCTCGTATTTCCCTGGCCTTCCTTGGGCCTTTATTTTCTCCCTCTAACATTCACCAGGATTCTGATCACTTTCTTATGTAACTCATTACATTATAGGTCCACTCCTTTATTCACTCATTCCTTCATTCATGGGTGCATTCAGTGGACATATTTAGGCCTGGAACTCGGTGTTAAGAGAATAAGACTTGCCTGACCTGTGGTGGTGCAGTGGATAAAGTGTCGACCTGGAAATGCTGAGGTCGCCGGTTCGAAACCCTGGGCTTGCCTGGTCACGGCACATATGGGAGTTGATGCTTCCTGCTCCTCCCCCCTTCTCTCTCTCTCTCTCTTTCTCTCTCTCCTCTAAAGTGAATAAATAAATAAAAAATTTAAAAAAAAAAAAAAAAAAGAGAATAAGACTTTTGTATCCCTATGGTCTTATAGTCCTAGGTCTTATACTAAGTTATTATACACATTAAAATGTATTTCTTTAGCCATAAAGGAAACAGCCAGGGTTATGAGAGCATATGGGATTGGGTAGGTATGATGGGATTCTATCTGGACAGATGAGGGACTGAAAAAGCCCAGACCTGAAGAGGGAATGGCAGGTAGCTGAGTGGGCAGGGAAGGGAGCCCCCAGGCAGCGGGAACAGCATGAATGAGGCTCTGAGGCAGGACATTGTATGTGGAGTTGTTGGGGATCTGCAGGAAGGGAGCATGATGGGAAAAGGGACTGGAGACCAGATAGCACCTCAGCCATGCAGGCTCTGGGGGGCCTTGGTTAGAGTTTGGATTTTATCCTAGGCTCCTGGGGAACTACTGGAAGTTTTAAAGTAGGGGAGAGATTTGCCTAAATTTCATTATTAGAATCCTGAACAGAGACAGACCTAAGTACGTCCCATACTGATAAGCCCCAAGGTTGTAATTTTTGGTCCTTCCACACCGTGGCGTCCTGACGCTGTGCCTGGGAAGGAGGCGTGGTCTTGGGCAGTCCTGGGAAATTTGCGCTTCCCAGCATTCTCTGGGCTCCTTGCATTTCTTCCTCGCTGAGCTTCTGCCTGCAGAAGGGAGATGAATCAGACCTGCCACGCCCTTGGAGATCCAGAACTGTGGTGGCTGAGCCTGCAGTTCACCGTGATAAGTACCAGAGGAGCCAGGGAAGCCTTTCCCTCCTCGGAGTCAAGCACTAGGCTGAGAGGGTGTCGTGGACATTCAGGCCGGAGAGTCACATGTGCAAAGATTTGGCCGCTTGGAACCGCTGTGCTTGGAGACTAGCGAGCAGTGCCTCTCTACAGCAGGAGAGTGGCAGATGACTGGTAGAGTGGCTCCAGGAAAGGCCTTGAATGCCAGGTCTCGATCCGCTGGGTGCCAGGGAGCCATGGACTTATCTTGAGCTGAGGAGCGGGTTGATTAACAGGATTTGAGAGGGGAGAGTCGATGGGGAGGGCAGCCTTGTAATGGGGTTGGAGAGAATTGAGTATCACTAGGTGAAACCTGTCAGTCCCACCCACCTACACACAAACACTGTAAAATGCTCTGCCCCTTTCTGTCCCCATGGGGTGGCTCACAGGAGCTGCCTGATGTTGACTCAGCACTGGGGTTTGGTTATACACTGGGCTCCAGAAGCAAACCGGCCGGAACCTGAAGCATCACCCTGGCCCTCAGGTGCTATGTGCTCCTTGACATGTCCCCTTAACTCCTCTCTGCCTCAGTTTCCTCACCTGTGAAGTGGGGGTGATCATAGGGTTGTTGAGGATTCAGTAATAGGAAACTAAAGTCCTAAGCATATGCCTGGTGCGTAGGGGCGGCCGTTCATCCTTATTTCCCTGTTGGTTGGTAATGGCCCAGCCCATGTCGTAATCCGCCCTTTGAAGAGTGCTTCTCTGCAGCCATAAAAGTGTAATCCGAATTGAAAACAAGATGTTCCCAGCATGCCCTAAGGAGGCCTCCGGTGGGGCTGAGGGGTTTGGAAATGGCCTGGACATTTCCTGCACTGGGGTCTGGCACAGGGCCGGGCTCAGAGGGCTGCGCAAGATCTTGTTTGTCTCTTCATCTCCAGCTCCCAGCACAGGCTGGCCTGCCACGGTTCTTATAAATACGAAACAAAGCAGTTTTAATTAAGAAAGAAAAAGTCATATACTGTAGGTGTCATCTCATCCGCACCTTCACCCTCTGGCTGGGTCCCAGAGAAGGACAGTGACACCCAAGGTCACCTGGCCCTTAGTGGCAGGGATTGGACCTGTTATTTCTCCCTGGCTCAAATATATATTGCTATTTTAATTTTTAAAATGCTGATATTTAACATTTCAAGTCAGCTGCGAGAGCAGTTAACAGTGCATCTTAGCCCCCCCCCCCCCCACCATTCCAGAGAGCACCTTGGCTACAAAGGCCTTAAGGGTATATCATCCAACCTCCTGAATTTACATTTGGGGAAACTGAGGTCCAGCGAGAGGAAGTGACTCAGGGTCCCCAGAGAGTGGGAGGCAGAGGAGTCACAGGCCCACCTGCAGTAATAAGCGGTAGGTGGGCAGTTCTTCCCCCCAGCCCACTGCCTCATGTTGGCAGAGGCAGAAAGTGAGCTTGAGTGTGAACAATGGTTTTCTGAGGAAGTTTTGGTTTTTAATCGTGTCAAGGAGAGGGACCACTGCTAGAACTGTGCGTGCCCATGTGACGTCTGTGGAGTTGGGCCTGGCGCAGCTGTTTCAGGCTAAAGCCACAGGGTCCTATTTATAGGCCGATATGATTAGGCTGATGTGGTCAGGAAAGGCCAGCCTGCCCTCTGTCCAGCCCACTGCCCAGCCCAACTATGGCCGAGGAAGAGGCCCTTGGGGGTGGTTCTGACCCGTGGGTGAGTAGCAAGGGATCTGGGGTGGTCCCTGAAGCCTGCTCGGAGGTGGGGCTGCAGCGAGGCCTCAGGGGAAGCCCCCACCTGATTCTCAGTTCAGCTGCTAGCAGGCCCTCTGCAGAGATGAAGCCAGTTCCGGTCCGACTCTCCCTGCTTAAAGGTCCTCCGCTGCCTCAGATCAGTTCGGGACCCCTAGCAGTCAGGCCTCTGCCCTACCCGCAGGTCCAGGTCTCCAGCCCAGGCGCACCTCTTCCGTGTTTGTGCTTCCCTGTGCGAGCCGCACCTCTGAGCCTCTGCTTGCTGTTCCCTCCACCTGACTAGCCTGTTCCCGGTCCCCCAAAGACAAACTTTCATTCATTCTTCGAAGCTCTGCTCCAATGCTCCTCCTTTGTGGCTTGTCAAGTCCCAGCTTTGCATCACCTGAGTGATTGCCTGAGTTCATGTGTGCTCTCCACTGGGCCAGGGAGTCCTGAGGCAGGACACAGAGGAAGAAAAGGAGAAAGACATTTAAGGTGGAGCACCTACCTACTGTGGTCATTCACCTTACGTGTTTGATGAGATATGATCTGCATGCCGCTGTACGGGAATGGGTATGTTTTAAGGGTGTGTAAAAGTGAGAGTAAGACTTTGTGGTTAGGTAGACCTGGATTCAGATTCAGCCCTGCACTTCCTAGCAGTCTTCTTTGGGCTGAACCTTTCTGAGCCTCAGTTTCCTCCTCTGTAAAATGGAAAGAATTGTCAACAAGACAAAGCTTATAAGTACAGTACTTATGTTACCTGGTCTATAATGAGTTTCTGTGTGCAATGCAGGTATTATTTACAGGTGCGGACACTGAGGCTCAGTACAGAGAAGCACCTTTTCCAGGGCCCCACACAAGTCTGTGGCCAAGGGGAGAGATCCAGTCTTGGTCCCGGCCTCCAACTCCACCCTGTGTTCTCTCCTTGTTCTCTTAGCCCACTGGGCCTATTCCGTTCCCCAGCTCAGGGGAAGCTTTGTTTGGGGATTGTTTATCCTAAGAATTTTCCTCTGTGGTGCCACTGGATGACTCAGAGCCCTGAGTCATGGGAGGCTGAGGGCCAGGGAGGAGTGGGGAGGGAGGAGAAAGGGAGGAGAAAAGGGATAAGGACGTGGGTCCCAGTTCCAGCCCCGCCTCTCCCATGGCTTGTTGTGACAGGTCAGTCAGGCCCCTGTCTTGCCTGGCCTTAATTTCCCCCAGTGTGCAAGGTGTCAAGCTTTGACAGCTGTTTCCAGTCCGGGCTGAGCCTCGGAACCCCAGGTTCCCGAGCCCCACCCCAACCTACTGACTCAGAGGCTGGGTGTGGGGCCTGGGAATCCACGTGGTCTGCAGCTCCCTCCCCAGGTGATTCCGCTGCACACCTGGCACGCAGGGGTGTTTGGGAACCACGCTGCGTGGGGCTACCCCCGGCTGGGCCTCACCGTGGCTGCTCAGCCTCTGCTGACTGTCTCCGCTGGCTCCTCGGGAGTCACTTCTCTTGCTGAATGCTTTGTCAGAGTGGTACACAGGAAGTGCATAGGCTTTTGTTTCTTTTCTTTTTTGTGTGACAGGGACAGAGAGAGAGTCAGAGACAAGGACAGATAGGGACAGACAGACAGGAAGGGAGAGAGACACCTTAGTTGTTCATTGATTGTTTTCTCATATGTGCCTTAACCAGGGGGCTACAGCAGACCGAGTGATCCCCTGGTCAAGCCAGTGACCTTGGGCTCAAGCTGGTGAGTCTTGCTCATACCAGATGAGCCCGCGCTCAAGCCGGCGACCTCGAGGTCTCGAACCTGGGTCCTCTGGGTCCCAGTCCGACTCTCTATCCACTGTGCCACCGCCTGGTCAGGCTGTTTTTCTTTTTTAAACAGCTTTTTTGAAGTATAACACACAACTTGTCAAAGTAAATTTACATGCAGTTTACATACATGTAATTCACCCGATTTAATTAATTCAGTGACTTTGAATAAGTTTACAGAGTTATGCCTCTATTTCTGCAGTTCAGTTTGAGGACATTTCTGTCACCCCTAGAAGATGCCCGTGCCTGCTTGCTGGCCATCTCCACACCCACCCCGTAGCCCATCTCTAATCTGCCCTCTGTGTTTCTGAGTGCGCGGGCCTATGTGCACCTCCCAGCTTCACTGTCTCCGGCTGTGTGACCACATGCGGGTGATTGCCCTTCTCTGAGCCTTGAAGTTCTCCTTAGTAGGATAGGGAATAATGGTATCATCCTTGCAGCTTCTCATTTGAATTTCATGAACATGATAGAGTGTGTGAATCCCAGCAGGAGCTGGGGACGAGGGCGCCTGGCATGCAGTATGTGGGACACAGTACAGGGACCGGGGCTCAGTTGTAACAATGCTAGCAAACATTTTACAGACTCCGTGCCAGGCGCTGGGCTCAGTGCCTTAAATGCATTATCTGTTTTAATTCCCACAACAACTCTTACTAGGTGAGTGTTCACGCCATTCCTGTTTTTTAGCTGGAGAAACCGAGGCATTGAGAAGGGAAGTAACTTTCCCCAGGTTGCATAGATAATGGTTGGGAATCTGTTCCAAGGCTTGCCTTCCTTCACCATTACACTACAGATGGGAATCATGACTCAAGGGATAGCATTCGTGGGCCAGGGCAGTTTTATGGCACACACTTTCAAGGGACAGGACCTGATACAGTGGACATGGGGGATTCAAAAGATAGTATGTAGTATAGCATGCATCATGCAACAGGTGTGACATGGAGCATGGAGTATGATCCAAATGATTAGTGACATGGGACACAGTACATGGGACATGCATCAGGGTAGGCACACAGGACAAGGTATGAGGGACACAAGGCCTGGTACAGGGCACAGCAAGCATGGCGTATGTGATGCTGGGCATGGAACAGAGTATATGATGTGGGGACGTGGTACCCAAGGTACAGTGCTTGGGACTTAACAGTGGGGCACAGAGAGAGCCTCTTTATGTCGGTGTCTGGGGCCCCAGCCGTAGTGGCAGGAGCCAGATTTCTCCTTTCACAAACGCCTGTCTGTGTTTTGCCTCCTCCTCCCTGTCTCTTTGGATGCCGAAGAGTGGGTGTGTACCAAGGACTGGGGCCCAGGGTACCTCCCCCAACCCCGCTAGCTCAGACAAGGGTCAAGGCTTGGGGCCAAGTGCACAGCTCAGGAAGACCCTGCCAGGCCCCCAGATCCTGTCTCTCAGAGGCAGCTGTGAGTGCCAGCGCTGGCCAGGCCAGAGCTGGGTAATTTTCCTATAAGCCATCCTCTCTGCTGCTCCCCTCCTAGGCTGTGGCTGCTGGCAGTGAGCGCTGCATTCTGCATTCCGGGATTCAGGGGAGAGTCAGCACGGCCGCTGGGGTTGCAGGCAGGGGTGGAGGTGCAGCGGGAGGCAGCCATCACAGGCTGGTGGTTCCTGAGCCCTCCTGGCATCTGGCACTCACACCCCTTTCTTGTCTAATCTGCACAAGAGCCCCCCAGTAGCCTAATGAGACCGAGGCTCAGAGAGACCAAGAGCTTGTCCAGGCTCACACGGAGTCCAAGATGGAACCAAGGCTAGACCCCAGCTCTCCTGGAGGCAGGAAATTGAGGCCGTCTAGAGGCAAGATTGGGTGGTGCTGAGGCTGTTGAGGGGGGATCAGCAGATGATGAGGCTGCAAGACCACGTGGGCATCAGATCGTAGAGGGTCTTAATCCCAAGCTGGGGAGTCCTATCTGCTTTCAGTAAGCTCTGGGGGCCCGTGGAAGGGTCTTGAGTAAGGAATAATGCAGTCTCCAGAGATCATGGGAGGTTCGAAGGCAGTGAGGAAGCTGGCACAGTGGTTCTAGCGGAAAGATGGGGACCCAGAACTGGGACAGTGGCTGGATTGTGGGGGTGGGAAATGAGTGTGAAACAGGAAGTGCGTGGTGCTAAACATCACAGCTCTGGCCTCAGCCCTTCTGTGCAGGCCGGATGGGATGACTCTGGTTAGGCCCTGCCTCTGAATGTCCCAGAGGGTTCTGGGAGGCTCCAAAGGGACAGGAGGAGGATGCTGGTGACTGGTGAGCACACCTGGGAGGGAAGACAGCTCCAGTCCAGAGCCCAGCTGTGGGCCAGGCACCGTTTGTGTTCTGGATCGCGTGCGCTTCCAGCCAAATGCGATTGTCCTCTGGCTGGACGAGAAACAAAGGCATTCCAGCACCATACTTCTGTTTGTATTTAAGAGGGGAAAATACTTTAAAAACCTATTAAAATGAAAAGGATTAGTAACAAAAGAAATATCCTTGAATCTCTGGAAGCTCTATTGTAGTTTAGAATTGGACAGCAGTTGCAAAGAATGTATAATCATGCTGTAGCATTTTAGAGTTTTTCCATAACTGATTTTTACTAGTATCAAGTGCTGGCAAGCCTGTGACAGCCTCGCCATTCTTTACTCAAGGACACAGGTCCAGAGAGGTTAGGTCCCTTTCCCAGGGCCACCGGGTAGCAGGTGGCAGGGCTGGGATCAGATGGTGACTCCACAGCTATTGTTCTTTTGGGCAGGGGCTGATCAGAAGAGAGGGAGGGCACCATCAGGAGAGACCTGTGCAGGGGGTGGGAGGCAAGGCAGACGCCTGAAATACCTCCCGGCTCTGGCTCCAGCCCTGCGCTGGGCCTCTGGGCCTTGGCTGGGACCGTACAGCCCTCCCCTGCTTTGGATTTGGATGCAGGGACACAGAGGTAGAGGTCAAGGGAGCGTATTGGGGCCAGTGACCTGTATGTGTGCATGGCCTGGACACATGCTTGAGGCTTGTCTTTGGATGATACGGTTATTGAGCACCTGCTGTATGCCAAGCATGGTGCCTGGGGCTGCCAGAGACCCCAGAAGGTAGGAGTCATCATCCCATTTTACAGAGGAGGAAACTGAAACTCTGCGGAAGGGCCGCTTGCCAAGTCCCCGTACCCCCACTCCGTGGTAGGGATTGGGCTCGGTCCAGATTCACCTCAGACATTCCCCGTAGTCTCCTGGCTGGAAGGGCATGTACCCCTTCCCCTGTTGGCCATTCCTGGCATCCTGAGTTTGCGGAGGCTCAGCCCCTGCTCCTGGAGGAAGGATGCTGGCATTTTTGAAAATCTATTTTGTGCCAGGCATGGCCCTAGGATCTTCCACACTTATGATCTCATTCAGTCCTTTCCACTTGCCTTCAAGAAAGGCACTTTAATTTTAATTTTATCCCTCAGACACTTGGGTCTCAGAGAGAGAGTTGCCCAAGTCCCCAGCTCACAGTAACCATAGCTTCTTTTGTGGGTGCCCAGCTCTGTGCTAAGCCCCAGATGTACTGTATCGTATAAAATTCCCACAGCAGCCCTAGGAAGGTATCGTAACCTCCACGTTACAGACGAGGAAATGGAGGCTCCGAGCAGCAGCAACTCGCTCAGACCACACAGTTAGAAAGTGATGAGTCAGAGACGTCAGCGCAGGTTTTCCTGGCAGGAGCCCAGCCCATCGTCACTCGTGTTGTTTTTCTCTCTCTTGGAAAGCCCTTCCTCTGGGGCTCCAGCTCCTTCTGGCTCTGGCGGCGGCATCGTCCGCCCTGTCTTCCCAGGAGGTGTGCCGATGGAGACGGTGTCCGTCTTCTGCTGGTCCTGTGCCATGGCACCTGCATTCGGGCCTCCGTGTTGTGCTGCTGATTTGTTTGTGCCTGGGTTGGTCTCCTGGTGGGCGCTGGCATGCCAGAGGGGCTAGGCTCGTTGTTTGCAGGCCAGCTGCTGGCCCACGCCTCCCAGGGACCAGCTCCTCCCTCCCTCGGGGAAGGGAGACAGAATGTGAAGCGGGCCCTGGCAGGCAGGGCACTGGGCTCGCGCCCATGGTCACATCTGCCGTTTCCAGGGCACGGGGGCAGGACGCAGTGGGGCCTGGCCCCCTCTGCATGTCCTGCCCTGGCTCTCAGCACTAGGTGGGGTTGCCTCCGGAAGCTGGGAAAGGGCCAGTGGCTTCGGTCCCGGGGACAGTTGGCCTCCCGGAGGTGGCTTCAGCCAGGCCCCACTGGCTGCCTCCCCGACAGTTGTCCACACCCAGAGACAGACTGTGCCAACACAGAGGTCCAGCTGGCCCTTCCAGTGAGCCCTGCCATGTCATGGAGATAGGCCCCAGCTCCGGCCTGGACGCCAAGAGGCCTGGGTTTGAGATCTGCTCTGCCAGGTGCGTGCATGTGACTCTGAGAAGTCACGCTTTTGTTCTTGGTGTCATCACCTGCGACGAGAGGATGGACTACTGAACACGGATGTTACTGAGTCCTGCTGTGGACAGTGGCCCCCAGCAGTCTCACTCCAGAGCTCCCAGCTGTCCTGCAATTGGTCAGCTCTATTCCTACTCACAGATGCATGACCCAAAGCTCAGAGAGGGACAGGAACTTGCTCCAGGTGACACAGCCCAGACTTGAACTCGAGGATCTCACTGTGGAGTCTGTAACCTTTCTCCTGCCTCACTGCTCTCATGTGGCATGCCAATGCTGAATGAAGGGGACAGTTCAAGAAGGAGGGGGCTCACTGTTGGGGAGCTCCTCCTGTGTGTCGGGTCTTGGGCCTCCTCACTGCCCTGTGAGCTAGGTATCATTCCCCCATTTTATAGATAGGGAAACTGAGGCCCTGATCACGGAAACAGAGTCTCCCAGACTCTAAAACACTCCTCCTTTCAAGTCCACGGGGCTCTCCAGACCTCACCGAAGCCCTGTTCAGTTTCACTGGGTTTCATAACTGGCGTCTCTGTTTACTGACCATTGTCCTAATTAGCAAAATCCTGGGCAGAGGGGCGGATGTTCCCACAAGGACCCAGAGATCAGCCGTGAGCCAGGAAGCAAACAAGCTCCAAGAGACAGCTTCCCACGAGGGGCCAGCTTCTGGGAAATCAAGAACAGCAGTGTTTGGGGTGAAGAGAAAAGAACAGGGCGGTGTCTCCTAGGCTGGCCAAGGCCTTTTGTACACTGTGGCCGGGGGCAGAAGGCGAGGCCGCCTCCTCCTGACTCCGGTAGCTGCCCGAGGAGGCCGAGAGAGACACGGAGATTAGGCCACGGTCCCGGAGGGAGCAAGACCAGAGCTGGTTGTGGGGGTCCTGGGATGAACGACAGGGGAGGGACTTGGGCTGTAAGGGTTCTTCCTGTGGCAGACACTGAAAAGCTGCCTCGTGTGTGTGTGACCCTGGGTAAGAGCCAGGAACACCCAGGATCAGAGGTGAAGGGGACCTCTGAGGTGCAGAGAAGGGAAAGGACTAGGATGTGCTCAGAGAGGGAGAGGTGGCCGAGCCAGACCGCCTCCCGAGTCAAAGAAACTCCACCTGACCTGAGTGCCCGTGAGCGGCATGGGTGTAGGGGCCACAGTCCATCTTCCACTCAGTGGCCACAGCCTGGGGGTCTTCCCAGGACATGCCTCTGTCCTGGGTGCTTACACCAGTATGTGGAGGGCTAGAGGGTTTTCCTGGTGTCACTTCCTGCCCTGACCTGGGAGGTGTGGTGGGGACAGCTGTCCCAGAGACTCCCGGCTGCCAGGCTTGGCGTGGGCTTGCCTGGTTTAGCAACTGTAACCCTTTACCTGGCAGGGACACCGGTACGCCCTGCCCAGGCCGGATGGTGCCAAGAGGCCCTGCTTGATCTGCCCAGACAGAGCTTGGGGACTGGGGCCAGCCACACCTGTGTTGGAATACAACAGTTCCTCTTTCCAGCCGCGTGGCCCTGAGCAAGCGACTGAACCGCCCCAAGCCTCATCCGCATGTGTGAGATGGGAACGTGAACGCCCATTTCCCCTGGTTGCTGTGAAGGGGTGCAGTCTTGGACCCCCCACTTCCCGCCCTCCGTCCCTTCTCCCAGAGGTGTTTGGGCCCGGGGAGAGGTGGCATGCTGCCATTGGTGCTGGTGGTGCCTCGCGCAGGTCAGGGGCCCTGGACTGTCGGATGCAGAAGGACCTGTAGAGGTGACCCGGTCCAGCACCATTTTACAGAGGGGAAGCCTGAGGCTGAGACGTGTGGGTGCTGGGTGTGGTTGCACAGCCAGTGTCTGGGAGTGCTGGAGCTGGGAACAGCATAGGGGCCTACCCCATCTTTCACAGGGAGACCCTGAGGCCCAGAGGAAGATAGTGACTTGCCCCAAATCACCCAGGAAGTCAGTGGTAGAGCCAAGCCTGGCACTGGGGCATCTTCCTGTCTACCTAGGGATCTTTCTCTTGCACCCAAATCTGCCCCCCAACTCTCCTGAACCCATACATCCTCTGTCAGGCCGGGCACAGCCAGATCCCGTTCGTCACAGGATCCACACATAGATCCCTGTCCTGGAGTGAGAGTTCCCAGGCTGTGGGCTCTCTGAGGGCAAGGGCCAGGGCCCATTCACCAGGTCTCCAGTGCCGAGGGCCCAGGCTCCAGGGCGATGTGGCAGGCAAAGCTGCAGGGCCTTGATGATCATTAAGCTGAGAGCCAGTGACCCTGGACTGCTTGTCAGACTGTGGGGCCAAGGCCAAGCCACAGAAGCCCTCTGTTAATCACCAACTGGAGAGGTCAGGGCCACACTACACCGAGAACAGACCGCATAGCTGGGCCAGCTGCTGGCTCAGGTCACTCGGGTGCTGGGGTGACAAGGAAATTTCCCCTTCCTAGTTGTTTGGGTTTTCTAGATTATCTAACAAGCAGGCATCCCTTTAAGCATATTTTTAAAGGTATTATTTCTAGATCAGTGTTTGGATACATACTTGTAAATAGTTTTAAACCCTACAGCAAGTTTCTTTTTATTTTATTTTATTTTAAGCAAGTATATTGAGGTATAATTTATATACCATAACAATTCACTGTTGTAAGCTTAGAGGACTCTGAATTTTAGCAGAGTTCTTGGTTGTGTAATCATCACTGTAATCCAGTGTTAGAATGTTTTCATCACCCTAAAATGTTCCCCCGTGCTGACTCCGGAGTCCCAGGAGTTCACGGCGGACCAGGCCACCCTGGCAGCGTGGGAGGGGGCAGTTCTCCCCTCATACCTGGCCGGCAAACCGCCTTGACACTTCGGTGTTTGTCCTCCTTCTCTTTTTAAGGATGGATGCAAAAACAGATACCCTTATTAAAAAACATGTAACAGAGAGCAGCCAATAGTTGTACAGTTTGCTTTTCGCTTATTGAGGTGCCTACTATGTGCCAGGCACGGTCAGATCTAGCTCATTGTCTTTTCACAGCTGCAGAGTGGTCCATTGTATGGCGGCTCCGTAATTTATTTAACGAGGAGATTTGGGTCCTTTCCAGTTTTCTTCAAACAATGCTTCAGTGAACATCCTTGCACTTATATTTTTGTGTTTCTTTGTAAGTAATTCTGAAGGAAGTGGATCTGTGGTTGTGTTGTGTGTTTTGAATTTGGATAATCAAATTGCCATCCAGAGAGGTGAAGCTGCTTGATGTCTCCAACAGATCATATGAGAACTATGGGGTGTTATTTTCCCCAAAATGCCTCAGGGGAGGGAAGAGCTGTCTGAATTTCAGCCGGAGCTGGTGCACTGCAGGCTCAGCGGGCCCTGAGAACTTGGCATCTCTCTGTGACCACCACCCTCCCCCAGACCCTGGGCTGAAGTTCAGGCTCTCCTGTGCAGCACACGGGCCCCTGTGACCCCTGCTAGCCCCCCCCCCCCAGCCCCCAGCCTCATCTCCTCTTGCTCTCTGTGGTTTAGACTGGACCTCTTCGTTATTCGCTGCATCTGGCCTGTGTTTGCTTACCGCTTACCCTTTGCCCATGCTGTTCCCTCTCCAGAAATTCCTTTTCTTCTTTTCTTTTTAATTGAATTTATTGAGATGACACTGGCTTCCAAAATCGTACAGGTTTCAAGTGTAAAACTCAATACAACATCTGCACAGCACATCGCGTACCCTCTGCCCCAAGCAGTCTCTTCTTATCCCCATTGTCTCCACCTTTGCCCACCTCCACCTACCCCACCCCCTTTCTCTCTTACTGCCATCCTGTCTCTGAGTCTCTGTGTTATGTATATATGGTTTTTGACTAATCCTTTCACCTGCTCTTCTTTGTAATCTCCCTCCTGTTATTGAATGCAAGTTCAGCTGCTTGTAATGTGAAAAGCCAATATTTGTGACACAGGTGCTGGTGAAAAGGAAAGAGGTTTATTCAAGTGCCGGCCACCTGAGAAGATGGGGGGACTCCTGTCCTCAAAACCCATCTTACCAGCTCAGACTTTTTGGCCAGATTATATAGGGGATCAGCAGAATTGGGGAGGAAAAAACTCCCAGAGGAAAGACAGACATGAGGGTTTTCTTGAGAAAAGGGTTTTTTCTTATATTCATGGCTGGTTGGACTTCCATGGTCCTCTTGGCCTTGTAACTAACTGGAACCGAAGTTAGCAAGTATCTTATAAACTCAAGTCATTGTTCTTTGAAAAACAATAATTATTTTCCAGGGTGCGGAGGCTGATGGTTTATTTTTCTTGCTCTATGTTAACTCTTGATGTATGTCAGTCAGATGGCTATGATTTGTCACCAGCATTAATGTTCCTTATTCTAGGAGGGGCACAGGCTGTTGGACTATAAGAACTCAGCCAGAGGTGAAAGCATAGGATTGATGATATGCTTTTGATTTGTTACAGAATGCGTGACTTTGATTGCTAGATTGGTAATATGACATCACAATTATCGCTAGAGTCACAAGCTGGGTTTTATATTTACGAAGATTAACATGGGTGGCTTTACAGAAGTTATTTTATAAGCTTGTCATATTAGTGTATTCTCATTTTAATTCAATTCTATGGCTAATCAGACTCATAAAAGCAATATAGCATGGTTATTTTCCATTACGCTTCCTGTCCTTTAGTGCCCGGGTTACAAGTCCCTCTCTCCATGTAGTCTTCTTATAATACATACAGTCTGAATCATCTTCTCTGTGCATGTGTTTTCCCTTAGTCCTTTATCTGACCTGCACACCCCCTTGAGTAGAAGGAAGTTGTGGAGGATGGAGGGCAAACGTGAGCCTGATTGGATAGAAACTGGATTCCCCGAGGAGCTGCAACAGGCAACCATAGCTATGGGGCAGGGGGACAGGAACCCCCATTTACCTAGGTGTCAGCCAGGCCATTTTCACACACAGAGGCTGGGTTAATCCTCAGCAACTATGGTATCCCTTTAGTAGATGAGGCAACTGAGGCACAGAAAAGGAAAATAACTTACCCCCAGTGGAGATGGGAATCAAAGCCAGGTCTCTGACTCCCCAGTTCTCTTTTTTGTCATCATGCTGGGCCGCTGGGAATGAGGGAGTTCTGGGATGCAAAGAGAACTCGGACTCAAGCTATTTCAAAAACTTAAGAGGAAGGAAGACTTCCCAGCTCCTTTTATGAGGCGAGTATAATTCTGATTCCAAAACCAGGCAAAGACAACACAAAGGAAGAAAACTATAGGCCAATATCCCTGATGAATATAGATGCTAAAATCCTCAACAAAATATTAGCAAACCAGATCCAGCAAATACATGAAAAAAATCATACAGCATGATCAAGTGGTATTTATTCTGGGGAGGCAAGGCTGGTACAATATTTGCAATCAATCAATATGATTCATCACACAGACAAAAGGAAGGAGAAAAACCACATGATAATTTCAATAGATGCAGTAAAAGCATTTGATAAAATCCAGCACCCATTCATGATCAAAACTCTCAGCAAAGTGGGAATACAGGGAACATACCTCAACATGATAAAGGCCATCTATGACAAACCCACAGCCAACATCATACTCAATGGGCAAAAATTAAAAGCAATCCCCTTAAGATCAGGAATAAGGCAGGGGTGCCCCCTTTCACCACTCTTATTTAACATAGTGCTGGAAGTCTTAGCCTCAGCAATCAGACAAGAAGAAGAAATAAAAGGCATCCGAATTGGAAAAGAAGTAAAACTATCATTATTTGCAGATGATATGAGATTGTATATAGAAAACCCTAAAGTCTCAGTCAAAAAACTACTGGACCTGATAAATGAATTCAGCAAGGTGGCAAGATATAAAATTAATACTCAGAAATCAGAGGCATTTTTATACACCAACAATGAACTGTCTGAAAGAAAAATTAAGGAAACAATCCCCTTCACTATTGCAACCAAAAAAATAAAGTACCTAGGAGTAAATTTAACCAAGAAGATTAAAGGCTTGTACTTGGAAAATTATAAAACATTGATAAAAGAAATCAAGGAAGATACAAACAAGTGGAAGCATATACCATGCTCATGGTTAGGAAGAATAAACATCATTAAAATGTCTATATTACCCAAAACAATTTATAAATTCAATCCAATACCAATTAAAATACCAATGACATACTTCAAAGATATAGAACACATATTCCAAAAATTTATGTGGAACCAAAAAAGAACATGAATAGCCTCAGCAATCTTGAAAAGGAAGAATAAAGTGGGAGGTATCACACTTCCGGATATCAAGTTATACTACAAGGCCATTGTAATCAAAACAGTCTGGTACTGGCATAAGAACAGGCATATAGATCAATGGAGCAGAACAGAGAACCCAGAAATAAACCCACACCTTTATGGAAAACTGATATTTGACAAAGGAGGTAAGAGCATACAATGGAGTAAAGACAGCCTCTTTAACAAATGGTGTTGGGAAAATTGGATATCTACCTGCAAAAAAATGAAACTAGACCACCAACTTACACCATTCACAAAAATAAACTCAAAATAGATAAAAGACATAAATATAAGCCGTGAAACCATAAGCATCTTAGAAGAAAACATAGGCAGTAAGCTCTCTGACATCTCTTGCAGCAACATATTTGCCAATTTATCTCCACGGGCAAGTAAAATAAAAGACAGGATAAACAAATGGGACTATATCAAACTAAAAAGCTTTTGCACAGTTAAAGACAATAGGAACAGAATAAAAAGACAAACTACACAATGTGAGAACATATTCAACAATACATCTGATAAGGGGTTAATAATCAAAATTTATAAAAAACTTGTAAAACTCAACACCAGGAAGACAAACAATCCAATCAAAAAATGGGCAAAAGAAATAAATAGACACTTCTCCAAAGAGGACATACAGATGGCCAATAGGCATATGAAAAAATGCTCAACATTGCCTGACCTGTGGTGGCGCAGTGGATAAAGTGTCAACCTGGAAACACTGAGGTTGCCGGTTCAAAACCCTAGGCTTGCCTGGTCAAGGCACATATGGGAGTTGATGCTTTCTGCTCCTCCCCCCTCCTTCTCTCTCTCTCTCTATCTCCCCTCTCTATAATGAATAAATAAAATCTTTTTAAAAAAATGCTCAACTATCACTAATCATTAGAGAAATGCAAATTAAAACCACAATGAGATATCACCTCACACCAGTCAGAATGGCACTCATTAACAAAACAACACAGAATAAGTGCTGGCGAGGATGTGGAGAAAAGGGAACCCTCCTACACTGCTGGTAGGAATGCAGACTGGTGCAGCCACTGTGGAAAACAGTATGGAGATTCCTCAAAAAATTAAAAATCGAACTGCCTTTTGACCCAGCTATCCCACTTTTAGGAATATACCCTAAGAACACCATAGAACTGTTCAGATGAGATCGAGCGCGTTCAGGGTGGTATGGCCGTAGACCATAGAACTGTTCCAAAAGGAGAAATGCACCCCCATGTTTATTGCAGCATTGTTCACAATAGCGAAGATCTGGAAACAGCTCAAGTGTCCGTCAGTGGATGAGTGGATTAAAAAGCTTTGGTATATATATATATACTATGGAATACTACTCAGCCATAAGAAATGATGACATCAGATCATTTACAACAACATGGATGGACCTTGATGACATTATACGGAGTGAAATAAGTAAATCAGAAAAAACTAAGAACTATATGATTCCATACATAGATGGGACATAAAAATGAGACTCAGAGACATGGACAAGAGTATGGTGGTTATGGGGGGGGGAGAAAAAAGGAGAGGGGGGAGGGGAGGGGCACAAAGAAAACCAGATAGAAGGTGACAGAAGACAATTTGACTTTGGGTAATGGGTATGCAACATAAGCAAATGTCAAAATAACCTGGAGAAGGCCCTGGCCGGTTGGCTCAGCGGTAGAGCGTCGGCCTAGCGTGCGGAGGACCCGGGTTCGATTCCCGGCCAGGGCACACAGGAGAAGCGCCCATTTGCTTCTCCACCCCTCCGTCGCACTTTCCTCTCTGTCTCTCTCGTCCCCTCCCGCAGCCAAGGCTCCATTGGAGCAAAGATGGCCCGGGCGCTGGGGATGGCTCTGTGGCCTCTGCCCCAGGCGCTAGAGTGGCTCTGGTCGCAACATGGCGACGCCCAGGATGGGCAGAGCATCGCCCCCTGGTGGGCAGAGCATCGCCCCTGGTGGGCGTGCCGGGTGGATCCCGGTCGGGCGCATGCGGGAGTCTGTCTGACTGTCTCTCCCTGTTTCCAGCTTCAGAAAAATGAAAAAATAATAATAATAACCTGGAGATGTTTTTTTCTGAACATATGTACCCTGATTTATCAATGTCACCCCATTAAAATTAATTTTAAAAAAGCAATTAAAAATAAGAGACCTTGGAAATAGAGCAGTTGAGTCCAGTAGGGTGGTGGGAGGCGGGGAGAGGAGTTGGGGGGACTAGGTGAGTCTGGATAGCACTTCTCCTAACCCAGTGATTGTATGCCTCAGGAGTGGGAGCGTGGAGGGTTGGGAAGCGGGTCTGGGAGTGGGGAAAGACTTAAAGGCATATCTTTTCTGAGAGGAGGGTAACAGATAGGACCTAGAACAACAATAACAAAAACCAAAATAAAATATAACCAAAACCAACAACTACAAGAAGCAACTCTTGATTTCATCAGCCAAAGGGGGTAGACAGAAGTGGTTGTCCCTGGGGAGAAGTAAGCAGGGTTGAGAGGAAGCAAACAATTGTACAAATATGTGTCTTTATGTCTTGATGAAAATAAATATTTTCAGAATAAAAACATTTTTGATTGTCTAATCACTATTCTGTACACTTGAAACCAATATGAAATAGTACTGGGGAAAAAGAAGAATAAAACCTTTGTTTAAGAAAGGAAAGAGGCCCTGGCCGGTTGGCTCAGCGGTAGAGCGTCGGCCTAGCGTGCGGAGGACCCGAGTTCGATTCCCAGCCAGGGCACACAGGAGAAGCGCCCATTTGCTTCTCCACCCCTCCGCCGCGCTTTCCTCTCTGTCTCTCTCGTCCCCTCCCGCAGCCAAGGCTCCATAGGAGCAAAGATGGCCCGGGCGCTGGGGATGGCTCTGTGGCCTCTGCCCCAGGCGCTAGAGTGGCTCTGGTCGCAACATGACGACGCCCAGGATGGGCAGAGCATCGCCCCCTGGTGGGCAGAGCTTCGCCCCTGGTGGGCGTGCCGGGTGGATCCGGGTCGGGCGCATGCGGGAGTCTGTCTGACTGTCTCTCCCTATTTCCAGCTTCAGAAAAATGAAAAGAAAAAAAAAAAAAAAAAAAAAAAAAGAAAGGAAAGAGGGTGGTATTGAATAAAGTAGAACCTGCAGTTGCAGAAGGTGAGAGGTCTGCCCGCCAGTCCCAGGGTCCTGCTGGCTCAGGGGTTCAGTCTGCCCCTGGCTGGTGGCAGCTGCATGCCACCTAGGTGGGTAGGCCACCCAGACTGCCTGGGTTCATCTTGGCTGTACCTTTTCCTGGTGGTGTGCAGGTTGTTTGACTGTTTTGCAGGCAGTTTTCCTCTCTGTGAGATGGGGCTGTCCGAATACCCACCCTGCATTGGATAAAGGGTATTAGGCTGTGTCAGCCTTCATATGATGCGTGGAAAGCCTTCAGTAAATGCAGGAGATGTTAGGTGCGGAAGTGGGAGGGGTCTTGCCTGAGTCCCACAGGAGGCTGAGCTGGGCTCCCTGCCAATCATGAATGGCCCCCATTTAGAGTGCACAGAGTTAGCACCTGCTGTATGCCAAGCCCTGTGCCTGGTCTCCGCCCCCAGGAGCTGGGGTGAAGGGGCGCTGCACGCAGCGGAGTCGGTCCCGATGGGAACCCCGATGTCTCCAAAATCCAGGCCAGATCCCCGCCCCTGCCCGGCCCACAGGGCCCCGGCCCTGCCCTGAGCCCTCCCTACGGGGCGGTCCCGGCTTAGGCGGGATGGGCCAGCGGCTACTTAAGGTCCGGTGACCCAAAGTCCGAGACTGTCGCCTGGGTCTTCTGCCGACCTCTCCGCCATGGCTCCACAATGCTCCGCGCCCGCGATGCTGGGCGCGCTGGTCCTGGCGCTGTGCGCGCTGTCGCCACTGACCCATGCGGCCTCCGCACCCCGGGGGGCAGCCCAGGCACCGGCCCAGGCACCGGCGACCCAGGGGCGGGTGAGTGCCCAGGGGCCCCGGGGCTCCCAGAGTAACTCTCTATTGTAAGTTCTTGCAGATACAGCGCTAGGAAAAGGGGAGTAATTCAGGTCTAGAATGGAAAAACTGTTTTGTTGCTTTGTAAGTATCTCTTGCTGCTTCCGGGGCTCCCGTGGATGTGGGTGGGAGCCTCCGGGACCTGGCTGTTTCCTTCCCTAGAGGCTAACCTCACCTTGGCCGGATTTCTTTTCCCTCTCCGCCTTCTGATTTCTTACCCACCCTGCCGCCTGATTTCTCCTTTTCCAGGTCTGATGTCTCTCCTTCCCTCCCTCTGCCTGACTTCTCCCTTTCCCTCTTCTGATTTCTTCCACTTCGGATTCTTCTTTTTCATCTGATTTCTCTCCCCTCTGCAACGTGTTCTCCCTCTTTCTTGTATGATCTCACCTCTGCCTGCTTATTGTCATGATAATGGTTTAATCTCTCCTCGCTGATACCTCCTCTACTCTGTCTGGTTTCTCCTCTCTCCTGTTTCCCTTGTGTATTTCTCCACACCTCTGCCTGAGTTCCCTGTCTCTGGTTTCTCTGACCTGTCCCACCAGATCTGTCCTCCGGCCGGGTGACCTGTGCCTGCTGATTTCTGCCCTTTGGACCAAGGCTAACAGTCCCACTCCCCTCCGTCTGTAGCCCTCCTGCATGTCTGACAGCCTTTCCCCCATCCTTGACCACCTGGTCTCCAACAGGCTCCTGCAGACCCTGGCTGCATCCTGTCCGCCTTTTCCAAGAAATGGAATTTGGGGGTGGGGTTCTGGGGGGCAGGAGGGAGGAGGCAGACAGCGCAGGAAGCCACTTGGGCCGTCATTTTGATCCCTCTTGGGGATATGATGGGGACATGAATGAGGAATGGGAAATCTTCCCACTTCCAAAGAGCAAAAGCAAACAGGTTGTGTGATGTTGGGCCAGCCTTCTCCCCTTTTGGGCCTCAGTTTTCCTATCTACAGAATGGGGTTGGGTGATGAACTCTCTTAGGAGTCTGCAAGTTCTAAGAGCCATGGAGTATGCTGGAAGGAAACACATTGAGCTCCTGGGGACCCCCCAGATTTACCATTTTCATTTGAGGGGGTCTTCCCATGGTCCCAGAGTTTGTGCTCTTAGAGCTTGGGGCAGTTCCTGTTACACCATTTCCTAGCTGGGGGTCCTTGGCAGAGTCACTTCACCTCTCTGTGCCTCAGCTGTACCCATCAATTGGCATTAAGAAGGGAAGAAAAGAGGTTGAGTCCCTTGTGCCCCCATCACTGGAAGGCTGAGTAGAACAGGCAGATGCTGACCAAGGACAGTGTTTGGAGCCTACACTCTGCCCTGTTCGCTCACTCATGGAGACAGGGGTCGTGGAAGGGGTTAGACTTGCCTCAGGGGTGGGGAGTCAGGGCTCAAGTGAGATGCTCTTGGTGCTAGAAACCCCCCTCCCTCGTGCCCCGGGGTCTCTCTCCCTGCCGGGACCCCTGCCCCTGCTCAGGCGCCGCCCTGTCTCTTCCAGCCCAGCAGCATGGTGGTGGAGCACCCCGAGTTCCTCAAGGCGGGGAAGGAGCCTGGCCTGCAGATCTGGCGTGTGGAGAAGTTTGACCTGGTCCCCGTGCCCCCCAACCTTTACGGAGACTTCTTCACAGGCGACGCCTATGTCATCCTGAAGACGGTGCAGCTGAGGAACGGGAACCTGCAGTACGACCTCCACTACTGGCTGGGTGAGGCCAGACTCCACCCCCATAAAGCACCGCCTCTCGGGTGCGGTCTCCAGGCAGCCCCCATGGGAGCTAAGTGACTACTGAACATCACATATGTGCTAGGCCCTTGGCTAGGGATTACGTGCCCTCAGGCTCTAGAGCCGGTGTCCCCAAGGTCAGAGCCCAGCTCTGTCCTGTGGCAGGTCACTCAGAGCCTCTGTAAAGTGTCTGTGACAGTAGTGCCCCACTATCTCATAGGGGTGCTGTGAGGGTTAAACAAGTTAGCATGGCGCTCAGAACTGGGGGTGGCTTGGGGACCCTGGACCCCTCCACCGCTTCCCTGGCCCAGTTCCAGCCATGTCCTAGTTTACCCTTCAGAGTCGAGAGCCTGGAGTCGCTGCCACAGCTCTACTGTGTGACTCTGTAAGTCCTCACTGAGCCTCAGTTTCCTAATCTGAATTGATGCTCCCAGGCCTGACTTCATGCTCAGTAGCGTTGAGTGAGTGTAGGAGAACAGAGAGGCAAGTATAGGGGGATGTGTAGGAGCTGGGAACACTCTTAGCGACCATGGAGGCAGGCCCCCATCTACCCGTTATACAGGTGGACTAACTGAGGCTCACTGAAAGCAGGGGCTTGCCCAGCTTCTCCAGCCAGGCCAGCACAGTGCTGGGGGCTCCAGACTCGTCCTCCAGAGGAGGCTGGGAGAACTCTCTGGAAGCCAGGCTCACGCTGCTCTGACGTCCCCAGGCAATGAGTGCAGCCAGGATGAGAGCGGGGCGGCCGCCATCTTCACCGTGCAGCTGGACGACTACCTGAACGGCCGGGCTGTGCAGCACCGCGAGGTCCAGGGCTTTGAGTCGGCCACCTTCCTCGGCTACTTCAAGTCCGGCCTCAAGTACAAGGTTGGTCCTGGGCAGCAGGGACAGATGCACCAGTGGCAGGACTCACTCAGGCCCACCCTCCTCTCAGCCTTCGGGGGTGAGATAGGCAGATAGGTCAGAGCTCAGCCTTTGGAGTGGTCAGCCCTGGGTTTGAATCCTGGACCCTTCCTAGCTCTGTGACCTTGGACAATTCACACTCCCTCTCTGAGCCTCTGGTTCCTTATCTTAAAGTGGAGAGAAGAGAATTCCCCATCACTTTACAGTTGTCTTCCTAGCCCCAGCAGAAAGGGGTGGGCCGTGGGTGGAAACCCAGCCACTCACCTGTCCTGGCCTTGGGCCCAATCCTATTTTTGCACCCCGTAGTCCTTGCACCCTGCCAACAGAGGGTCCCAGATTGGGTATTTGAAACGGCACCCTTGATCACATTCCTCTTTCTATTCATTAGAATCCCCCTTGCCCTGGCCGGTTGGCTCAGTGGTAGAGCGTCGGCCTGGCGTGTGGGGGACCCGGGTTCGATTCCCGGCCAGGGCACATAGGAGAAGTGCCCATTTGCCTCTCCATCCCCCCTCCCCTCCTTCCTCTCTGTCTCTCTCTTCCCCTCCCGCAGCCAAGGCTCCATTGGAGCAAAGATGGCCCGGGCGCTGGGGATGGCTCCTTGGCCTCTGCCCCAGGCGCTAGAGTGGCTCTGGTCGCAGCAGAGCAACGCCCCGGAGGGGCAGAGCATCGCCCCTTGGTGGGCAGAGCGTCGCCCCTGGTGGGCGTGCCGAGTGGATCCCGGTCGGGAGTCGGTCTGACTGTCTCTCCCCATTTCCAGCTTCAGAAAAAAAAAAAAAAATAGAATCCCCCTTGAACTTGGACTCTGAAAAGTCTGAGCCCCCAGCCAGGTAGGGCTGAACAAAACAAGCCAGGAAGCCTGCAAAGCTGTCGCCTAATATGCTGTGTGACTCTGGCAAGCCACTTGGCCTCCCTGAGCCTCCCTTTCTTCTTCAGCTACGTGAGAGCCAGTTATACCTGCCCTTCAGGCCTGGGCAGAGGAGTTGGTGAACAGGTAGCTGGGAAATGCCTTCCAGAGGGCTTGGCACCTTGGAAAGGTTCAGGAAAAACTGTAGTTTTGAAAAGCTGGGCTTATTTTTGGTCAGAATAGAATCACGAGCTTTGATAGCCAGATAGACTTTAATGTGAGAGTCGAAATCTCTTCAGAGATGAAGGGGGAAACTGAGGCACAGAGTGATTAAGCACTGGCCCAGGGCCACAGAGCAAGTCAGTCCGAGACCTAGGACCAGAACCCAGATCTCCTCACTTCCACCATTCTTTTCACTACACTGGCCAGCCTCTCAAGTCAAGTATGTGCCGCTAATGTGTTGTGTAACTTTATACAAGTCATTGTCTCTCTCTGGAACTCAGGGTCCTCTGTGTCAACAGGGTGATGACCCTGTGTACCCAGGTGAGGCATAGGGCATTGGATGATGGGAAAGTGCTAGTGAGACTGAGATAGCAAAGGGCAGGGTGTGTCCTGGGAACAGAGCCCCAGCCCTTGGCTGGACAGAGCTGGGCTGGATTCCCTAGAGCTTGTAGCGCCCCCTGTCTGCAAATTACCCAGTTCACCCATGCTCACAGCTCCTACTAAGCTGTCCAGCCAGCTCAGCCTTCTTCCTCCGCCCCATTCTGGGGCTGTGATACCTAGAAGAAGGAGAAGTGAGAAGGTTGGAACCCAGTCCCCTGACCTGGAGAAGTACCTGGCTTTTTTGCAGCTACTGGAGCAGGAAGTGGAAAGAGCACTTGACAAGGAGCCAGAGAGATTGAGGTTCCAGTCCCAAGGCACCCCTCTCACTGTGAGGCTTAGGGCCAGCTGTGTGCCTCTGGGTGTGTGCTCTCACACATCCCCCATTTGGCATTCATTCATCAAACGTTTATTGGTTATGTAACAACAGTGCCTGCTTATTGTTGCTTCTGTAAGGACAAGTTCAACAACTTGCATAGCTGGTAAGTGATGGAGCTGGGATTCAAACCTAGGTGTGAGGGGCTAGCATGGAGCTGGTTCTGAGGGGACAGTTCAAGGTCCCCTGGTCTATGATCTTAGCTCAGATGAAGCCTAGGCATCTGCATGCCTCCCCCACTCTGGGGACTTTTCCAGGATGTTCTAGGGCCACTCTCTGAGGGAAGGGTTCCCAACTCAGGCCGAGATTGGGACTTTAGTCCTGAAAGGCCCCGGCTCCTGGTGCAAATGTGAGTTCCCAGGCCAGTCCTGTTTGCCACTTTCTGCAAGTCCGCCGGCTGCCCCCACACTTGGCAAGCCCAGCCAAGGTTCTTGGCCGGGAGCCCTCATCAATTATAGATCCCCAAGGAGCAGAGCTTGTTATGCAAGACTTATTCCTGTGAAAGCCTGCACCTCAAACCCATTCTGCCCTCCAGTGTGAGAAGGGGCAGGGAGGGGACAGGGCTACTAGAAGGGCTGCCACAGGGTCTGGCTCATCTTGTTCTGCAACCCCCAAGTCCTTTTAAAAGTCACTGCCTCCTTCTCTTCCTTCTTCTTTTTCTCCTCTTCCTCCTTTTCCTCCTTGACCCTCAGACAGGATCCTAGAGACCCCTCGGGGCTGGCTATTTGAAACCCTTTGTTCAAACAGAGTGTGGGTTGGCTGATTCTAGAAGCCCTTGACCCCAGGAGCACAATGGAAAACACAGAGAATCACTTGAATCCTTCCCTTCCCATCCTCCTTCCCATTTCACAGATAAGGAACTCTGTGTTTAGAAGGTAGAAGGGACCAGCCCCAGCCACTACATTTTTCTTTGTTTTAGAAACAATTTCACATTTCAAAAAATGTAAATCTTTCCAGTTTTTCCTTTCTTCTGACTATAAGAGTGAGACCAGCTTATTGTAAAATGTCAAACATTATAGAAATACATGTTATCAAAAGTAAAAGTCCTCCCATGGTTCTACTTTTGGAGTTGCACACCAAATAATGGATTCTCTCTCTCTCTCTCTCTCTGAACATATAGATGTGTATATTCTTATAGATATAGAACGATCTAAAAATATCTGACTACTTTAATTTGCAAAGTGGCTTTTAAAACAATTTATCCTATTAAATTTTATTCAAATAATATGATGCCCATTTTCACCCACCTAATGATTAGACCATCCAAAGCAATAATCAATCCTAAAGATTATAGTACAAGTAGTAAAAATTTCAAAAAATTCCTGCCTCTTGCATTTGTAGATCCACTGTCTTTGAAGAACTTACTTTTGTTATTTTGTTAACTTGTCTCTTCAAGTCTAATTTTCTAGATCAGGAGAATTAGTTAATCAAGAAATGCATGCCACAATCATTAGAAATCCAGTATTCTTTTATTTTATAAGTTTATACACAGAGAATGTATTGGAACCAAGATTTATGAATAAAACAACCCTTTTAAAAAGCGTTCCAGTTTTTTTTTTAAATAACAGGCATGCTTGAACAAATACAATATTGTAGAATGTATGAAAAAGAGGTTAAGGGCCTTTCTCTTCCCCCATTTCCTTGTCTCTGAGGAATCCACGAAAAATGGTCAAACTTTTCAGATCCACTGCCTCTCTAGCTGCAGTTAGATGAAGTCCCCAGGTCAGGGCTGCCCACAGACACTAGGAACTACTAGGCTGGCAGACTTGGAAGGGGTGGGTCCCTGGAACAGTGAACTTGGGTGTAAAACCCAGCACTGCCACCAACTAGCGAGGATCCTGGACACGGGGCTTAACTTCTTTGAACCTCAGTCTCCTTGCCTGTGAATGAGAGTCTTACCTGAGAGCTTGTGACACCACATTGCATGTCCATAAAGCAGGTGCCTCAGCCCTTAGTGAATAGCATCCTTGGCAATCATTACCAGGTGAGCACAGGGCATTTCATCTTTTCCTCCAGCCGCCCTTTCTCACCTGCTCCCCGGCAGGAGGGCTTTTGAAGCAGGGCATAAGGAAAAGCCCTTTGAACACCTTAGCAGCCTTGCTGAGCCCAAGGGGATGCTCTTGAAGGGCCTCATGCTGGTACCAAGAAAGGACACCAGGGGGCGCTTCACTTGCAACGAAAAAAGAACTCTGCTCGTAGAAATTAGGGGATATTTTATAGCTTCATATTCATTTTGAAATATCCCTAATTTTTGTGAGAAGTATACATTTCTACTTGAAAGACGTTGCTCGGGACAGGAGCTTGTTCCTGCCTCCCGTCCGAGGTGACCATAATGACCTTTTGCCCTAAGAAAGCCTGATGTCAGGGAAGAACCTGTAGATTCCGTCACACCTGGGTTTGAATCCCAGCTTGGGCAAGTCCATTCGCTTCTCGGCTCTACTTCCCTCACCTGTGAGGTGGGGATAACGACACCTGTCTCAGAGATGACACATGCAAATAGCCCAGCACAGGGGGCATTATCGTTTCACAAACACTTCCATATTACTTACTGTGTGTAGACATAATAGGAGCCTGATTAAAACTAGCTCCTTTGTCGCCGTGCCCTCGCTGAGTCTGTGGTGAGTCAGTCTTGGCTTCACTCTGTAAAGTGAGGCAGCGAAGAGGGGCCCGGATGGGCTGGCTGCCTTTCTGGCCTTCGTGGAAGCCCTTCCTCCCCTCCCCCAGGGAACCCTGTTCTTGGAGAATGTCTTGGGGATCAGGGTTCCTTTGAACATGCTTGGGGAATGGTGTTGAGACAGGAAAGTGGCCCCAGAGGTCTTTGTTAGTGAGGATGGGGTTCAAAGCGGTGGCAGCAAGGTGCCGCGGTACGGAATCTGCCGGGAGGCCTCTAGTCCTGTGCCGGAATTCTCTTCAGCTTAGCCCTATTCCTTTCCCCATGTCTGCTTCCTGGGCCCTCTCCCCTGGGCTGACGCTGTCCCCTTGTCCCAACAGAAAGGAGGCGTGGCATCAGGGTTCAAGCACGTGGTACCCAATGAGGTGGTGGTGCAGAGACTCTTCCAGGTCAAAGGGCGGCGTGTGGTCCGTGCCACTGAGGTGCCTGTGTCCTGGGAGAGCTTCAACAATGGCGACTGCTTCATCCTGGACCTGGGCAACGTGAGTCCTGCCCTGCCCTTTTCCAGGGGACACTGAGGTACTCCTGGCGGGGCCAGTCCTGACTCTGGGGAGGTAGACACACCCTTGTTAACACACACAGACGCAGATAGGGAAAGCCACGGGCACAGCAGCCCCGTGTATGCACATGCTCTGTACATAAGTCAGACACACCTGCAAACAGTCAGGTACAGATGTGCCCGGCACTGAGACTCCCACATGTGCAGACTCAGACCTGTCATGCTCATGGGCACAGGCCTCCTGCACAGTGTGCTCAGGCTCCAATTGACATATAGACTCCTTGACATCTTGTGTTCATATGCACATCTTGTGTATCTTTTTACATAAAGTCACCCACTTAAAAACGCATTGCAGGCATGTGCAAAAACTATTGGCTCTTGCCCACCAGGCATGGACATGGCACCATTACAAAAGCCTACACATGCAGACTTGGTGTGTTGTTCAAGGCCCCATCTATACATGTGTCAAATGTGCAGTTGCACAGCACACTCGTAAATGGCAATGCGTGTGGGTGTACTTACCCAGGCCCACCTTACAGATGTGTGATGCTTAGACCCATTCCTCCCAAATCCACGTGCCCCATACCTGCAAATGAACATGGACAGACATTGCACACCATTCTCATGTATATGTGTGTCCATGAAAACATAGGTACACACTTATTTAGTGTAAGCTTTTTATTAAAGTATAATAGGCACCCAGGAGAGTGTGTGAATCCTGAGTGAACAGCTCTTTGGATTTCACAGAGTAAACACACTGTCTGGATCAAGAAACAGAACATCAGCAGCCCCCAGGATGCCCCTCCTGTTCCCTTCCAGCCCTTCACCCCCAAGGACAACCGCCATCTTGAACTCCCAACAGCACAGAGCAGTGTTGCCTACTTCTGAAATTTGTATACATGGAACCATTCTTTTCCATGTTTGACTTCTGCTCATCATTCCACTTCTGAGATCCATCCATATGTAGATTGATCATTCTCCTTGCTCTGTAAGATTCAGTTGGCTGGATACGCCATGATGTATGCATATCTGTTGTTGATGGGCACTGGGGCAGTTTCTGGTTTGGGGCCATTATATGTGGTGCTATTCCAGTGTTCTTGTGCAGGTCTTTTGGTGGACATCGGGATGCACTTCTGTTGGGTATATTCCTAGGAGAAGGATGGCTGGCTCACAAGATAGCAATAGACTGAGCTTTATTAACTATAGCCACATGGTTTTTCAAGTTGGTTGTACCAATTTCTGCTCCCACCAGCAGGCAGACATTTTTATACACATGCTCTGTGCGGTTGCACCTGTGAAAAACACATATCTTGAGCCATGCACTCACATACCCTGGTGCACTCAGATCACACTCGCTATGCTTGGTTGTGCGCACGTGCACGCTCCACTGGCACTCACCTGCGCAAGCAGAGAGCAAGGCGAGCTTACACCCACCCCACAGTCTCCTCCCGACCTTGTCACTGGGCAGGGCTTCTACGAAGGCTGGGGCACGGCCTTATACGGGGGTCTGTGTCTTACAGGATATCTATCAGTGGTGCGGCTCCAACAGCAACCGATTTGAGAGGCTGAAGGCCACGCAGGTGTCCAAGGGCATCCGGGACAACGAGCGGAGTGGCCGGGCCCGCGTGCACGTGTCTGAGGAGGGCGCCGAGCCTGAGGCGATGATCCAGGTACTGACGGCAGCATCCCGGGAGTGTAGGGCGGAGGCCGAGCATGGAGACAGGATGCTGTTTACTTTCTTACATTTAGTAGGCAATTTTGAGTTGAATTTGCTTTTCTATCAAGCTGGAGCTCTTAGGAAGTAGGGAAGAGCGGCTGCCCCAACAGCTCCCAGACTCCGCTGAGTGGGGGCTAGATTCCCCGCGCTGGTGTTTGCTGGGGTTGTGAGCCGCACCCTCCAGCTGGGAGGGCCAGGTCCTCCAGAGCAGCTGGGGAAGAGGGTCTCCGCCTCTCTCGAGGGCAAGCCTGGCGCGGGGCCAGGTCCGCAAAGTACCACTGAGACCCCGTGCCCTCTTCTCTTCTGACCATTCCTGATAGTTTACGGCCCATTCAGTCAACCGCAGGAGGCGATTGTCAGCTGCTCTGCTGTGTGAACAGACCAACAGAGGCAGAGTTCACCGGGAAAAGGAGGAGACCATGAGCTCTGCTCCGTGCCACTTAGTTCCTGCTTCTGGGGGGGGGGGGGGGGGGGCTTGAGTTCCCGTTTTTAGGAAGAGATGGTGATTATGAGGAGGAGGTGCCTGGACGTGACTGTGGCCTGGGAGGGATGGAGGCTGGGGCTGTTGAGGCTAGAGGTAGCCAGGGCGGAGGGAGGGTCAGGAAAATAGGCTCTGAAGTCACGGGTTGAGATTCTGCTTGGCCACCGCGTAGCTGTGTGCATTAGTCACTCGTCTCTCTGGACTTCTGTTTCCTCTTCCGTGAAATGAGCGATAATTTGTGCCTCCGGGTATGGGTGTGAGCATTAAATGGGGTCCCTTAAAGTGTGTTCAGTGGTGTAGTTACCGTTCTCAGAAGGCCTAGGAGGAAATGATAGAGTGAGTATCGGAAGGACTGTCCTGGAGGCAGGAGCTGGGGTTCTCCGGAACTCGTGGAGATGGCGACAGGCCAATGTGCTGGAGCTCTGCACACACGAGGCGTGTGAAGAGATGCAGGATGTCTCCAGGGGGGTCTCCCCCTAGCTGGAGGGTCGTGTGGATGCCTGTGTGGTCCTTGCCTGCCTGGGGAGGTGCTTGGTCAGGAACGCAGGCCCCTCCCTGCGGAAGGAGGCTGTTAGAGCTCACGGCCACCCTTTCTTCCATCTCTCCGTTTCTGCAGGTCCTGGGCACCAAGCCAGCTCTGCCCGAGGGAACCGAGGACACAGCCAAGGAGGATGCAGCCAACCGCAAGCTGGCCAAGCTCTACAAGGTGAGTCCCAGCTGCTCCTGCTCTGTCCCCTGGGTCAGGACAGTGAGGCGGGGGAGTCGGCTTCTGCGTGTCCCAGTGGACACCCATCTACATCCTTCACCTCCTGTACCTCGAGCAAGGGAAAACCGTCGACTGCAGACATGTCTGTGCCACATTCATCCGTGGGGTCCTCTTTCTGGGACTCAGTTTCCTAGTCTGTAAAGTGGGGAGAAGGTCAGTAAAGTCAACTTTGCAGGATTTCTGGGAGTCCACAGAGAAAAGTGACGGGAAAGTGTTTGAGGAATGTACTTGGGGAAACACTACAGAAATAGGTATGTGTTTGGCAAAGAGAAAGAAGGTTAGGGTCATTGACTTCATTTATAATTTCTTGTGATTTTTAAAACTGAGCTGAGACTGCTGCTCTGAGCTAAGGAACTCTGGCCTGGTGGCCTAGCTCTGGGAGAGAGCCCCATGTGGCTGCGACACCCATGCTGTGCCCTGGGCTTATTTGTGGTGAAATAACAGAATGGGGCACAGGTTCTCATTACCTCCAGAGAAAAACCGCATTAGTGATTTTTATGCCGATAAAGGAGTATGTGTTCCCTATAAAAATAAAATGAGCAAGACTCAAAAATATAAAGATACAATATACAAATTTTATAGAACTGAACACTTAAAACCTATATAATTTTATTAACCGATGTTACCCTAATAAATTTCATAAAAATTAAAAAATATATATAGATAAATCTATATCTATATATATAAAGAAAATAAAAGTTTTACTGGTTTATGATAACCAACACTATTTTTTTAAATTGGCTTTATTGGGTGGCATTGGTTAATAATATTACATAGGTACCAGTACTATTTTTTAAATATGTTTTTAATTACAAAAGTAACAGTACTCAATTAAAAATAAATCGGTCCCTTCTCCTCCCCTCTCCATGGGTTACCATGGTTACACGTTACCATTTGATGAAAGAAAGTCCAGATTACATCTTTCTGCATCTAATTATATATTTTCCATTTCTACTTGATGTAAATGGATCCAAACTATTCATGCTGTTCTGTGGCTTTCTCCCCCCCCACACACACACATGGTCAAGCATGTCTTCCTGTACTAGAGACCCACAGGGCCGTTTATAGCAGCCCCGTGGTCTTCTATTTTAGGAGCACAAGAATTTCAGCGTATCCCTAATGATGGACATTAGATGTTCCCATCTTTTCTAATTGCAAACACTCCCTCTGTGCACTTGTGCTACGTGTGGCATTAGAGCAACTTCCCAGACATGGTCACAGGCTGAATAGTGATTTGGTGACTGACTATCCTGGTTCTGGAGACAAAATGTCTAGGTTCGAGTCCTAGGGCCGGTACTTCTTAGGTGTGCAGGTTACATAATCTCTCTCTGCCTTGGTCTTTGTGCAAATAAAATGGGATAGTAGTAGATCTATCATAGGGGTGTGGCAAGGATTAAAGGAGTTCTAGACTTATATAAGTCATCAGTTATATAAATTGCTTCAACAGTGCTGGCACATTCTGAGTACTCAAGAAGTATAGAATGCTCATTGTTTCAGGTATTGATACATCTTACTAAACTGTAGTCCGGAAGGGCTCCCAAATTACCCTTCCCAGGGGGTGGAAAGTAGCCGTTGACCCAGAACCTTGTCCACACTGGGTATTGCCAGTCTTCTGAATATTGACGAGTATGGTACAACCTTTTTCTTTTTTTTTTTAAAAAAGTAATGAACTTTTTTATTTTGGAATAGTTTTTAGGTTTACAGAAAATTACAAAGCTAGTACAGAGGGTTCCCACATGCCTTTCACCCTGTATCTCCTTAACATCTTAGCATAAACAGCTACGTTTGTCAAAACTAAGAAATTAATGTTGGTTCTACACTGTTGCTAACTACAGACTCCATTCAGATTTCCCCAGTTTCTCATTTCAGATTCCAATCCAAGCTACCACATTGCATTTCAATCTTTTACTTTTATTTATTTTTACTGACAAGTCTGTCTTTCGGCCAGCTGTACAGTTCTCCTGCTGAGCCGCCCGCATTCCTGCATTTTATCCCCCACCCCCCACCCCGTGTCGTGTCCGGGTCACACCTGTGTGTAGGTCACAGGTGTGGTTGTGACAAAGCAGAAGAGGAGAAGGAACACCTGAGGGCACAAGTCCAGGTGTTACTCTGCCCTGGTTTTTTTTGTTGTTGTTTTTTTTTGTATTTTTCTGAAGTTGGAAACGGGGAGGCAGTCAGACAGACTCCTGCATGCGCCCGACCGGGATCTACCCGGCATGCCCACCAGGGGCGATGCTCTGCCCATCTGGGGCGTCACTCTGCCACAATCAGAGCCATTCTAGCACCTGAGGCAGAGGCCATGGAGCCGTCCTCAGTGCCCGAGCCAACCTTGCTCCAATGGAGCCTTGGCTGCGGGAGGGGAAGAGAGAGACAGAGAGGAAGGAGAGGGGGAGGGGTGGAGAAGCAGATGGGCGCTTCTCATATGTGCCCTGGCCGGGAATCGAACCCGGGACTTTTGTACACCAGGCCGACGCTCTTCCACTGAGCCCACCAGCCAGGGCCTCTCTGCCCTGTTTTTGAGGTAGGAGTTGGGATATGGACCAGCCCATGTGTTGGCTTGGGGAAGCCCACTGGGCCGGCCAAGGTGGTGGCAGTCACTCACATTCTGGGCTCCCCCTTGTCCCCTCAGGTCTCCAATGGTGCAGGCACCATGTCAGTGTCGCTGGTGGCAGATGAGAACCCCTTCACCCAGGGGGCCTTGCGGTCGGAGGACTGCTTCATCCTGGACCACGGGAAAGATGGGAAGATCTTCGTCTGGAAAGGTAACGGGGCCTGCGGAAGGGTTCTAACTGGGCCTTGGAGGGGAGCCCCTGGGGCCTTGTGGGTGCTCAGCTCACAAGGGAGAGTGGAGTGTGTGTGCCAGGGACCCCGAGGCGGTGGCGGGCTCCTCGGTCGGAATCAGGAGGCAGCGAGGGCCCTGGCCTTGCAGATGACTCGCTGTGTGATCGCGGGGACTTTGCCTGCCTCCTTTGGCCTCAGACTTCCTATTTGGGAACCATTGTTTTCCAAATGTGTTATAATACCAGTTCTTGGAGAGGTTAATTGGCGTCATATAAAACATATGTAAAAAAGAATAGAGCTTTTTTCTGGTCAAGTAAATTTATGGTCAACACTGGGTGCAACTGTGTTCGCAGGTTCATTGACTGCAGGACTTGTGACACGCCTGTAACTTGCTGGTGTTGTGGGGGCTTTGGGGATCCACGGAACTCTTTGCGAACTGTCCTGGGTGCTGATTACGGGAGGCTCCTGAGAAGCACTGGCCCCGATGATTCTGAGTGGATGCCCCCGCACTGGGTCAGATGCCCTGCGATGAGTCCAGTGGAAGTGGATCTGGGGGAGCGAGGCAGTGGGCGCTCAGAGAATGGCAGAGAGAGGGAGAGAGAGTCGAATACTGGGGACTGTTACCATCTGCACCTTCCTATTATCATTATCTCGGCTCTTCGCCCTTGGTAATAAGAAGGCTGGGGATGGGGGGCTAGCCTTAGCCAGCCAGGAGCCGTCCAGGCACGGGGATGCTCTCAGGGTTGAGACAGACTTCAGATTGTGGAGTGGGAGGAGCCCCCACCCCCACCATGGGAAGATGGCTTAGGGGAGAGGGGGGTACAAGTGGAGCCCCCACCCCCACCATGGGAAGATGGCTTAAGGGAGAGTGGGGTACAAGTGGAGCTCCCCACCCCCACCATGGGAAGATGGCTTAGGGGAGAGCGGGGGTACAAGTGGAGCCCCCCACCCCCACCATGGGAAGATGGCTTAGAGGAGAGCGGGGGTACAAGTGTGTGGTATGCAGTCTTCAGAGTCGGGGAGGCAGATACAGCTTTTCCCACGTGCTGAGTAGCTGTGGGCAAGTCACTTAACCCTGTGAATAGTGAGATTTTTTCACGCTCTCTGACTCCTGGGAGTGAGTTTTTTTTTTTTCAAAAAATAAAATTAGTTCCAGTTTCAGTTTTATTAACTTAAAATCATGTTTGTTTGATAATCAATTTATGGAAACAAGAAGAACATACATGTGCCTTTTTTTAATGTTGCCGTACATGTATGATCATACTCCGGATGGTCAGGAGGCACGAGGATGTACATGAATGTTCGTACTACTCAAAGGGTTAACCTCTCTAAGACACTGGTTTCCTTATATGTAAATGGGGACAAGATAGTAATGATCTTGACCACACAGGATCATTATGTGGATTAAGCGAAATGAAAATACCTATGTGTAGTCCTGAGCACAAAATTCACGCAAAGTACCGTATTTCCCCATGTATAAGACGCACCTTAATTTTGGGGGAAAATGTATTACATAAAGTTATTGAACTCAAATTTTATTCATTCATAAAATTCATACAACTACTCAGCACTGTCAAAACTCCCATCCATTAGCTTGTCCTCATCTGTGTCTGATGACGAATCACTGTCTTCATATATTGCCTTGTCCTCAGTTCCATCTATGGCATTTGAAATGCCACACTTTTTTTTTTTTTTTTCCATTTTTCTGAAGCTGGAAACAGGGAGAGACAGTCAGACAGACTCCCGCATGCGCCCGACCGGGATCCACCCAGCACGCCCACCAGGGGCGACGCTCTGCCCACCAGGGGGCGATGCTCTGCCCATCCTGGGCGTCGCCATGTTGCGACCAGAGCCACTCTAGCGCCTGGGGCAGAGGCCACAGAGCCATCCCCAGCGCCCGGGCCATCTTTGCTCCAATGGAGCCTTGGCTGCGGGAGGGGACGAGAGAGACAGAGAGGAAAGCGCGGCGGAGGGGTGGAGAAGCAAATGGGCGCTTCTCCTGTGTGCCCTGGCCGGGAATCAAACCCGGGTCCTCCGCACGCTAGGCCGACGCTCTACCGCTGAGCCAACCGGCCAGGGCTCTGCCACACTTTTTAAATGACTTGCCAACCACTGTCTAAGATGCAGCCAGTATTTAGACTGCCAGTTTTGGGGGGAAAGGTGCGTCTTGTACATGGGGAAATACGGTAAATTGTCCCAGATGGTGGCTGTGGTTGCTTCCATCAGCCAGGACCCACAGCTGGACTGCAGGGGCTCTCAGAACGGTCAGCTCTGGGGTGTCCCTGACCTTGGTTGTCCGTGATCTAAGAAGAGTAAGGGGGGAGGTCTGGCTGCCACATTCTCTGGACCACTGGATGTCAGGCTGCAGCTCTGACCCCAGGCCCCTCCTCCTCCCTCTGCCAATAGGCAGACAGGCCAACATGGAGGAGAGGAAGGCTGCCCTCAAAACGGCCTCTGATTTCATCTCCAAGATGAGCTACCCCAAGCAGACCCAGGTGAGTCGGGAGGCAGGTAGGAGCGTGAGGGTGGGTCCAGTGTGGGGTGGGGTGGGGGTCTCCCCTCGATGTGGACTGGGTATCTGAGGCTCCCTGAGGACCCTCGCTGGGCAGCCCCTGTCCTGGGGGTCCCAGCCCAGCCACATCCTGCTCTTCCGTGGCCCCTTCCAGGTCTCCATCCTTCCTGAGGGCGGCGAGACCCCGCTGTTCAAGCAGTTCTTCAAGAACTGGCGGGACCCAGACCAGACGGATGGCCCGGGCTTGACCTACCTCTCCAGCCACATCGCCAATGTGGAGAGGGTGCCCTTCGACGCCGCCACCCTGCACACTTCCACTGCCATGGCCGCCCAGCACGGCATGGATGATGATGGCACAGGCCAGAAACAGGTGGCTACGGGCTGGGTGGGCACGTGCCGGCCCCTCTCTCCTTCCCTCCTAGGCACGTCTGCCTGCATCTGGCCTGCGCAGGGCCTCCTGCTTCCCCCGGGACGTTTCACTGTGGAGTTTTCACTGTAGTTCTGGTGGATGAGATACTTTTGCCCTAATTTTTACAACCAACGTACTCTTAGCACCTCCTGTATGCCAGTCCCTGTGCCTAATGTCTCAGGACCCACCTGCCTGTGAGCAGTGCCTGGTCTGGGAGGGAGGTGACCGTCGCCACAGCTGATGGCTGACACCTGTGTGGGCAGTAGAAGATGGGAGGCCAGCACAGGGATTATGGGGACAGGGGAAGGACGGGGAGGGGAGGTGGTCTTTACAGAGATGAGAACACTTTGTTGGGTCTCAGGGTATGAGCAGGAATTTGCGGCCAGAGAGGAACAGTGGGCCATAAGGGCAAGGAGCTGTCTGGGAGCCTGGGGCAAAGGGCACCCACAGGGAGGCACCTTGAGGCCCATGCCCAAGGGTGTGGACTTAGTCCTGTCATTTGTGGGTACTAGTCAGGGTCTTTTTTCTTTCCTTAAAAGCAGAAATGTGACAGGCTCAGTTCTGTGCTTTCAAAACTCTCTGTGAAGATGGCTCAGAGGCAGGAAAATGAAGTCAGAGGCCCCGCAAAGAGATTGTTATAATAGTTTAGGGAAGAGAAGGTGACCTTGACTGCAGGAAGGTCACAGGGAAGATAGAGCAGAGCGGGGTGGGGTCAGAGATGTGTCTGAGGTAGAATCTGCTTCCGGCACACATGGCTTCCATTCCACGTGATAGAAATAGCAGAAAGGTTAATTTTTGTTTAGTGTTGTTTGTGTCGGTGGTGTTATTATTTATTCATTCATTCATTACTTGAGTGGGCAGGGAGGGCACAGTGAACATGCTCAGGGTAAGGCAGCGTGGAAAGCGTCCAGGCAGCCTGACTGTGTGGCGCTGGGTGAACTTAACCCCTTTGAGCTTCACTTTTTTCACCTGTAAAATGGGGTTTAATCCCTCTTCTTTATCACCTTCAAGAATTTTCAGGGTACAGAGAGATTCTGGGCTTCTGTTTCCTGGACTTAAAGGGCTCAATGTCTGGGCAGCACCACCAGGTGGCGCTGCAGGGCCTCGTGACCTCCTGGGAAAGCCCTGTCACCCGAGCTCCGAAAAGAGATCTGCCAGAAGGGATCATTCTGAGGTCACCCAGAGATGGCCCTGCCTCTGGAGGTGATCTGTAAAGTCCAGACAATTCAGTAATGATACAGATACTGGTAATATTAGTGACAACGACAATAATAATCCTCATAATAAGAGTAGCTGCCACCTACAGAGCTATCATCCCGTGTCGGGCTCTGTGCTAGACCCTGATGAACAAATTCCCTTGATCCTCACAACAATCTTTCGAGGTAGTGCTCTTATTAATCCCGCTTTTCAGATGAGAAAACGGAGGCTCATAGAGTTGACACAAGTTGCCCCAGGTCACACAGCCTCTAAGGGGGTAGAGGCTGATTTGGATCTGGGTCGTAAGTTGATTTGGTGCCCTCAGCACTGACTGGGTTATGCTCGCTACAGGCACATTCTGTTAACCGCCATGCAAGGGCCGGGCCCCTGTGCTGAGCCCTCCGAGGAGGAAGCGTGGGGTGGGGCAGGGGTCCAGTATAAGGATTCGGAGCAGCACGCCTGGCTGTGAGTCCTAGTGGCTCTGTGGTTGCGGTATTTAACTTCAGTCTGAGCCCAGGCAGAGACACCTGTGAAGAGCTTGCCCCACGGTGTGGTTTCCCAGCTGCCGGGGTTGGGGGAGGGGGTGCCGCCCCTGCTGAGCCCACCTTTGCTCTGGCAGATCTGGAGAATTGAAGGCTCCAACAAAGTGCCGGTGGACCCCGCCACGTATGGGCAGTTCTATGGAGGCGACAGCTACATCATCCTGTACAACTACCGTCACGGTGGCCGCCAGGGACAGATCATCTATAACTGGTGAGGGTCTGGGGCTGCGTCCTGGGGGGTGGAGTGTGGGAGCACTAAGGGTGGGGGCCGGGGAAAGGGCTGACGGCTGGGTCTAAGCATATGCGGGCCTGAGATAGGGCAGCACTCCACTGGGAAAGGCTCTTATCTCAGAAGAACTTGTAAACTATTCTTATAAAAACATTACATGGCCATTGCAAGAGATGTGGTGACTAGGCACGGAATAGGGAGAAACAGACCGACAGAGAATCTCTCCCACCGTTGCAGTCTGAGCTCTGTGCGCACAGGTGTTTATCCTGCCGTGTGTTTTCTAATGAAAAGTATTTTTAATTCTTTAAAAGTAGATTAATACATTTATGTAATGCAGGAAATCAAAACGGAATTTAAAAGTATGTGTTTAGAAATCTTGTTGCCGCCCCTGCTCTCCAATCCGACCCCTCCGTGGGTGACCAGCTTTGTTAGTTTCTTGTATATCTATCCTTCCAGTAATTCCTTGTGCCAGCCTCAGCAGATATGGCCCTGTATTCATTCTCTCCCTTCCTCACACGGCAGGTGGCGTACGTTGTGTGTTGCCCCGCCCCAGCTTTTCTCACGTGTACTTCCTGGAGCTCCATCTGTGTCAGCCCATAGCGAGCTTCCTTGCTCTTTGTCATAGCTGCATACTGTTCGACAGTGTGGCAGGACTGTGGTTTGTTTAACAGAGGCCCTGCTGGTGCATACTGGGATTGAGTCGTCTTTTGCTATCACCAGTGTCGCTGTGGTTGCCCTGCAGGGAATTCCTTGCCCTCTTGCGTGCGTCAGTTTGACTACCCGTAATCTGGAGATTTATGGCTTTCTCAGGCCCGTGCCCAAAGACTCAGGACTCTGTGTGAACCCCAGTACTGAGTCTCACATCCACTTCCAGGCAGGGTGCCCAGTCCACCCAGGATGAGGTTGCTGCGTCTGCCATCCTGACCGCCCAGCTGGATGAGGAGCTGGGAGGTACCCCTGTCCAGGTGAGCCCAGTCCACTGCCCCTCTGGGTCACACTCTGGGCCTTGGCCGTCTGTCCATTCACCTGTCTGACTGTTTATTCCTCCATTCCTCCATCTGTCCTTCCATTCACTTAACCTTTATGAGGGCTCCTATGTACCTGGCACTGCGTCTGCAGCTGTGAACACACAGACTTGCCCTGATGGGGTTTCCTGTCTGGGGATGGAGAGGTGTCCAGCAGACATGCACACGTAAGGGTGCACAGTCACACAGCGGAGATCAGCTCCCTCACTGTGATGTGCAGTGAGTAAAAATGCTGAGATGCCGTGGGAGAGAAGCAGGAGAAGCAGCATGGCGGAACCGGGTCCTGTACTTGGAGTGGGCGGGGCTCTGCATTCAGACCCAAGGTTGGTGCCCTCATTGTGATAGTGGTGTCCTCTGGATGCCGGGCACCCAGTGGGGTAGTGGCCGTCTTAGCTCATTTGATGCCAATGACAGCCTTGGGGGTAGCATCCTTGGCCCCATTTTACAGAGGAAGAACCCGAGAGGTTGAGGCGCATGCCTGAATTCCCATCATCAGGGTGGCGTGGGGATCTGAGCTCTAACCCAGCAGTGGTGGGTCGTACAGGGAAGTGACCACAGTGCCCCCAACACACGTGAGAGTTTCTTCTAGATTTAGCTCGCAGGGCCACAGCTGGGATCTGGGTGGGCACACAGGCAGGAGCAGATGAGATATATCTTGGCTCACACCTGCAGCCTGCATCTGGGATGCACTGGCTGTGTGCCGAGGGGTCTGTCCAGATCTGGAAGGTTCTGTTCTCACCACCCCACTGGCTTTCATGCCTGGAGCTGACATCACCATCTTGGAAGCATGTCCACACACAGTCCCTGTGCTTCCATTTAAGGGAATGTTTGCAAACATGGGCTCTCTTGCTTCTTGGACTAGACTCAGGGTCAGCCAAGGCAGATCCTCCTGGGAGGGGAGAGCGACCGAGGGACCTCAGGACCTCAGGTCATAGCGGCATCTCCAGTTTCCTGGAACTCCCCCTTCCCTGCCCATGCCTGTGTGCTATAGGGTCAGCTCCACACAAACACACACACCACACACCACACACACCACACACCACACACACACACACATACACACCGTGATGTGTGTGGCCTCATCTGGGGGGGAGGTTGGCCTGGGCCATGCTGGCCAGGGAGGGGGGGTGGGCTGAGTGCTGCACAGAAGGACTGATACCCCCCCTTCCCTGACTTGCTCTCCTGTCTTCCTGCCAGAGCCGTGTGGTCCAAGGCAAGGAGCCCGCCCACCTGATGAGCCTGTTTGGTGGGAAGCCCATGATCATCTATAAGGGTGGCACCTCCCGTGAGGGTGGGCAGACAGCCCCTGCCAGTACCCGCCTCTTCCAGGTCCGGGCCAGCAGCTCTGGGGCCACCCGAGCTGTTGAGGTAACTAACGCCCCCCTGTGGACCCTGGGAGGGTGTGGCCTCCCTGTGGCTCTCAGGCTTGATGGGCAGATCTCTAGACACAGGATTGGGTGGGGTTGGGCGAGGGGTTAAGAGCAGCTTTTTGTACCTTCCTGCCCTGGCAGCAGGACTATATGTCTTAGACTACCCCTTGTCTCAAGGATGCCCAGTGCCCCTTGCACATCTTCCATAACAAGGAGCTCACTACTCACAGGTAGTTCATTCTTCACAATCTGGACACTGCTCCTGATTGCATGTCAGTTGGTTACTATTCCCTTCATGGTGGAAGGTGCACACCTGAACATAATCCTATAGGACAGTCTGAGCAACTTGAAGGAGAAAGAGAATATCACCTCCTTTATTCTGGCACTCAACTTCTGTTAATACAGCCCAGAATTCTAGAATCGCCTTGGCTAGCCACAGGACATTAGTGACTCATGAAAGTGAGCTAAGCCCCTCAGTGTCCAAAATCTGTGCCCTCCTCTGGGATGGGGTGTGCTCATGTAAGTCCCCACCTCAGGTGGTCCTACTGCCACGTCTCCTGGGCTGTGAGAAGGGGGCTGAGGGCATTGTCTGGTGTCCTGTTAACCGAGTGCTCTCCTCCCAGATAATGCCTAAGGCTGGTGCACTGAACTCCAACGATGCCTTTGTCCTGAAAACCCCCTCAGCCGCCTACCTATGGGTAGGTACAGGAGCCAGCGAGGCGGAGAAGACTGGGGCCCAGGAGCTGCTCAGGGTGCTGCGGGCCCAATCTGTGCAGGTGGCGGAAGGCAGTGAGCCAGGTAGGAGCGAGGGGCAGGGGAGCCTGCTGCTCTCCGTGGATGGTAGTGTTAGGGTTCCCTGCTTTCCTTCTCTTTGGGGGCTCTGTATCCTCACTGCTCCTCAGTGCCTGTCTCCTAAAGTGTGAGAAATAAAAGCAGGTTGAATGAACATGAGGGCTCTGGTGAATGAGAGAGAGGCCTGCAGGAGTTAGAGAAAGAGCTCAGTGTGGGCTGGGGTGGTCAGGGAAGGCTGCTGGAGGAGGTGGCCATTTGGCAGGAAGCCTTGAACGACCGTAGGCAGGAATCACAGCCTCACAGGGGCTGCGGTCTCTCCTCATCTTTCGACTCTCTGTGCACAGAAGTGCCACAGGCCTCCGTTTCCAGAACGTGGGTCAGGAACATCTTCCTCATGCCAGCCCTCGGTCTCTCTGCCCTTGTTTAAGCCCAGTCCCTCCTCTAGGTGCACGATAGACCCGGGGAAGAGCAGCATGTCCAGGGGTACCTTCTGAGAGGATGAACATGCTCTTTATCTGCTGGGTCCAGCTTGGTGGCCAGTAGGCATATGTGGCCAGGGAGCACTTGAAATGTCACTGATGGGAATTAGTGAGAATGAGGAACTGATTTTTTCATTGTACTTAATTTTGATGAATTTCAAATTTAAACAGTCACATGTGGCCTTAGCTGGGCAGCTCAACGGTTAGAGCATCATTCTGATGTGACAAGATTGCAGGTTCAATCCCTGGTCAGGGCACATAGAAGAATCTCTCTCCCTTCCTCTCTCTCTGAAATCAATAATTACATTTTAAAAACGTTAAGAAAGTGAAGGGTGGCATGTGGACAGAGCAGGCCTCGTGGAAAGGACATGGGGATTGGAGTCTGGAAATGTCTGCGCCCTGGCTTTACCGCTCGGCTACTAGCTGTGCGGTGTTGGGTGCGTTGGTGAAACTCTCTGGGCCCCAGTGAGCTCGTTTGCTGAGTGGGATGATTGTCCCCATCCTGCAGTTGTGTCGTCAGGCTGTGTGTCTGCTGCCAAGCCCACTCTCCTGGGCCCCGTTTCATCACCCCTGACTCTCAGGCCCTCCCTGGCCACTGGGATGTTAAGGTGGAGGGATCAACAGCGGTGTGTGCTCCAGGGCAGGGGGCTGTCCCAGCGTCTGATGGGAGGTGCTAAGCAAGCTGGGCTGTCAGTCATGCGTGGTCTCCCTCACAGACAGCTTCTGGGAGGCCCTGGGCGGGAAGGCCGCCTACCGCACGTCCCCACGGCTGAAGGACAAGAAGATGGACGCCCACCCTCCGCGCCTCTTTGCCTGCTCCAACAAGATTGGACGTTTTGTGGTGAGGCCCTGCTTTCCCTTGGGGAGGCATGCTCCAGGGAGCGGGGAACCCAGGGCTGCAGGGGCCCAGGGCGGCATGGGCCTGGGGAGGTAGGGGCAGGGAGAAGCAGATCTGATGGCACAGCACAGAGGAAGGAGCCCCCTGCTGGCCAGAGCTGGCTCTGCCACTTTGTAGTGGGGAGTCTTCTCCTGAAGGGAAGAGGGTTGGCCATGTGCTTTCATTAACTCTTCTGTTCCTTCCCAGATCGAAGAGGTCCCTGGCGAGCTCATGCAAGAAGACCTGGCCACTGATGATGTCATGCTCCTGGACACCTGGGACCAGGTAAGTGAAGGACAGACGGTGAACGCCCACTGGGCCCGAGGTAGTGGGAGGACGGACTTCCAGCTCCTCGCTGACTGACAGAAAGACTTAAAAGAGGCAGTGCCAGCTGTTGCTGGAAAAGTCCATGAACTGCTGCAAGCCACTGCCTCTTTCTGAGCCTTCATTTCCTCATCCGCACAATGGGCGTGGCAGTACCAACCTTGCATACTCCAACAAGGTGAGGTGCCCATAAGATCCCCTTGCAAACTACAAAGCACCATGTAAATGCAAATCAGATGACCAGCCTTCTTTCTTTCTCAAAACCGTCAGGGAGTGTGACTCTTCCTTTAAAAATGTTGGTCAAGAAAGTTGAGCCGGCGGCCTATCACATGCAAACAAACTGTCCAGGGTCACAGGGAGGTTTGACGTGCATCTCCTTGTGCTTTAAAGGGCTTTGGGGTCCCTCTGCTTCACCTCCTAGGGAAGGCCATTGTGTAGGACTTGGCAGGGGGAATGCCATGCATGCTTTCAGCCAGTACAGGGGAGGGCAAACGGCACTTCACAGTTGTCGGGATGGAAAAAAGCTCGTGGTTAAAAAGCAGCTGAATCGATTTTTTTTGGTGATGGTTCCAGTAGCTTTATTAACTCTGTGTTTTGTGTACTCACAACTATAAACTTACTTTTGCCCACCCTCTGAGCACCTGCTTTGTGGCAGACACTCTTCTAGATGCCAGGGATAGAGCAATACATCAGGAGGACATTTCTCTGCCCCCCCCCCCCTCAGGGCTTCTGTTCTCGGGAAGATGGCCGGCGGTAATCCCGCCTAGCAGGCTGGCCTTTCCCAGAGCTGTCAGGGTTATAGATAGCAGCCAGGCAGGCACAAGACACCCACCCCCTCAGGGCCACTTCTCAGGATCCCCAGTTGGAAGAGCAGCACCGAACTGTTTGCAGCTTGAGCCATTCAGCCGCTGTCACCGACTGCTCTCCTGGCGACATAATCCGTGTGTGTGTTGACTCATTCACACCGCCAACTTTTATGAAGTGTCTTCCAAGCAGAGCGCTGCAGTGCTGGGAAACCCGTGATCAAAACAGACACACTCTCTGCCAGGGAGGGGCCCGTGTCGTGGGGAACCCGTGTGAATAAGAGCAATAAAATAGCGTTTTATTGTCTAACCCTGTTTTATCCATGTCAGGTGCTCTTTACAATATTTTACATATACATAGAAATAGATGACCCATAAAAAGCAGCTGAATCGATTTTTTTTTGGTGTCACAAAACTTGTAAGCAGACTCAAAATGGTGTTCGTGGTAGTGATTTGTTTTTCTCTCCCAGCTTTAGGCCCGTGTTGGCCCAGACACTCAGAGTCTGGCGCATAGCGACTGCTTCTCAGTGAATGTTTGTCGGGTGAATAAAGCTGGGAGCATGTGTCTAGCCACTCACTTGTTGAACAGATAAATGCCTGTAAAGGGATAATCCATGAACTTGTAGAGAGGGGTCTCAAACTCAGGGCACCTGGTTGGCAGTGTTCATGAGTGAAACAGGCTGGGATGGGGAGACATGAAGGAGTGGTGAGGTCTGAGGCAAACTGGCACTTCCCAGCTCAGGGGGCCTCTGCCCAGCTTCATCCAGCTGAGGGTGAAGGCTCATGGTTGCCAGATCCTCTGGGTTTCTCAGAGAAGTTGGAAACCTAGATTTAACGTAATTGGCTGACAACTAAATTAGCCTAGAAAGATTGCAGACCAACAGAGGGTGGTGAGTGGGCTAACAAAGCACACTTGTAGATTGCTGGTTTGCAGCATCTGTTCCAAATCTTCCCAGCCATCTGTGGGCTCTGTCAGCGGAGGGCTTGCCCAGGCCCGCGCCTGGAACCCGCGGGACTCCTCCTCAGGGAGTGGGGCCAGCACTCCTCACGCACTTTTTTTCCCCCTCATACCTCCAGGTCTTTGTCTGGGTTGGAAAGGATTCTCAAGAAGAGGAAAAGACAGAAGCCTTGACCTCTGGTGAGGACTCAAGTCGGCCTGCGGGTCTGTCTCGTGTGGCGGGGCGGGGGCAGCTTCCTTCGAGTCTGGGAGGTCAGGACAGCGGGGTGGGGACTTCCTCATTCACGGCCAGTCCCTTGTGATCCCTGCCTCCCGGAGTGGTGAGGGAAGAGCTCAGTTCCTTCAGAAAGCCTTAGGTCACGACAGGAACGGGAAGGGGCAGCTAGCAGGTGTGTCTGGTTCCCAGAATGCCCCAGGGCTGCACTCGTCAGGGTTTAGGTGATGGGAAGCAGACCCCTGGGAGCCGAATGGACCTGATTTGGGAGCTGGGAACCCCAAAGCTGGTTCTTAATATCTCCCAATAGGGGACAGGGAGCGAAAAATGATAGAGCTTTGTGAGGCAGAAGCTTAAACTGTTACCCCGTCCCTTCCTGTGTTCCTGGGTGGAGCAGGGGAAGAGTCATGTGAGAATCATTGCCCTGAAGGGATCGTGGTGCCCAGTGCCGAGGCTGAGCATTAGGGACGGTAGGACCAGAATCCACCTCGGGCGGCTCGTGCTCGGAACTGCCTCTCCCCAGCGAGGGAGGCACTAAGTTCCCGGGTTCCTTCCCCCTGTGTGCCTGCAGCGAAGCGGTATATCGAGACGGACCCAGCCAATCGCGATAGGCGGACCCCCATCACCGTGGTCAAGCAAGGCTCTGAGCCTCCCTCTTTCATGGGCTGGTTCCTCGGCTGGGATGACAGCTACTGGTCTGTGGACCCCTTGGACAGGGCCCTGGCTGAGCTGGCTGCCTGAGGAAGGGCGGGCCCCACCCCTGTCACTGGTCAGTGCCTTCCAGAACTGTTCATTCCTCAAAGAGACCTTATAGCCAGGCCACTCTGATGTGTGTGTGTGTGTGTTGTTGTTTTTTTACGGTAGCCAAAAATAGCCCTGCAAAAAATCAGGGGGTCCTATCAAAATTGTCTCAAGTATCTGTAATTTTGGGAATCAAATTCAATAAAAGCTTTTTTGAAGTGTGCTAGCCTGCTGTGGCTCCGTGTGACCTGGTAGTGATTCTGCGGGTGCCTGCGTACCTGTCCAGGGGCTTCGCTCACCCCTTGTGTTAATCGGGTCCTTCCAGAAGCAGGTGCTCAGATGAGATGAACTGTGCACAGATTGCACTAGGGAACTACCTGTGTGGAAGGAACCGGCGGGATCCGGGGGCAGAGTAGGGGGTGGGGTGCCATCAGACCCAGATGGCAGTTGGACCCCAAGTGAAGGAGAGGGAGACAAGCCCGGGTGGAGGCCTCTGACACGGCCGGGCAGCCCAGGAAGGTTCGGCAAAGCTTCTGGAAAATAGAGCTGAAGTAAAAAAAAAATTTTTTTATGGTATGGTCCCATTCTGGTTATTTTTTTGTGTATGGTTAACTATACATAACACAATATAAATCATTGTGATCACTTTAAGTGCATAATTCAGTGACATTAATTACATTTACAAAGTGTGTAGCCACCCCCAAATCTTAGCCATCCCCAAATCTTTTTCATAATCCCCAACATAAAATCTGTGTCCATTAAACACCGTCATTTCTCCCCACCAGCTGCCCGCCCCGTCCCCCCAGCCCGTTAACCTGTATTCGATTTCATGTTTTTCTGAATCTGCCTACTCTAGGTGCCTCGTATAAGCAGAATCATACACGGTGTCCGGCTTATTCCACTTAGCATGTTTTCAAAATTCATACATTTTGTAGCATATGTAACATTTTCATTTTTTTGTGTGACTTAAGTAATATTCCATTGAATATCTATGGGTATGCCCCTCCTTCCAAAAGATCACCTCAGCCCCTGGTCAGCAAACCGGGGCTCGCAAGCTACACACGGCTCTTTGGCCCTTTGAGTATGGCTCTTCTACAAAATACCACGTGCGGGCGCTACCTTGATAAGGAATGTACCTACCTATATAGTTTAAGTTTAAAAAATTTGGCTTTCTGCCTGACCTGTGGTGGTGCAGTGGATAAAGCGTCGACCTGGAAATGCTGAGGTCGCCAGTTCGAAACCCTGGGCTTGCCTGGTCAAGGCACATATGGGAGTTGATGCTTCCAGCTCCTCCCCCCTTTTTTCTCTCTCTCTCCTCTCTCCCTCTCTGTCTCTCTTTCTCCCTTACTCTCTCCTCTCTAAAATGAATTTAAAGAAAAAAATTTGGCTTTCTGGCCAACAGGCTTAGGCAACATTTCCCTTTTATGAAAGATCTACATTAGTACAATAATGGCCTTTATGTAAAAAATCTTCCCATTTCCTTTGGTTAGCAAAAACAGGTACTAACAGAAGTCTTTCATAAAAGGGAAGTGGTGTAATTGGAACTTTTGAAAAGCAGAGAATACACTTTGCTTCTCGCAGTTTGGGGTTATGAAAGGCTCCGTAGGAACGCCCTAATTTTGGACAGCGGGAGAAACCTGTATACCACATTTTGTTTTCCCATCGAAAGACAGTCGGGTCCTTTCCACGTTAGGCTATTGTGAATAATGCTGCTGTGAACAGGGATGTACAAATACCTGTTCGATATTTGCTGGCTGTTGGATCAGCCAGCAAAGGAGTGGTGTGTCTCCCAGGAGCGGGTGTGTCTCCTCTTCCCGGTAGACTGTTGCTGAGAGGCGTGGCCTTGGAGCACCTGTGGGGCTGGAGCTCAGAGCCGGCAGCTGGGGGTCATAACTGTCGTAGAAAGTTGGCTAGGTGCATTCTCAGGGCCGCCACACCCTGCAGTGTCTGCTAGACTGTTACATCCTAGCGAGATAGACTGCAGCAGACCCAAAGTGAATTTTATAAGTTTTATTGCAGACCTGCACAGGGACTGCAGGCAACCCATGCAAGGGAGCACTGCAGCCCCCCAAACCTGCGCAGGGACTGCAGGCAACCCACGCCTCCGAAGAGACTGGAGCACTGCAGCCCCCCAAACCTGCACAGCTAACAAACTGCACAGGGACTGCAGCTCCGAGCTTCTAAAATGGCTCCTTTTTATAGGGTGGCTGTCTAGGATGAGCAAGCATCATACAGAAGCTGATGTGGCTGTTAGTCATTGGCTAGGGAGGTCGTGCGCAGTTACGGGGGGGGGGTATTGCTCAGTGGAGAATTTCAAACATAAACTTCTGATAAGGGTCTCTGACTCAATGCAGGATGTTGCTGAACTCTTTGTTCTCAGTGTCACAGGGACCTTGTACACTCTTGGCAGCCCCAGCATGTCAGTACTCCTTGAATCTAACATAGACCTTCCTTGCTTCCTCTGGTTCCCAAGAGTAGTTCTGCTGCCCCAAAGCTCTTTGAAGAAATCACTGCTGCTGTAGCTGCTGTCACAGGAGGTGCCCCTGGAGGCTCCCAGAGTCTGCAGCCTTTGGGGTGTGGGAGAGGTACTTCCTCTGTGCCCCACTCGGTCCCCTGGGCCCCTGGGCCCTGACTCTGCTCATGCTCGATTATCACGAGGTCCCTCTTAGACATTTCTGTGAATTTGTATACATTTTCTTCATGGAGGTCCCAACCCGTGCAGGAACTGCTGGGGGTCACAGCCCATTTCCTCCCCTCTATCCTTCTAGTCTTTCCTCACTGTTTTCCCATTTTGTTCCATGCCACCTCCCCAACCCAACCCCAAGTTACGAGGTGACAGAATCCAGTGTGCGGGTTCATGTGGTGGGAAGAGTGTGTGTGGGTGTTTACACCATCGTATTCAAAGCCCACCGATCACCCAGATTGCGCGCGGGGAGCTTTTTAAAAGCGCAGATTCCCCAGGGGCCCTACCTCCAGAGATTCCGATTCATCGCAGAAGTGACGAGGACAGCGGAGAAGGAATCTTCCAGGTAAAACATGGGAAAGCGAAGCACCTCGGGCAGCGTGTGCAGCAGGTACAGACAGGGAACTAGTGTGAGGGAGGCCATCGCCCGCAGAGACAGACACCGGATTGGTGTGGCTGGAGCAGGAGGTGGGGAGTGCTGGGCCTCAAAGCTGAGTTTGTGAGGGGCCTTGAATGCCGGGCAAGGGGTTCGGACTTGATGGGTGATGCCTCCTGCCTCACCGACCCCAAAGGGCCGCTTCATGGTCAAAGCAATCCACTTGACAAAAGCAGCATTTATCACCTGGAGCATCTAGGGCAGGCATCCCCAAACTACAGCCAGGGCCGCATGCGGCCCCCTGAGGCCATTTATCCGGCCCCGCCACACTTCCGGAAGGGGCACCTCTTTCATTGGGGGTCAGTGAGAGGAGCACTGTATGTGGCAGCCTTCCAACAGTCTGAGGGACAGTGAACTGGCCCCCTGTGTAAAAAGTTTGGGGACCCCTGGTCTAGGGCCTTCAGGAGAGGTAGGTGTAGGCCAGTCTAGACAAAGCCAGCTCACATTCCTGGAAGTCGGCGGCAGGTCAGATTGTAGGTAGACCTGCCCTTGTGTTCTTTGTTTGCATTAATTGGCACTCAAGGTGGTTTATTGGCCAATTTTGGTGTATTGCTGGCTGCGTCCCGGAGAGAGTTCTACAATGCTCTGAGAAAGGTTTCCAGAAACAACTGAAATTCTCAAACTTCATATGTTTCTCTCAATGGCAAAGTAACGAATCAGGAACGACCCACGTACTTTCTTTTCCTTACAAGTTTTGAGAGACGTTGGACTTCTTCATCTACGATGAAGTCATTGTGAAATACCGTCACAGGTTCCAAAGGGCTCTCTCTGCAAGAGCGTGGCCCGGGCTTGGATCATCGTGTGATTAGGCAGTTCAGTTCCACCAATATTTATTGTGTACATTGTGCCAGGCAGTGTGCAAGGCACTAGAGACGTAACAGAAAATTTTCTAGGAGCCTCAATTTCTCCACCTGCAAAATGGCACTATTGTATTAAAATAGAACCCAACCGGAGGTGGTACAATATAGTGGTTAAAAGCTGGACTTGAAACCTGGTGTCCGACCTGGGCTCTAGTTCTAGCTCCACCACTTACTAGCAGGCAGTGTGATCTTACTTAAACGCTCGGGAGCTTCCTTAGCTGCCGCATGGGAATAAGAACACATTAAGAATTTTTATGACGATTCAAGGGAGATTAGGCTTACTACAATGCCTGGTCCATAGTAAGTGCTCCAAACTGGTTGGAAAAAACCCTTCCACTCTCCCTTTTTTTTTTTTTTTTTTTTTTTTTGGTAAAACTAAAGAGCCTCGCCCACAGCGGGACCTAGAATATACCTGTAGGGAAAACACCTGTGTTGGGCTTGATCGCTCGCACTTTGCATGAGTAGTGCGTGAGCACGTGGGAAGGCCGTGTGTATGTAGTCTGTGTAAGGCTACAGGTGCTTGCCCTCAGCATGGATAGCTCGCCTGCCAATGGAGGGGCCCTTTTCCCGTTCATCTGCCTGCTGCTGTGAGAAGCGGGTTTTCCCCTGCCTGTTTGCTCCCCACACCGTTGGGAGGCTCTAATCAATGAGAATGGCCCGGTGCTTTCTGGCTCTGCAGTTCCTCTATCGCAGGGGTCCCCAAACTTTTTTCACAGGGGGCCAGTTCACAGTGCCTCAGACCGTTGGAGAGCCGGACTATAAAAAAAACTATGAACAAATCCCTATGCACACTGCATATATGTTAAAGTAAAAAGACAAAACTGAAATAAATACAATATTTAAAATAAAGAACAAGTAAATTTAAATCAACACACTGACCAGTATTTCAATGGGAACTATGCTCCTCTCACTGACCACCAATGAAAGAGGTGCCCCTTCCAGAAGTGCGGCGGGGGCCGGATAAATGGCCTCAGGGGGCCGCATGTGGCCCGCGGGCCGTAGTTTGGGGACTCCTGCTCTACCATCTGCCTGATTCCAATGAGAATCTGCCTGGCCTCGGCACCGGCATTACAATACCCATGAAGGGGAAGACCCCTTGCATTGTGGATCAGATCAGTTACTTTTGGCTGTAAGCAATGCAAATTAAGCCCTAAGCATACTTGCACGCTCTCCTACATGATAATACAGTTTGGGGGGCCTTCGTGCTTGACAAAAACCAATGGGTCTGTCTGGGGTTCCCGTTGATTCTCTCGGCTCTGCCATCCCCGAGCTGACAGTGGAATATCCGTAGGTGTGCTGGCTCTCACACCCATGCATGACCATGCACAGAGGAAAAGAGGGATTGTTTCTAGAAGTTTTCCCAGAAAAGAGAAGAAGAACTGACTGACCCCCAGTCCACAGGAAATGTCTCCTCTGGTCTCAAGAGCCCATGTGAGGTCACAATACCATTCCTGACAGAATCATGGGCTGGGTGGAGGGACTTACCCAGGGGCCAGTTAGGTTCATTCTAGGATCTGGCATTGAATCCTCTGGCCCTGAAGTGAGAGCTCTCAGCGGGAGACACCTAAACAAAGTCATGGTTCCTAGGATGGAGGAAGGCGGTAAACAGATGATGGGCGGACAGCCATTTTGTTGGAGACTTTTGGGGGGCCAAATGCTGAAAAAGATTAAAAGTAACGGTTCCTGCCTGACCAGGTGGTGGCCCAGTGGATAGAGCATCGGACTGGGACACAGAGGACCCAGGTTCGAAACCCTGAGGTCACCAGCTTGAAAACAGGGGGGTCGCTGGCTTGAGCATGGGATCATAGACATGACCCCATGATCACTGGCTTGAAGCCCAAGGTCACTGGTTGGAGCCCAAGGTTGCTGGCTTGAGCAAGGGGCCACTCACTCTGCTGTAGCCCCCCAGTCAAGGCACATATGAGAAAGCAATCAGTGAACAACTAAGGAGACTAAGGAGCTGCAACAAAGAATTGATGCTTCTCATGTCTCTCCTTTCCTGTCTTGTCTGTCCCTATTTGTCCCTCTCTCTGTCTCTGTCACACACACACACACACACACACACACACACACACACACACACAAAATAGTAGTGGTTTCTTTTTTTTTTTTTTTTCATTTTTCCGAAGCTGGAAACGGGGAGGCAGTCAGACTCCCGCATGCGCCTGACCGGGATCCACCCGGCATGCCTACCAGGGGGCGATGTTCTGCCCATCCGGGGCGTCGCTCTGTTGCATCCAGAGCCATTCTAGCGCCTGAGGCAGAGGCCACAGAGCCATCCCCAGCGCCTGGGCCATCTTTGCTCCAATGGAGCCTCGGCTGCGGGAGGGGAAGAGAGAGACAGAGAGGAAGGAGAGGGGGAGGGATGGAGAAGCAGATGGGCGCTTCTCCTGTGTGTTCTGGCCGGGAATCGAACCCGGAACTCCTGCACGCCAGGCCGACGCTCTAATGCTGAGCCAACAGGCCAGGGCCAGTAGTGGTTTCTTATAGTCTTGTGGCATCTAATAATTTTCAGAGGGCATAATTTCCAGCCAATATTTTCCAGAATCTTTAAGGGAAGATTCTTAGCCTCCATTTGTGGTGACTAACTTTCTAGAGCTTTCTAAAACTTCATATCAGTAGTTTCAGTTTCCTTTCTCAACACACTCTTCTGGCTATACGGTGGATTAAAAAGGGCTGTGTCTTATTAGCAAGTGTGGATATTTTAGGCAAATCCCAGCCTGATCTGAGCCCAGAGCTGCTGAAATTTTAGAAAGATCTTAGAGATTATCTGGTTCCGTCATTCATAAATATATTCGAACAGGCCGAGTGGCGGGTCAGTGCGCCCCCTGAAGTTGTATGCAGATTTGTGCTCTATAGCTGCCAACACGTTCTCAAAGGGTCTGAGACCCAAACAAGTGGGGTGCATCTTCTTCTGTTACAGGTGAGGCACATGAGGCTCAGAGAAGGTAGGACCTGCCAAGGGTCACATGACAAGGTCACCAATGTCGTGAGGAAAGCACTGAGGGACAGTGGTTTTAAAATTGGGATCTGTGGAATTCTGTGAGATGCTTCAGTGACTTTAAAAATATTTGATTCAAATTCCATTTTTAAAGTCATATCACAGACACGTGAAACAAAACGGAGAAATTAACTGAATTAGAGCCTGAATTAAGACTGTAATTGTCTTTTATAATTTCAATTACTAGCTTGGTTTTTAAAAAAATTTATTTACTGATTTTAGAGAGGAGAGAGAAAGAGAGAGAAGGAGAGGGAGGAACAGGAAGCATCAACTCCCATATGTGCCTTGACCAGGCAAGCCCAGGGTTTCAAACCAGTGACCTTGGTGTTCCAGGTCAATGCTTTATTCCAGGGGTCCCCAAACTTTTTACACAGGGGGCCAGTTCACTGTCCCTCAGACTGTTGGAGGGCTGGACTATAAAAAAACCCAAACAAATCCCTATGTACACTGAGCATATCTTATTTTAAAGTAAAAAAACAAAATGGGAACAAATACAATATTTAAAATAAAGAACATGTAAATTTTTTGTTGTTGTTGTTTGTTTTTTGTTTTTGTTTTTTGTATTTTTCTGAAGCTGGAAACGGGGAGAGACAGTCAGAGACTCCCGCATGCGCCCGACCGGGATCCACCCGGCACGCCCACCAGGGGCCAAGCTCTGCCCACCAGGGGGCGATGCTCTGCCCCTCCAGGGTGTTGCTCTGCCACGACCAGAGCCACTCTAGCGCCTGGGGCAGAGGCCAAGGAGCCATCCCCAGCGCCCGGGCCATCTTTGCTCCAATGGAGCCTTGGCTGCGGGAGGGGAAGAGAGAGACAGAGAGGAAGGAGGGGCGGGGGTGGAGAAGCAGATGGGCGCTTCTCCTATGTGCCCTGGCCGGGAATCGAACCCGGGTCCCCCGCACGCCAGGCCAACGCTCTACCGCTAAGCCAAACGACCAGGGCCAAGAACATGTAAATTTAAATCAACAAACTGACCAGTATTTCAATGGGAACTATGCTCCTCACTGACCACCAATGAAAGAGGTGCCCCTTCCGGAAGTGCAGCAGGGGGGCTGGATAAATGGCCTCAGGGGGCTGCATGTGGCCCACAGGCCATAGTTTGGAGACCCCTGCTTTATTCACTGCGCCACCACAGGTCAGGCATAGTTTTTTAAAATAGCCCCGTTGATTGCCATTAAGTAAATGTTATAAGTGTGAACTTAAGAATTTATTCTGATAAAAGAATCTTTAAATCTTTTACCAGTGTAGTTTCCTTTGAAAAGAAAAGGGTGGGGGTGGCTGTTGAAAAGAAGTTTGAAAACCACTGGTTCAGCATGTACTAGCTGAGCAACCTTGGGAGGACTAGTGTGAAGATCACAGAAATAAAGTGGTTTAAAGGGCCACAAAAGCTCAAAGATCCATGACACTTGGGTTGCCTCAGGCCAGTGTGTTATAACAGGTTATGGTTACAACGCCCCAATCTACTCCCCTCACTTGGATTGAATTTTGGCCTAGGTCCGATGGCCCAAAACTAAAATTCAAATTTAGGGCCTGCTTGGCTATAAATACGAAACTTGACTAGTCAAATGAACTCTGACAGTCTTGCAAAGCTGTTTTCTCTGTATAGAATGACTGCTGCTGGTCCTGTGTCTACGCCAGTGGTGGAAGTGGGCGCTGTTCCATGAAGATACTTTTAGACATCTCAAGTCTTTGGCATTAGACAGCTCCACGTATAAACCCAGCTCTGCTCTGTACCAATCATTTGACTTCAGATGTTTTAACCTTTGAGCCTCAGTGTCCTCATCTGTAAAATGAGGACAATAAAGTATCTTCATCAAGTTGTTTTGAGGATAAAATGACAGTATGTATGTACAAGTATTTGAGCACAGAACCAGGTACCTGGTGCTCCACAAATGGCAGCTATAAATTCAGGATAGTTCTTCAAAGGTTGAATGTTGCAGGTAACACCCATTGATTTTATACCATTTATTTATTTTTTTTTGTGACAGAGACAGAGAGAGGGACAAGGAAGGGAGAGAGATGAGAAGCATCAATTCTTCATTGCAGCACCTTAGTTGATTATTGATTACTTTCTCATATGTGCCTTGACTGGGGGGCCACAGCAGAGCAAGTGACCCCTTGCTCAAGCTAGCGACCTCAGGCCCAAGCTGGTGAGCCTTGCTCAAATCAGATGAGCTTGAGCTCAAGCCGGCGACCTCAGGGTTTTGAACCTGGGTCTTCCGCATCCCAGTCCGATGCTCAATCCACTGTGCCACCACCTGGTCAGCCTATTTCTCTCTTTTTTAAGTAGAGTGTATGCCTGTGTGACTAGCTGGGTGACAGCAAGAAGTGAGTCCCATCTTGTTTGGATTAAGGCAAGGGGAAATGAAACCAGCCAAGAATTCATGGGGTGCATGGATCTCATATTCCCTAGGGAAATGTGTGGGCAGGGGCACTGCTGTGGCCCCTCCTCTTCCGCCGGCCCTTGCAGAGCACACAGTAAAGTCAAGGCAGGCGGCCCAGGACTGGAGGATCTGAGGGGCCACTTCTGAAAACGAACACCACATACACACAATGCAGGAAGAAACAGGCTCACCCAAGAACGTCAGTGAGTGTGCACTCTTTATTGTGTACAGCATTAGGAAGGGAGGTCACCTGGAGCCAACTCTATTCACACTCTCAACCTAGGCTTCCTCCCTCCCAGGCGATTTTAATTCCAGACTACTGGGCTGTGAATACACAAGGCAGAAAAGCAGAGACTGTTTGGTACCCGAGACAGAGAAACTCAAGGAACAGAAAGCACTGTTACTCTAAGTCTGGGAAGAGGCTTTCCCAGGATATGGGGTTCTGGGAAACCCAGAGGGGAGCTACCTCATGAAAGAGATAAAATTGCTATTTTCAAATTATAAATGCCACTTGATTTCCAAGTCAGAATGCTCCAGATACATCTAATAAACTCTGTCAGGAACTAGGGTACATGGTGGTTCAAGGTTGTCTAAAATCAGCTTGGAGATGGGGTCCAGGGGCGGGGACACTCCTAAGCTAGGGCTGACTGAGCAGTCCAGCTAAGGACGGAAAGGGAGAATGGCTCTGGGTAAGGAAGCAGCTATTCTTAGACTTCTCTGGGTAAATTCAGCCTCAAAGAGGAAGTGATACAATTGTGACCGGCCAGCATTCCGGGCCAGTACGAATGCCAGGTTGCTCAGATTGTGAAATGGAAAGTGCTTCCTAATATCACAGATAAAGCAACCGTGGTTCAAGAGGACTGACCACCTCCTCTTTCAGCATCAACATACATGATAGAAAAAGAACAGCGAGGCAAATAAAGAAGATCTGCATCTATAGAGATGGATATCCTAGGTTTGACAGCATGTTCCCAAACTCATTGGATATTACGTGCCCAATATATTGTGAATTCTCTATAGTACTTAATGAATGGGATCGGTAACCAAGATATTTCACAGCATATAATAGTTAATATCATGCAAACAGTAAAATATAATGGTTTTTACTGAAGATATATATTTTAAAAGTATTAGTCCTTAAGTTAATCAAATGGCTATAAAAACAACTATTTATAGAACTCAGGAAATTTTACTTAAAAAATCAAAAGCATTTAGAACCTGATATATGAAAATAGGCAAAAGTGAGAAAAAAGCACTTCTGTGACTGGTACTTAGCTGGTTTGAAAGACCACAGAGGAGTCACTGACTCATAAAGACAAAAGAAGTTAAAAAACAACCCCACATTATTTTAAAAGGACCTCTAAAATATGGATTTAAAAGTCTTTCAAAGGTTAGGGTCATCATTTTCATTGATCTTGACCTTCCTCCAGTGCTGACAGTTACTGGCAAGAAAAGGCCTAGTCTCAAGTGAGAATTATTTTGAAACATGGTTTGTGTTTAGAAAGTAAACGGATGTTACTAAATTTTCCTTAGATGAGATTGCCCGGAAGTAAGGCACATTCGGCCAGAAAAGCTGATCGGAGCCTAAGGTCACTTTCCCTGCAAAGCATCTGTCCAGCCAAGGGTGTCAGGTGGTGCTCCCCTTTGGCCGGGCTCCTGATAGAGGGCGCAGAATGACTCAGTGACAGTCAGAAAAAGAGGGATTTAACCTATTACATAATAATATAAAAATATGAACTTTTAAAATATTTAAAGAGTAAGAGTTTATATGACATAACTCTCATACAGAGTAATAAGCTAACAACCTTTATCTACTACTAGGATCACTATACATTCTAAGAACATCACACTCAACAGATGGCAATAGAAAAGGCAAAGGGGGAGGGTAGTCAAGGTTTCCACCCCACTCTCTGCTTATGGGTCAAAGGCTAACTTGGTCCCCCACTTCATCCTCAGAAGGGAAGAGCTCATCTCTGTGGTGGTCTGTCTGCCTCAGTGCCTTGCCCCCATAATGCTTTGCATCATATCTATGGGCAGAGGGAAGACAATCGTGGAGTTTTTCTCCGCAGCAATGGTGGTCAGTGTCTGAAGGTACCGGAGCTGCAGGGCTGCAGGCGATTCAGTGATGACCATGGCGGCTTCTTTCAGAGCCCTGGATGCGTTCATTTCTCCCTCCGCTGCAATGACCTGTGGGACAGTGGAAGGAGAGATCAAACTGGAGGAAACGGCTGTCAAGCTGCATCTTCAAAATGGGGTATGTATGGCTCAAGCGGCACACCTTTCCAAGGAGTCTGCCAGAATAGTCTTAAGGAAATTCATTTCCAGACACTCAGTTTCCATGTTCTTTTTCCTACAACTGAGTACAGTGGTACCTTGAGATACGAACAGACCAACATACTTTTTTTAAGATACGAGCTGCGACTTAGTCTGTATTTTTGTTTGAGATCCAAACTAAATTCTGAGATACGAGTCGTGATTCGGGAAGCTGCCACTAGTTGGCGTGTTGGCGCACAGGTCCAGTATTGGCAGTTTGATATACGAGTTGACTGACTTACGAGCTTGGTTAAAGAACAAATTAAATTCTTATCCCAAGGTACCACTATATGTGCCTGAGATTAAGACATCCTTTTTTATTATTGCCTCTCTCTCACTTTCCAGGGTACCAAACAAAGGACAATTCAAAATACTGTGTAAGGGTTGAGAAAGTGAATGACTCTAATGACTGGATACAAATCCTTTCGCAAGTCAGATAGATTTCCAATTCCTGGATTTCAAAGAAAGGAAGGAGGACCTTATTGATAGATCATTAAAAATATTGTTTGGTGAAAGATCACTTTATTATTTTTTAGCACATAAATTCAGAGGCAGTGCTAAGAATTGTATGACATTAACAAAACTTCCATTTCCATCTATTTCTGTAAACAAGGTTTCTTAGTCCTTAGATTTATAAAAATGAAACATAATAGAATTGATGCTGAATCCTGTCTCATTCTAGCAATAAGTCAGCCATCGACATGAATTCATTTCTCATTTATCTCATTAAGAGAAGCATTTCTAGTAAAAACTTATGTCTTTAGGAGAAATTCTGAAACATTTAGAGCCTTGTTTGCAGTTGGAGAGAATTTTTTTTAAACATATATTAAATGTGTTGCAATAAAGTAATAAACTAATTCATGACAACACGGATTATATTAGGAAAAGAATCTGTGGTGGAGGTGGAATGGAAATACAAGTTCAAGAAGAAAAAGGAACCATGAAAAATTACTGACTGTTAAAAGAAAGCTTATTCACATATTTTAAATAAATAATGAAGTCATTATGTTATTTAAATTTCACTGGGTAAATTTTTAAAAATATTAACAGTTTTATTTTAACATCAATATTTAAAACATGCCAGAAATTATGCACCTGGCAGGTATATACATTCAAAATGAGAAGTTTTATACCCTGTTTAAAATGAGTGACGAGATAAACAGTTTTCCTAAATTCTTTTAGGGTTACCTGGGGGAAAGTTTGAAGATCTTTGGAGCGGTGGGGAGAAATGGGGCTTTGGAGTTAGATGAACTTGAACTCAAATCCCAAACCTACCCCTTACTAGCTGGATGTCCTCAGAAAGGTTATTTCACATTCTGAGCCTCAGTTCCTTATTCTTAAAATGGAATAGCACCTACCTTATAGGAGCAAGACAGAGAAGGTATATTAAGTGTTGATCTATAAACAGAAGCTATTATATAGAAATGGCAAATGACTAGTCAGGACCTGATTTTTGGATCTACCAATGCCTTAGTTCATAAAAGATCCAAAAGCCAAACCAAGGCAGTTTTAATTCATAATCCTCCTGGGGGAAGAGGTATAAAGATACCATAATGACCAAGATGAAAAGTGCAGTTGCATGAGGTGTTTCTCCCATGGACCTCAAAATATTAATGGTTCATAACGCTGCTCTGAATATCAGAACCGGAGCTGTGGTCTCATGACCAGTGACATTTCATTCACTTATCCAGTGAACTTTGGGGCCCTTCTAGGTGTCAAGCCCCATGGAGCTAAGGATAGAGCATGAATTTCCTCTCCTCCTTCAGCTCCTGGACAAGGGGAGACGGACATGGAAACAGGTCACCTCACTGCAGTGACAAATCGACAGAGATCTGTGTAAGGCACAGCGCTGGCCCCAAAGGGAAAGCTCTTTTTGCGGAGAGTGAGGTGGTGAGGTTACAGAAGGTCAACAGTCTAGGATGAAAGCTTTGTTGTTAGGAATAAGGTGAGGACGACTATTTCGGGCAGAACACATGAGAAGGTACTGAGGTATAAAAAAGCTGATGTATTCCAAAAGAGCTCCGAGTAGCTGAATGCTGAGTGAAGAAGAGGGGAAGGCGGGGGGTGAACAGGCAGGGTCTGAAAGGCAGTGGAGGCCAGGGCGTTGGTCTTCAGTCTAGAGGCGAAGGGGAGCCCCTGGGAGGCTTTAATTAGGTGACCTCATCAGATCTAGCTTTGAGAAAACACCGGCCAATGTCTGAGGATCGATGAGGAGAGAAGAGCCTGGAAGTGCTCCCGTGGTCAGTGCGGTTCACTGGTGTGGGGAGGAGGAGGGTGTGATGGGGGCTACGCGGCAGGGAGGCTCGGTAGTCTGGGCCTGACTGCGTACAGGGAGGGAAGGGGAACTGAGGCTGAGTCCCGGGCTCTAGGTTTCGGTTGCTTGGATAGTGCCATTCGGTGAGAGAGGTGATACCGGATATGGTACTTACTGAGAGAAAGGACCAAGTGCAGAGGATAAAAAACTCATCAGTGCAAGCCATTACATCCTACCTACGTCGGTGAGAAGGGGCACTGCCAGCTCTGCTCAGAGGGAATCATGTAACCGTACTCCTGCCAGCCCAGCGGAGATGCAGAGACAGCCCTGCTGCGAGGACCGCGGCTCTGATTTTTTCCATGTCATCTCAGATGTCCAATTAGGCACTGTTTTTGTCTGGACATGGACCAACTGCAAAGATACCGCATCTCCCACTACCAATCGATACATAATCTCTTGGCTGGAAAGCCAGACCCACTGGGCTGGGCACACATTTTCCCAATAGAAAAGCTGCTCTGAGGAAGCTGCCAAAGATGTAAACCCAACACCGCTGGCTTTGTCTAAATAGAGGCCAAGTATGCGCCGTGGACAGGATCTTAGGAAGTGAAGCGAGGTACACGTGGGCACGCGGGGCTTTTCCAGATGCGCAGTGGTCCCCTGTCGTCAACGCTTCATATTTATAGGCCCTTATTTTAAAACCTGGCCTTTCCCAGGACGAGATATTGGTACTGCTGTCTCCTTCTGCGGCCCAGGTGGGCTGAGGTGAAAGAAGGTGAAGAAAGGAGACCTGTAGTTTGCACTCCACCCTCTCAAGTAATAAACAGATGACCAGGCCCAGAAATAGCTTGAAAGCACATGTCAGCATTTTCCTGAGAGTTATGAAAAAGGAAATAAGGAAGAATGCAAGCACAAAAGAGATTTTATTTCCAGTCATTAAGAGTTGGTCTAGGCCCTGGCCGGTTGGCTCAGTGGTAGAGCGTCGGCCTGGCATGCAGAAGTCCCGGTTCGATTCCCGGCCAGGGCACACAGGAGAAGCGCCCATCTACTTCTCCACCCCTCCCCCTCTCCTTCCTCTCTGTCTCTCTCTTCCCCTCCCGCAGCCAAGGCTCCATTGGAGCAAAGATGGCCTGGGCGCTGGGGATGGCTCCTTGGCCTCTGCCCCAGGCGCTAGAGTGGCTCTGGTCGCAACAGAGCAACGCCCCAGAGGGGCAGAGCATTGCCCCCTGGTGGGCAGAGCGTCGCCCCCTGGTGGGCGTGCTGGGTGGATCCCGGTCGGGCGCATGCGGGAGTCTGTCGGACTGTCTCTCCCCGTTTCTAGCTTCAGAAAAAAAAAAAAAGAAAAGAAAAGAGTTGGTCTAGCCTCACCAGGCGGTGGCGCAGTGGATAGAGTGTCGGACTGGGATGTGGAGGACCCAGGTTGGAGACCCTGAGGTCGCCAGTTGAGCATGGGCTCATCTGGTTTGAGCAAGGATCACCAGCTTGAGACCAAGGTCACTGGCTTGAGCAAGGGGTAACTCAGTCTGCTGTAGCCCCCTGGTCAAGGCACATATGAGAAATCAATCAATGAACAACTAAGGAACCACAACGAAGAATTGATGTTTCTCATCTCACTCCCTTCCTGTCTGTCTGTCCCTATCTGTCCCTCTCTTTCTGTCTCTGCCACAAAAAAAAAAAAATTGGTCTAAAAGCTTTAAAGAGATTCAGCTAACACACTGTGAACTGGTGGGAGGGTCTGTCCTCTGTTGGGACTGGTTCCTTCCTCTCAAATCGTGTTCGTGAGCACTTGTATGCTCATTCCCTTCATTGTTCAGTATTCCTTCAGGGAATGAACCATACTTACCCATTCCACTAGCAATGGACGCTGGGGTAGTGTCCAGTTTGGGCAATTACACAGCTCTGCTGTGAGGATTCTAAGACAGGCCTTTTCATAAACAAACGTGTGCACTTCTGTTAGGATCTACTGCCAGACGGCTTTTACATAGTGGTTGGTGAGATCTAAGAAGATCCAGAGAAAGGGAGAGAATGAAAGTGGCTGGTGAGATCTATGCTGGTGAGATCTAAGAAGATCCAGAGAAAGGGAGAGAATGAAAGAATAAAAATGGCTGGTGAGATCTAAGAAGATCCAGAGAAAGGGAGAGAATGAAAGGACGAAAGTGGCTGGTGAGATCTATGCTGGTGAGATCTAAGAAGATCCAGAGAAAGGGAGAGAATGAAAGGAGAATGAAAGTGGCTGGTGACATCTACACTCTCACCAGCAAAATAGGAGTTCCAGTACCTCTCTCCCCACACTTGGTTCTGTTCCGTTCTTTCTTTTAAGGTCTTGCTGGTAGAAGTCTAGCAGGGAATCTGCTTGTGATTTGAATTTGTACTTTCCTGATGTCTAATTCACTTGAGGAATTTTTCTCTGAAGTCTCTTAATCTACAGAATCTCCTATCCTTTTCCTTTGCAATTTATTTGTTGAAGAAACTGTGGTCCTCCCTCTCTCGCTTTTTCCCATAAAAACGTGAATATGTGATTTTGAATATATGGCCTTAGGGATGTTGTAGGGTAACTGTGTTTTACAGAAGGGCTAGACTCACTCTGGTTCTATGTGTTAACCCTAACCTTACAGACAGACAGAGTCACTGCCCGGGTCTACAGGACGGCTCCCAGGCCAGCCCGACAGCCCTACCCAAGTGGGGGCGCAGTGATTCACAGTTTTAACCAGCTTCATGTATTTCTTCTTATTGTTATAAAAGACAGGGCCTGGCCAGGTGGTGGCACAGTGGATAGAGCATCACACTGGGATGCGGAGGACCCAGGTTCGAGACCCCAAGGTCGCCAGCTTGAGCACGAGCTCATTTGTTTGAGCAAAAGCTCACCAGCTTGGACCCAAGGTCGCTGGCTCAAGCAAGGGGTCACTTGGTCTGCTGAAGGCCCGCGGTCAAGGCACATATGAGAAAGCAATAAATGAACAATTAAGGTGTCTCAACGAAAAACTGATGATTGATGCTTCTCTCTCCGTTCCTGTCTGTCCGTCCCTATCTGTCCCTCTCTCTGACTCTCTCTCTCTGTCTCTGTAAAAAAAAAAAAAAAGAAAAGAAAAGAAAAGGAAGACAGGAACTCTTTCCAAACCGGTGAGAACACTTGCAGGGAGGCTCAGTCCATCTGGGAGAGTCCGGAGGAGGCAATGAGGGGCAGATGGGAACTCTAATTTCCCGCTCCACTAACAGACTGTGACCTTGAGGAAATCACTAAACTTTTCTAGGCTTCAGTTTTTTTCATCCGAATAATGGGCTGGCAAGTCAGTTTCATTGTTAGAGTCGATTCCAAGCAGTTGAGGATTGTTACCTGGAGTGCTATAGAAGGTCAAGTCTAAGCTCAGTGGAAAACAGTGCTGTGGTTAATTACTGGCATGAGAATAGGAGGGAGGAGTAGCAACATCTGGCACAGGTGTTTGTCACCTTCAGAAGATAATCTCTAAGGACCTGGTGGGCTCTGATACTCCACAGTAGAAAATTCTGGATGAATTGTGTCAAATGAGCTACATACTATTCTATTTGGGACTGGCTAAGAAATTATAGTGACGCATTTGTGGCTTAATGGGCATCCTAGGAGTAGGCCAGGGTTCTATGGTTAGCCACTTATCACTAGCTGCTGCTGTTTGTCTAACAACAACAAATTGGTTTCCTCCTTGTTGTCTTGGGAGTTCTGTCAAGTGCACTGTACCCCATCTACCCAAACCGCCCCTCTTCCTCCATGCATTCACGGGCAAGGGGCCCTGGGACCTGACTAGTACTGGACTTTTACCCTTTGACCAAAGTTGGACCAAAGATAATCTCTCCGCTGTGAATGCGGAATCAGGGCTGGTCAGTGTCCTCCAGTGTTTAACTGGAGCCAGAGACCACGCCCTCACACCGCCTGCAGAGAGATACGGCCCAGGAAATGAAATGAGTTCTCTCCCTTCAGTCTTGATTCCTTTCAGGTCCCTGGCTCTGGTTCTAACGAGGATCAACTCTACTTCCTACCCCTGGGTTTGGGGAGATATCCCCATGTCCTTACGCATCATCCTCTGAACAGATCCTCTTCTCTAGGCTAATAATACTGCCTTCGGCACCTCTCATAGCTGTCATGCATCTATGCAGGGTTAAGACATAGGTAGGGATGATGATGAAAAGAAAGAGGGAAAGAAAGCAGACATTAAAGAAAGAGAAGTGAAAAAAAAAGAAAGAAGAGAGAAAGGAAGAAGAAACAGTAAGAAGAAAGAAGATGCAGAGAAAAGTAAGAGAATGGAAGGAGACAAAAGAAAGGAGTGGATGGTAAGCAAACCGATGAGGGTGCCTATTTGCTCTGAAGTCAGCACTGTTCATTTGTCCTTTATAGGGATTGGGAGAATAAAGTTCAGGACCTACAGTTAATAAAAGAATCGGCTAATTGATATGCCCACGCGACGTTAAGTGGAAAAAGCAAGGTGCAGAACATTATGTAGAGCATGACCTACTTCTGTATAACAAACAAGCCAATAGTCTAATAACCTAGTCAAATAAACCCCAGATAAACCCCAACGGCTAATCTGGAAGTATATGCAGTAAACTGTTGAGAGGGGTGACCTCTGGGGAAGTGACAGGGCTTTCACTAAACACTGCTAATTCTTAAAACAAACATCTTTTAGGTTTTGTAATTCAAAAGCAAATCCAATAGGAAAAACAAATTACAAAAAAGAAAAGAGGAAAAAGATGACCTTGGCTCGGGCCTCCCGGGACGCTTCCGCCTCTGCAGCCATTGCCCTCTGGAGCTGCACGGGGAGCTTCACGTCCTTGATCTCCACGCGCTCCACCTTGATCCCCCAGTCATCGGTGGCATCGTCCAGCGTCGTCTGACAGGAAGAGAGAGGGAACTCAGACGTTCAGCCCCAGCCCGAGGCCTAAGGTTGCTATAACATCGGGACCTGGAGCGGATCAGGCGCGGGCTCACTGGGCAGCTGACCCTCAGCTTATTCTGTTACGAATAAGCTGATGCAGGAAAACTTGTTCTAAAACGGCCAGATAGTAACTATTGATTTTTCAGTCTGCTGCCACTGTCGGTCAAAAGTAGCCATGGATAATAAATACATGAACCCAAGGGTGTGGCTGCATGCCCATAAAACTTATTAAAAATAGGTGCCCGGCCAGCCCCAAGCTAACGTGACTGTGTCAGCTGCATTACTTCTTTGTGCTTGAACTGTCTCCCTTTACAACCGCAGGAATGAAACTATTTCCTATGGTTATTGTGGGTATCAAGTAAGATCATAGATTTTACACACATGAAGTCTATACAAATAAGAATTCAGGTTTATAGCGCTTTTGAACAGGTCAGGTTTAATTCATCGTCTATTACCCAAGCAACACTGGAAAGCGTAAGACTTACCAGGGAAGTCACGGGACTCACACAGAATACAGCTTTAATAACACCTGCACTATGCAGAATGGCCTCTGAACTAGTATGGCAAAGAAAGGGTAATACCAACTCTGCAAAAAAATACACACTGGAGGGGAAAAGTAGTGCATGCACATGAGTGTTATTACCCATGAACTATCTGTGTGAAAACATTCCTTCCATCAAGTTTGGGAGAACCTTTCTATGAGGAGAAAAAGGCCAGTGTTTCCTAACTTGAACTGGTGAGTTCTCAAAGAAACAATGAGCCTCTACCTCATTTGTCAGCTTCCAGAGTGATGGCGCTGGTGTGCTCACCTGCATGTTGTGTGCAATCTCTTCTCTGTCGGAGAGGATCTCGGAGAGGTTCTTGGTGCCCAGGACGTTCCTCAGAGTAGTTTGTGCCAACAGACGGGTTGCTGAGTCGGCGTTGGTGATATTTGCCACAGCCAGGGTTGCGTTTTGAACGCGGTAATAGACTACGCCGTCCACACTGACTGTCACTGAATCCTTAGTGAGGATCTACAATATAAAGGAAGCAATCTTACATCTGCCAACTAGTTATTTCTTTAATATAACAGTAAGGAATGTTATTCTATAGAACAGAATACTAGCTGATTTTCTTTAGTAAGTGCTATCGACTGAATGTTTGTGTCCCTCCCCAAAATTCATATGTTGAATTTTGTGTTGGTATTTGGTTGTGGGGGTGATTAGGTCATGAGGGTAGAACCCTTATAAATGGGATTAATACCCTTATAAAAGAAACCCTGGAGAGCCCCTTCACCCCTTCTGCCATGTGACGACACAGTGAAAAGATAGGTCATCTATGACCAAGAAAGCGCCCTCATCAGACACTGAGTGGGCTGATGCCTTGATCTTGGATTTCCCAGCCTCTAGGTGGTAAGAAATCAATTTTTGGTGTTTATAAGCCACCTATTCTGTGGTATTTTGTTAGAGCAAATCAGATGGACTAAGATAGTAAAGTATCAGAAAGTCTTTAAAATTTTAATAAAATACATTCCACTCATTCATTAATTCCATTACTTCGTTCAATCATTCAACAAATGAGACACCACTCAGTAGCAGGCATTATACTAGGTACCAAGGATAAAAGTATGAAAACTTTGCTTCCTACTTTCAAAGAGGTTGAGGAGTCAAGGGAGGCTTTCTTCTTCTTTTTTTTTTTTTTTTTTGTATTTTTCTGAAGCTGGAAACGGGGAGAGACAGTCAGACAGACTCCCGCATGCGCCCGACCGGGATCCACCCGGCACGCCCACCAGGGGCCACGCTCTGCCCCTCCAGGGCGTCACTCTGCCGCGACCAGAGCCACTCTAGCGCCTGGGACAGCAGCCAAGGAGCCATCCCCAGCGCCCGGGCCATCTTTGCTCCAATGGAGCCTTGGCTGCGGGAGGGGAAGAGAGAGACAGAGGGGGGGTGGTGGAGAAGCAAATAGGCGCTTCTCCTATGTGCCCTGGCCGGGAATCGAACCCGGGTCCCCCGCACGCCAGGCCGACGCTCTACCGCTGAGCCAACCGGCCAGGGCCAAGGGAGGCTTTCAGAAACAAAAATGGTCAGTTGTAGGTGGCAGGGGTGATACTTGAACTGAGTCTTGATGGAAGGAATAAAAATTTTCAGAGTGGAGGGTAGAGTGAAGGAGTATTCTAGGCAGAGAAAATGAGGTGTATGGGAGAGCTGGGTTTAAAAGCTTTACTAGAACTATAAGTAGCACAGTTTTACTAGAACAAAATATAAATGGGGAATGTTTTTATAGGGCGAGATCAGGGTAAAAATATCTTTATAGCACTCGACATAAAAATGCTTCCTACCGCCTTCAGGGCTAAGTCCTTAGTTTGGTACACAAGTCCTTTGACACCTGATCCTTTGACAGCTGGCTGTTTGGCCTCACTCTTCTCCACTCCCTCCTGCTCACACTAGACGAGGTGTAGACCCCAGCATGCACTATGTTCCACGTCCCCTGGGCTTTACGCAGAGGTCCCTTCTGCTGGGATATCCTATCCTCTCTCTCCCTCATAGCAGCAGACTGGCACTCTTACTCCTTATTCAAGCCACAGCTCCAGGGTCCTTTTCTCTGTGAAAGTCCCCTGACTGACCTGGCAGAATATGCCCTTCCCTTTACACCCCACTGCAGTGACATCATTTATTTACATCATTATTTCTCTACTACACTATGAATTTCTTGAGGGCAGTTTGTCTCTGTATCTCGAATGCTTCATACATGACAAGTCATCAGTAAATGACAGACGAATGACACTGCCCTGTGGTCCTAGGAATACAGTGATTGACGAGGAGCCCGGAGTGAGGGTTAGGAGACCTGTGGTTTCCACCCTGTGTGTCCCTCCCTCGAGGACCTCATTTGTGAAATGGGGCTAATACTACTGCACAGTTCTACCCAAATTCCTTTGAAGCTCAAATAAGAAAATGTTTGTGAACGAAGCCCTTTTGAAAGTGTTAAGAGCTATGTAAATAGAAAATAGCAATGATAATTACATTACATGGCTGTTTAGTCCTGCCAGGCATCAAAGAAATAATCCTTTTCCCCCCCAGAAATCTAAATATACTTCTAACTTGAAAGAGAAGTGGGAGTTGCTATAATATGTTACCATCTTCTGTGAAAATTAATTCTTTCCCATGATGTGATGGGAAAATGTGTACCGTGTCTAAACAAATTCTTGACACTGTGACTTTGCCACGGCTGGAGCTTTGCTCTCTGTTTACTGTCTATTGTAAGCAGTGTTTATCTCCCTTCAGAGTAAGTTCACAGGGGATCGGAAAAAGGATTGCCTGCCAAGTTCCAGTCCAATCTGCATGCGGCAGCTGGTGGGGAAGCAGAGAGCAGCTGGGAGGCAGGAGCGCCCAGCGAGCCTGCTAGATGCCTGCAGTGTTTATAGAGGAAAGTGCCAGAGTGCCCAGCTACCCTGAAAGGGGATCCGAGCATCAGTCTTTCCTGAAAGATGGGAAAACATGCAGAGAATACAGTGATGCTCTTAGTCTTGTTTTGGGGGTGAAAATGATTTCTGGTGTCACTACATATGTGTGAACTGTGAGGTCTGACCTTACCAACTACTTAACTCAGTACCAGCAAAGAAGTTCTGAGGCTGGTTCCTGGATTTTGGGACAAGAGAAGGCAACATGGCCAGTCAGGATCCTGGCTTTTGGCCAGGAAATACAGTCTTTTTCTGTCCCTCCCTTCATCATGTTTTTAGGCTTTCTGTCCGCAATGATTATTGTGCCTCCTTAGATATGAGTACCCGGATGACTTCAAGGGCCCTGGGGGAGCTAATGTAGAATGCATTTAGCATGGAGTGGTGGAAAAAGCAGGGACAGGGAACCCAAAGAGCTGGATTTTCATTCTGCTTCTGCCACTGTAGTCTGGAGGAAGTCCTGTCTCACAGCAACTATTTACTTTCTAGGGATTCTGTTGTTTCAGCTGTGATATTTGTGAAGTAGTCTGAAAATGCATGAAATAATTACTAATCTAAAACAGTATATGGTTTGCCTGACCAGGCGGTGGTGCAATAGATAACAGCGTTGGACTGGGATGCCGAGGACCCAGGTTCGAAACCATGAGGTCCCCGGCTTGAGCGTGGGTTTGCTGGCTTGAGTGTGGGATCATAGACATGAGCTCATGTTCGTTGGCTTGATCAAGGGGTCACTAGCTTTGCTGTAGCCCCCAGGTCAAGGCACATATGAGAAAGCAATCAATGAACAACTAAGGTGCTGCAATGAAGAATTGATGCTTCTCATCTCTCTCCCTTCCTGTCTGTCTGTCTGTCCCTATCTGTCCCTTTCTCTATCACAAAACAACAACAACAACAAAAAACCAGTATATACTTTATCTAAAATGCCAAATGAGCAGTTTCTAATTCTTTGGCTTTTCACCAATTTATCTACAATATATTCAAGAACTTTAGGAAGAATATTATACTAAACAGGAATTTCTCAGAAAACCCAGAGAGAGAAATGTGGTAGTAAAAATGACAATGATAATGCTAACATTATAGTTACATTAACATTATACTACATTTTATAATAATAAGCACATATACATATATATCACTGAACTACCAGCCACTGTTTGAAGCACTTTACTGATAACTCATTTAGTTCTCACAAAGTAGGCACTATTATTATAACCTCTATTTCACAGATTAGGAAACAGGCACAGAGACATAAAAACCTCACTCCAGGTCGCACAGATGGAAAACATGGAGGCAGACAGGCTCTCACCCTATGCTGCACCACTACACGCGCCCCTTTCGCTGTCCAGCACTTTCACACGTGGTAGCTCAGTCATTCAGAGCAAAAGGCCACCTTACCTCCTGAGGAGGAATATCGAATGAAATCGTTCTCATGTCCACTTTGATGAAGCTGTCAGTGCACGGCAGAACAAAGAACAGACCTGCAACAGAGATCCGCAGGGGATTACCGAGATGCCAGCACTGAGAGATTACAGAGATGCCAGCACCCCATCGGTTTATGTCAGCACTCAATTCAAACAGCATCAACCTGACCGACTGTCCGTCCCCAGTTTGTCTCAGTGAGTGAGCCAGAGGCTAGGCATGTTACCCCTTTTGCTCTTGCTCACTTCCCAACTCTAACTGTCCCCGCCCAGGCCTACGGGTTTCACTTCCTTACTCCCCTGTGACTGTCACTGTTCCCACTTAGACCAATGCAGTGCTTCCCAAGTCACTGATTTCTTCTGGGGTCTCTCCTCCAATCCATTTTCTAAGCTGCAGGCAGAGCAATCTTTCCTGGAACACACTCCTGAACAAGCCATACAAGGGTCTGTGTGACCCACCCTGCGTCTCTCTTCAGCCAGTCCCCTCTCCTCATGCCTCTCACCCTGGCTGAGCTGAGTGACCCACAGGTCCTCGAAGCTGAAATACTCTCCTCTGTATCGCTTTGTACACGTTGCTATTTCTGGCAGGAATATCTCCCCTAACACCTTTTCATGCCTCAAGACTCAGCCAAGTTGTCACCTGCAGAGAGCCTTGCCCATCCCACTAGTTCAGGCCAGTCTTCTGTGGGATTCCACCACTATCAGAACCGCAGTACTTATCACACGGGGCTGTAACTATCTGCTTCCTTGTTGCTGTCCCACCACTAATTAGTGAGCTCCTTGAGGGAAGGAACTGTGTTACAGCCTCTCGTGAATTCCCAGAGCCTAGAACACAGCAGGAGTTTCATCAGAGTACACCAAAAACAATGACTCCAAGCCTTCATTTTAGTTGCTTTATTTAGTTGTGGTTCCTGACCTACGATAATCTTATCAACTCAAATGGGAAGGAGAGGAAAGAGGAAGGAAGGAAGGAAGGGGCAGTTACAGCAAGACTCTCTACTACCCCTGCTACTCTTATCTAAGTTCTGTCATATGAAAAACTCTTTTCTAAGTCAACAGAGAAGAGAAGCTCTTAAGGGAAATGACACCAATAAAAGGAAGAATTTCAGTCTCCAGGCAAACAATCCAGAATCCCAGTACTGACCAGGCCCTTTGGCTCCTCCTTGTAAAATGCGACCCAATCTAAAGATGATGGCTCTTTCATATTCTTTTATGATCTAGATTAAAAACACAAATAATAATTTAAGACGACGAGTACAAATATTTATAAGGATAGCTTTTTAAATAAATATTTCTGCTCTAAACAGGTTACATGTCTCTACTATTTTCTTCTCTAGAATCCAGATTATATCTACAAATAAAGTATATTTATTTACTTTTTTAAAATTAATTATAAAAGCAATAAATATTCATTATATAAAATTTGGAAAGTATAAAATAGTATACAGAAGTAAATCTATAACCTCACTCCTTAGCTGTCAACATTATTATTCAACTTACTCATGCATTGTTAATGCGGGGGGAAAAAAGCTAAAGTTCTATTTGTCTCCTGATTTCTTTAATTATAAATAATGAACTTACCTAAAATTCTTGGAGCACATTTTATTTTTCAGGAATATATATATATATAAATGATATTCATTTATCAAAGTATTAGTAACTATAGAAAAAATAACCAGCATTTAGGAAACACATTGTGATAAGTACGTTTAAGTATTTTAATTCATTAATCTTCACAAAGGCCCTATGAAGTGAGTGTTATTACTTCCTCCTATTTTACAGGTGAAGAAACATAGCAAAGGTCACACCATAAACAATGGAGCCAGCAATTAAGTCTTAGCATCCTGATTCTGGAGAACTTACAGAAATATCCCATATCCGGACTCCAGAAAAATTTCCATGGTTATCTTTACTTTAACCCTCGGGAAGAACTGAAACTAAACAAACTATGGCTGAAAACTTTTAAGATTCCACTACAATAGGTAACTTTTTCCAACAGAGAGGTGAAGGAAAAAGAATTACAGGCCAGTATGGTCTCTGTCTCTCTTACACACACATACAAAGTGGGTTTATATAGTTAGGAGTTGATACCCTTCCAGATGCGAATGAAATACTCTGTACCTTTATGCACATCCATATTGATATTGGGAAAGTTATAAGTGTGAACAAGAATGAGACAAACACCAAAAGCCATCCACAAGGTCCAAGGCCAGTAACGGAGCTCTCTGTGAAAACAAAAAATGCACAGTTCTTATCACTGTTACTAGCATGGTCCCCGTCATCTTCATCCTTATTATTCACTGAACACCTATGCCTGGCATTATACTAGACGGTTTTTTGTTTTTCTTTTTTGTATTTTTCTGAAGTGAGAAGTTGGGAGGCAGAAAGACAGACTCCATATGCGCCCGACCAGGATCCACCTAGCAAGCCCACTAGGGGGCGATGCTCTGCCCATCTGGAGTGTTGCTCAGTTGCAACCAGAGCCATTCCAGAACCTGAGGCAGAGGACACAGAGCCATCCTCAGTGCCCGGGCCAACTTTGCTCCAGTGAAGCCTTGGCTGCAGGAGGGGAAGAGAGAGATAGAGAGGAAGGAGAAGGGGGAAGGGTGGAGAAGCAGATGGGTGCTTCTCCTGTGTGACCTGACCAGGAATCGAACCTGGGATATCCACACGCTGGGCAGATGCTCTACCACTGAGCCAACTGGCCAGGGCTATACTAGACATTTTACATGAATTTCCCCATCTAATCTTCAGAACAACCTGAAGGACAGGTGTTACTTTCTCTAATCTACTTAACATGGTAACACAAGTATTTTTCACAGTATTATTTTTCTTTATCTAGGAAGCATTTATTAAGCACCTAATATTGATTATGCCCTGTGCTTTGCACTGAAGTCATAATAGTGAATAAGATCCAATCCCAACTATTGAGAAGGTGGGGAAGATAAATATATTATAATGCTAGATGGTAAATACAGACATAAAGTATTTGTTCAGAATACTTTGAAAACACAGAATATGACATAGACGGGATGAAGGTGAGAGTGGAGTGGGGTTGGGTGGGTAGGTGATGGTGGTAGTTGTCAGAGGGCCTTATTGTGGGATGTAATGGTTTAGGATAATACCAATGAAAAGAAAGGGGAAAGAAGGAAAAGATCTTCTTTATAAAAACGACACCAGTAAAATATATCACTAGGTGATATGCACCATAATTTATTACATTTCCTGACAGGTTGTTTCTTATTTCTTAGGATTATAAACAATGCTGTAATGAACATCTTTGTACACAGTTTTGCTCTCACATTTCTAATTGTTTTACTTTCCTGTAACATGAAATAGCTTTTTGTCTGATTATAACAATAATTCATGACCCACTGCAAAAATTCAAAAAGTATAAAAAAGGGGGAAATTACACAATCCAAAGATAGTATTTTTCTAAACTTTCCCCTTGTACATGTTTTTATAAATAAATAAAATTTGTAACCTTATTTCTTCCCTCTAGATGTTGTTCTTTCACCTTCTTTTTTAGTCTTTGTTGCTATGCATTTGTGCTTTTTCTGTTGTAGTTTTTTTTATCAGTTATACTTGCATCAAGTTAAGACAGTCAAATGGTTCTACAAGATTAGCACAAAAAGAGAGCAGTCTCCTGCTCACCTCTTCCAATTTCTCCTTCCTCAAAGGCAACTACTTTAGGTTGAGTATTTTGTTATTCACATCTCCATGTTTTCAAGTACATAGATGCTTATTTCTTGCTTTTTCAGTTTTGAGCTTTATCTATTGACTTTCCGCTCTGGAAGAGAAGTAAAATTCTCCTTCCTCCCTCTCCCCTACATAAACATACCCACCCTTCCTATTATATTGTAATTTTGGTTAGATCAATATAAAATTTTGCATTATCATGAATAGAGAAATGAAGTTCAGAGCTAAGCCATGTTGCCTGACCAGGCGGTGGTTCAGTGGATAGAGCGTTGGACTGGGATGTGGAGGACCCAGGTTCGAGACTCCGAGGTTGCCAGCTTGAGCATGGGCTCATCTGGTTTGAGCAAGGCTCACCAGCTTGGACCGAAGGTCGCTGGCTCGAGCAAGGAGTCACTCGGCCTGCTGTAGCCCCATGGTCAAGGCACATATGAGAAATCAATCAATGAACAACTAAGGAGCCGCAACAAAGAATTGATGTTTCTCATCTCTCCCTTCCTGTCTGTCTGTCCCTATCCATCCCTCTCTCTGACTCTCTGTCTCTGCCAAAAAAAAAAAAAAAAAAAAAAAGCTAAGCCATGTTATGAGTATCATTTTCCTTTCCTGGACAAATTTTTGTTATTTTCTGGACTCAATGCCTTGTTTTTTCCCTATGCTGAGTTTTCAAATGTACTTAATAATTTAACCTCAAACTTTTCATCAACTGTGTAATCTCCTTCCAGAAGGGTCAGGTACTCTGTTAATTTCATCTTCCAGAGAGTCTCTCCTGGAGCCACATCTGGACTCATTCTCGCAGCAGGTGCACAGCTCTCTCTGTGACTGCCTCTCACTAGCACCCTGAAAAACTCCTTCCCTTTCTGTTATTGCCCACTCCCTAGAGCCAGTGTCTTCCTCATTTTTACTTTGTTTTTTTCCTTTTTTGTGTGTGAAGGACAGAGAAACTGAGTAGGCCAAGGGACACTATCGTTTTTCTTATCAACCACAGAAGGCTTCGGCTCGATTTCTAAAAATTGTTTTAATAACGGGAGGGAGACTGGCAAGAGGGAAGGGAGAGGTGTGCCAGGCACATGTCACTGCTCAGAAGAGAGGGCAAAGGTGGCAGCGAGACAGGACTTTGAATAAAAGGCAGCCTCAAAATAAGCAGATTTAAGGCTGGGGCATGGGAGAAAAAGAGCCACAAGCTACATCCAGGGCAAGTGCTCCAAAACACAGGCTAAAACACCAGAAATACCCAGAGTACTTTGGTTATCTATGACTTTGTAGACTTCTGACCTGTGTGGTAAACATACCTATGTATACTTAAATAAAAGTGATCCAAGCTAATCCTGGAGGTTTCTAAGTTATAATTTTGGAGGGTATACTCATATTCATCAAGAAAATATTCCAAGCAGGCTACAGTGCTGCTTGTGGAGAAGCCTCTATCAGGTATTATGATAACATAATAATCACAGTAGCCATTTTTAGATGGTTCATTATACACCAGGTGCACTGTGTTAAATTACTCTAGCTGAGTATCTCATTTATTGCTTACAAAGCCCTTTACAGTATTTGATTCCATTTTACAAATGAGGTAACTGAAGCAACATGACTTTCCTAAGGTCACACAACAGAGGACCTGTGATTCAAATATAGGTCATCTTACTCCAAAGGCTGTGTTCTAAATCAAGTTACTCTGACCATATTTACCTCTGAATTAAAAAAAAAAATCCTCAAACTTCATTAAAGAAGTTTTGTGTTTGGAGCACTTTCTGAAGACAGTATTCAAACTGGGAAAGCAAGGCAGGAGTTCTGAGAATGAAACCTGATATTCCTATAGAGGGAGCCCTCTTAATTCCAGCTGTGTCTATTTATAGAAAAAGAGAGTCTCAAGGCTCTTTGCCAGACGCAAGTCTAGGTTTCCAGAGTGAAAAGGATTCCAAAGAATAGATTGACCACAAAGACTTATCTGACAACTCTAGGTGCTTTCTAAAATACCCCTGTATTATCCCAAGTGTCCCATATCTGTTGCCCAAATACACTAAACTATAAACTCCATGAGGGCAGGGATGTTTATTATTTATTTTTGTATTCTCAATGTCTAGCACAGTAATCAGCTTGCAGTGATAAAATAAAACGTTACCAAGCTTTCCAGCTGGATGTGGTTTCCTTCCTCTGATCTTGATACCACTTTCCTTTTATTTTTTAATTTTTCTTAAGGGAGAAGTGGGGAGTCAGAGAGACAGACTCCCGCATGTGCTCGAACTAGGAGGCATCTGGCAAGCCCACTATGGGGTGATGCTCTGCCCATCTGGTGCCACTGCTCTGTTGCTCGGCAAGCAAACTATTTTTAGCACCTGAGGTGAGGCCATGGAGCCATCCTCAGTGCCTAGGGCCAACTTGCTTGAACCATTTGAGTCATGCCTGTGGAGAGGAAGAGAGAGATAGAGAGAGAGAAGGGAGAAGGGGAAGGGTGAAGCAAATGGTTGCTTCTCCATGTGCCTTGACCAATAATCAAACCCGAGACTTCCACATGCTGAACCAATGCTCTACTGCTGAGCCAACTGGCCAGGGCCGATACCACTTTTCTAACCTCTTATTGCACTTATAGTTTGTCTAATACTTTAATTTATTGTGCACTTATATCCCTTACTAGACTGAGATTTCCTGAGCACAGGGAGCATCTAATTCCATTTAAATTCTGTTACTTCTTAGTTGTATGATCTTTATCTCTTTGAACCCTAGTTTCTTAACCTGTGATATAGGCTAATTAGATTGGCTATAATATAGGATAATTGTAGGGCTGAGGTAGTGTTCAATAAATATGGATGGTAGTTTTCTGTAATCCTCCTATTTCATTCAAGTGTTCAACTTTTCATAATAAAAATGGGAATTTTCTCCTTACTTCATGCATGCCTGCCAGGCTAGGGTTGGACATTCAAAGATCCTCATGAAGCTCATTTATGAAATGAATTACTAAATTATAAATTATTATCTACATGAGGAAAAGCCAGAAAGCCTAGCTCAGTTGTGTGTGTGTGTGTGTATGCTCAGTTTCCATTGTCCTGTTATGTTTTTGAAAAACTCAGATGAGCATATGAAATTACAAATCAAAAGCAATGAAAAATGGATATTCTAAAAACTATGCTTGGTCTTTCAAATTTCAAATGCTCAGCTAGAAATAATCAGAGTGTATACACTGGGGAAATAGCATCATTTCATATTATTTTTGTGCCTTTAAAATAAAACTATCCATGATTCCCAGTCAGGACACACAAGAGAAGAGCCCATCTGCTTCTCCTACCCTCCCCCTCTCCTTTCCCTTTCTCTCTCTCTCTCTTCTCTCCTGCAGCCAGGCTCGATTGGAGTAAGGTGGTCACAGGCTCTGATGATGGCTCCATGGCCATTGCTTCAGGCACTAAAAAAAATGGCTCTGGTTGCAACAGAGCAAGGGCCCTAGATGGGAAGAGCATCGCCCCCTAGTGGGCTTGCTGGGGGGAATCCTGGTCGAGGCGCATGTGGGAGTCTGTATCTGCCTCCCTTCCTCTCACCAAATAAAAAAATAATAAAAATAAAAAATAAAACTTTCTTGTTTTCAACCCTCAAAATTCTTTCCAACTTGGTTAGAGCCCAAAAATGTACACAAATCACATTCCTCAGAGAGGTGAGGTTTAAATCCCACCAACCGTAAATGAACTCTTTAGTCACCTACCACTTACAGCCTAACTGGCAACATGTTTACATCTAAGTAATAATAATATTGAATAACAGGCCATTGTTTCATATGATGAACATTTTGGTTGTGTTCAGTCTTCTCAATTAGAAAGTCTGCTGCACTAAATATACTTTTAGCAAAGTTCCCATAATTCCTATTATGTATACTAATTTTGCTGAAAAGATGAAATTGCGTAATTCTTAAATTCTCTTAAGGTACTTCACTGTAGGTATCTTTTATTACTACTAATAAAAATCATTTATTGAATGCCTATTACATGTCGGCTACAACCTCTAGCTCTTTATATACATTGTTTCTAATGTTTACAAAAATTTGTAAAGTAGGTATAAAATATTCCTCCAGGAGTCCCAAAGTAATGAAGCAAAAGACTTTCTGGGAAGAGACAAAAGAAAACAAACAAAAAACATGAAACAAATGAAAAGAAAAACAAGTTGTACAGTAATTTTTGTTTGATTAGCTTCTGGAAAGGCAGTAAAATATTCTTTTCAAGACAGCCATAATTTCAAAGCACTGTATGGTGTTAACAATCCCATGTCAGCTGATTTACATTAAGGTCTACTGAACTGGACACTGTAGTGGAAATCACAGGGAGTAATACATTCCATTTATTAATGCAACTTTCCTCTTTGGGGAAAGTCCAGAAACATATCTTAAACAATATCTGGACATATGACTCAGATTCATATGCATTGCCACACACAGAGAAATGGATAAGCCAAAGAATTTCTGAAATACTTAAGAAGCAACCTGTAAACAAGGACAATCTTTTCCTTCTCCTTTCCTGGAACCCAGGTCAAACACTTCATGTTGTAAATGCCAAGAACAGTTTGGGTGGGGAAGATAGGATGGCTAGGAATTTAGTCTCAAAAACACATGCTGGTTCTAACAGCTCTTTTTACAGGGCAACAGTAGGTTGAAATGAAAGACCTTGGCAATTTTCAAATTTTTCTTAAAAGCATACACATTCAGGGTAGGTATTCTTTCTGACTGCTACTATTCTTCATCGGAAATTCTACGTCAGGACTTGGCAAACTTTTTCTGTGAAAGGTCAGAAAATAAATATTTTAGGCTTGGTAGGTCATAAGTCTGCCCCAATTGCTGAGTACTGTGTCGCAATTGCTGAATACGGCTGAATTAGTCACACACAAAAATACACAAATTAGCATGGCTGTGTCCCAATAAAACTCAATTTATGGACACTGAAATTTGAACCTCATATAATTTTCTTTCCTCCCTCCCTTCTTCTTTCTTTCTTCCCTCCTCCCCTCCCCTTCTCTTCTCTTCCCCCTTCCTCTCTTCCTTCCTTCCTCCCTTGCATGCGCCCTGCCTGGGATCATTGGGATCCAACTGGCAACCCCTGTCTGGAGCTGATGTTCTGCCCATCTGGAGCTGCTGCTCCGCTGCTCAGCAAACAAGCCATTTTAGCGCCCAAGGTGAGGCTATGGAGCCATCCTCAGTGCCTCAGCATCCAGGGCCAACTCACTCCAATGGAGCCATGGCTGCAGGAGAAGAAGTAGTATGGGGAGGGGTGGAGAAGCAGATGGTCACTTCTCCTGTGTGCCCTGACTGGGAATCGAGCCTGGGACTTTCACATGCCAGGCCAATGTTCTACCACTGAGCCAACTGTCCAGGGCCATAGAATTTTCATGTATGACAAAATCTTTAAAAAAAAAAAAAAGTAGCGGTAGAGCATCGGCCTGGCATGCGGGGGACCCGGGTTCGATTCCCGGCCAGGGCACATAGGAGAAGCGCCCATTTGCTTCTCCACCCCCACCCCCTCCTTCCTCTCTGTCTCTCTCTTCCCCTCCCGCAGCCAAGGCTCCATTGGAGCAAAGATGGCCCGGGCGCTGGGGATGGCTCCTTGGCCTTTGCCCCAGGCGCTAGAGTGGCTCTGGTCATGGCAGAGCGATGCCCCGGAGGGGCAGAGCATCGCCCCCTGGTGGGCAGAGCGTAGCCCCTGGTGGGCGTGCCAGGTGGATCCCGGTCGGGCGCATGCGGGAGTCTGACTGTCTCTCCCCGTTTCCAGCTTCAGAAAAAAAAAATACAAAAAAAAAAAAAAAAGTAAAAATTATTCTTAGCTTGTGGGCCAAACAAAAACAGGCAGTCAGCCAGATTTAGACCTGTTCCTGTCCTATGTCATACAGCTATCTCTTTAAAGAGGAGGACTTCATAAATTAAATAATACACTTTATCTTTCTTCCAGCTTTTTAATTAATAGTACATTTTCCAGATTCCCAGTTTCACTTTCCTTCTCTTGTTTTGAAACAAAGTCTTTTTTTTAATTTTTTTTTTTTTGTATTTTTTTTTTCTGAAGCTGGAAACGGGGAGAGACAGTCAGACAGACTCCTGCATGCGCCCGACCGGGATCCACCCGGCACGCCCACCAGGGGCGATGCTCTGCCCACCAGGGGGCGATGCTCTGCCCCTCCGGGGCGTCGCTCTGCCGAGACCAGAGCCACTCTAGCGCCTGGGGCAGAGGCCAAGGAGCCATCCCCAGCGCCCGGGCCATCTTTGCTCCAATGGAGCCTTGGCTGCGGGAGGGGAAGAGAGAGACAGAGAGGAAGGAGGGGGTGGGGGGTGGAGAAGCAAATGGGCGCTTCTCCTATGTGCCCTGGCCGGGAATCGAACCCAGGTCCACCGCACGCCAGGCCGACGCTCTACCGCTGAGCCAACCGGCCAGGGCCTTGAAACAAAGTCTTTATCAGACCTGATAAATAAAAATTCAAGATGAAAACAGACTAAAGGGGAGATGAAGTATATGAATATTAATACATCTCCAATTAATCAAAATTTTACTATAACTCAAAAGACTAGAATTTTAGGGGAAAGAGATAAAGAAGGGATGAGAACAACAGCAGGAAAGGAAAAATAAGAGATGGAGAAAAAGAATGAGGAGGAGAGTGACAGCAGAAATGATGGTGGCATCCTGCAGACAGAAAGATTAAAGCAGGTAGAGGTGAGAGAGAGGCAGAGTTCAGCACATAGTACGGTCACAGTAGGATAGGTTGAAAAAATGATGGTATTTTCTTGGAGATCACAACTTGCAGCTAATCTGGGCAGAGGCTTTCAAAGCAAACAAATTATTATTTTAATTAGGCATGGTTTACAGTTCTTCGAATGCCCTTATCCTTAAACCTCTAAGGAAAAAATTATTCTCTGGTCTAGAATGGCTATAGGCCAGATGATATCAAGTTAAGAACCATGACCAAAGACTGTAACTTTTCTTGCCTATTATTAACCATGTGTGACGATAAATACCAGATCAAAAGAACCGATACTGATATGTGATTTGAGTCACAAAATTTAAAATGTTTTACCATGAGATAATAAGGAAAGGAAATATGGACTAATCCTTTTAAGAAAGATTTTCAATAAAAGTTGAAATAAAGGGAATCCTTTGCTTAGCTTAAAAAAAATTAAGTTTAAATATTTTCTTTCCTGAACAACTTGAGGATTTTCTATAGCTTCCCTTAATTCAAATATTTCTAGCCATAAAACAAGAGGAAAAAAACCAGTGGACAGTATCCTCAATAATCTTAAATCTGAACCCCCCAGTCTTAAATAGGCCCCCTCTCCTTAATTTCCTATAGCACTTCATCCTCCCTAAACAACACTTAACACACTAGTTAATTATTCAATGTCTGTTTTCTTCAGGAGATTGTGGTCTTGTTAGAGGTCTTATATAATATAATGCCTTCAGAGTTGGCTCTGCCACTTATTAGCTGTGTGATTTTGGTAAAGTACCCTAATTCTCTATGCTTTAAAATAGGGCTAATAAGAATACCTCTTCAAGGACATGAAGAGACACTTCTCCCAGGAAGAAATACAAATGGCCAACAGATATATGAAAAGATGCTCATCTTCATTAGCTATTAGAGAAATGCAAACCAAAACTACAATGAGATACCACCTTACACCTGTTAGATTAGCTATCATCAACAAGACAGGTAATAACAAGTGTTGGAGAGGCTGTGGAGAAAAAGGAACCCTCATCCACTGTTGGTGGGAATGTAAAGTAGTACAACCATTATGGAAGAAAGTATGGTGGTTCCTCAAAAAAATAAAAAATAGAACTTCCATATGATCCAGCAATCCCTCTACTGGGTATATACCCCCAAAACACAAAAACACTGGTATGTAAAGACACATGCAGCCCCATGTTCATCGCAGCATTGTTCACAGTGGCCAAGACATGGAAACAACCAAAAAGCCCTTCAATAGATGATTGGATAAAGAAGATGTGGTACATGTATACTATGGAATACTACTCAGCCATAAGAAATTATGACATCGGATCATGTACAACAACATGGATGGACCTTGATAACATTGGATGGACCTGAGTGAAATAAGTAATATCAGAAAAAACTAAGAACTATATGATTCCATACATAGGTGGGACATAAAAATGAGACTCAGGGACATGGATAAGAGTGCAGTGGTTGCCAGAGGGGGGGAGGAAGGGGGGGAGAGGAGGGGCACAAAGAAAACCAGATAGAAGGTGACGGAAGACTATATGACTTTGGGTGATGGGTATGAAACAAAATCAAATGTCAAAATAACGTGGAGATGTTTTCTCTGAATCTATGTACCCTGATTGATCAATGTCACCCCATTAAAATTAATAAAGTAAAAAAAAGAAAAGAAAAGAAAAGAATACTTCTTCCGGTAAAACTGTCATTATTTGCAGGTAGTATGATACTGTATAGAGAACCCTAAAGATTCCACCAAAAAAGTTATTAGAATTGATAAATGAATTCAGTTAAGTAACAGGATACAAACTAAATATTCAGAAATTGGTTGCATTTTTACACATCAATAGTGAACTATCAGAAAAAGAAACTAAGAAAACAATCCCATATACAACTGCATCAAAAAAAAAACACCACAACTCCACAAAAACACAAAACACTAGGAATAAATTTAACCAAGGAGGTAAAAGATCTGTACTTAGGAAAATGTAAGAAATTGAAGAAATCAATGAAAATACTAATAAATGGAAGCATATACTGTGCTCAAGAATAGGAATAGACATCATTAAAATGTCCATACTACTCAAAAGAAACCTATAGATTCAACCCAATTCCTATCAAAATACCAATGACATTTTTCACAGAGCTAGAACAAATCATCCAAAAACTTGTATGGAGCCTGACCAGGTGGTGGCGCAGTGGATAGAGCGTCGGACTGGGATGTGGAAGGACCCAGGTTCAAGACTCCGAGGTCGCCAGCTTGAGCGCGGGCTCATCTGGCTTGAGCAAAGAGCTCACCAGCTTGGATCCAAGGTTGCTGGCTCCAGCAGGGGGTTACTCGGTCTGCTGAAGGCCCACGGTCAAGGCACATGTGAGAAAGCAATCAATGAACAACTAAGAAGTCGCAACGCGCAATGAGAAACTGATGATTGATGTTTCTCATCTCTCTCTGTTCCTGTCTGTCTGTCCCTGTCTATCTCTGCTTCTGTAAAAAACAAAAAACAAAAAAACAAACAAACAAAAAAACTTGTATGAAAACACAAAACGCCCTGAATAGCAACAGCAATCTTGAAAAAGACCAGAGTTGGAGGTATCATGCTACCTGATATCAAACTATACTACATGTCTAGAATAATCAAAATAGCATGGCACTGGCATAAAAACAGACATATACGTCAATGGAACAGAATAGAGAACCTAGAAAACAACTCACACCTTTACAGTCAATTAGTATTTGACAAGGAAGCCAGAACATACAATGGAATAAAGATAGCCTATTCAACAAATGGTGTTGGAAAAATTAGATACGTGCAAAAAAGTGAAACCAGACCAACTTCTTACACTATACACAAGAATAAACCAAAAATAGACTAGAGATTAAAAATAGATGTAAGACTCAAAACCATAAAAACCCTAGAAGTAAACATAAGCAGTAATATCTCTGACATTTCTTGTAGCAATATTTTTTCTGATATACCTACTTGGGAAAAGGTCAGTGAAAGAAAAACAAGTGGTACTACATCAAACTAAAAAGTTTTTGCACAGTACATGAAACTATCAACAAAATGAAAAGACAACCCACTGAATGGGAGAACATACCAATGCTACATCTAATAAGGGGCTAATATTAAAAATTTATAAAGTTATACAACTCAGCACCAAAAAAAAAAGAGAAAAAACTCCAATTAAAAATGGGCAAAAGCCTTGAATAGACACTTCTCTAGTGGGACATAAAGATAGCCAATAGACATATGAAAAGATGCTCATTGTCACAAATCATCAAAAAATGCAAATTAAAACGACAATTAGATACCACCTCACACTTGTCAGAAAGGCTATCAGCCAATAAATCAACAAATGAGACCTGGGGGGGGATGAGAAAAGGCAAACCTAGTGTTTGCCTTTTCCACTGTTGGTGGAAATGCAAATTCATGCAACCACTGCAGAAAACAATGTAGAGTTTTCTTAAAAAATTAAAAAACAGAATTGCCTTATGACCTAACGATTCCACTTCTGGTTAAATACCTAAAGAAATACAAACACGAATTCAAAAGAAGATGTGCACCCCCATGTTCACTGCAGCATCATTTATAATAGCCAAGATTAAGTAACTCAAGTGCCTGTCAATAAATGAGTAGATTAAAAAAAAGCTGTGGTACATATATGCAATGGAATTGCATATTACTCCACCATAAAAAAGAAATGAAATCTTACCATTTGTGACAACATGGATAGACCTAGAGGGTATTATGCTAAGTGAAATAAGCCAGATTGAGAAAGACAAATACCATATGATTTCACTTGTATGTGTAATATAAAAAATTAAACAAACAAAATGAAATAGAAACAGACTTATAGATATAGAAAATTGACTAGTGGATGCCAGATGGAAGGGGGTTGAGGATTGGAGTGAAAAATGGTGAAAGGGTTGTACTACTAATTGGTAGTTACAAAATGAGGCATGGGAATGTAAGGCAAAGCAAGAGAATACAGTCAATAATGTTGTGGTGACTGTCTATGGTGCCAGGCGGACACTTGAATTATCGAAGGTAAAGTATATGAATGTCTATCCGCTGTGCTGTTCACCTGAAACTAATACAAAACAGTGTTGAGTGCAACAATGTAATTGAAAAAAAAAATTAAAGGTAAAAATATAATTCTGATAAAACTGAAAAAAAAAAAGTACCTCTTTAGAGGGTTAATGTGAAGAATAAATGAGATATGGAAGATACCTAGTGTCTAACAGATACTCAAATATCATTTGTTAAATAAATAGTTGTTGAATGAGTAGAGCGATTCTGCCATTTCTTTGAGAAAGACAACCTATTAGGTAAGACCAACTGAAACTATGTGTCAGCAGACAAGCTCCAAGAAATCAGTTCAGAATCATCCTCTGTCCCAAAGCAGTTGTCACACTGCTTTTCTCTTTTTAAAATCAGACCTTTCCACCTGTGAAGTTAGTCAGAAAGGTAGAAGAATGTGCTGAATGTGGTCCATGTCTGATAAGACAGCAACAGTTATGCTCAGAAAAATGTGAGAGAAAAATAATTTCATAATGGTATTAAGTTAAATTTAGTGTAGGCTTGAAATATATTAAAACAAAACAAAATTCTCCTCCTTCTTGTTTTCCTTTTCTTTTTCAGCTGTTTCACTCAGACATCTTAAAAATATCTATAATTAAGTTTTCTTTTTCTTTTTTTCTTTTTGAGAGAGACAGACAGACAGAAACATCGAACTGTTCTTTTTTTTTTTTTCCTGAAGCTGGAAATGGGGAGAGACAGTCAGACTCACTCCCGCATGAACCTGACTGGGATCCACCCGGCACGTCCACCAGGGGGCGATGCTCTGCCCCTCCGGGGCGTCGCTCTATTGCGACCAGAGCCACTCTAGTGCCTGGGGCAGAGGCCAAGGAGCCATCCCCAGCGCGCCCGGGCCATCTTTGCTCCAATGGAGCCTCACTGTGGGAGGGGAAGAGAGAGACAGAGAGGAAGGAGAGGGGGAGGGGTGGAGAAGCAGATGGGCGCTTCTCCTGTGTGCCCTGGCCGAGAATCGAACCCGGGACCCCTTGCACGCCAGGCCGATGCTCTACCACTGAGCCAACCGGCCAGGGCCACGATGCTCACTTTTTCATGGTTACAACAGATTTCAGGAATATGTTTTTCCACACCTACTTAAAATATAGAATTTGAATCCAATCTCTACCATTTTATTAACATTAAAAATTATTTTTCTTCAAAGCTAACCAGGTAATCATTAACTCTGTCAGTCGTTTACAGTGTAAAATTTAAACAAGTAGGTGGGACCAAGAACCTATTTAATCATCTAAAAAAAAAAGCCAGCTTTAGTAGACTTGGTCCTCTGAGTTAATTTATGACCATTGATGGTTTAACAATGAATTATTGGAGAAGTTACAAAGTTCTTCCCAATCTGATAGGCTGTAACAAATCATCAGTCCCTGGCTTCTGTTTATTTTCAGGCATTCTCCCAAGGGAATTTGTTCTGTTGACATGAGTCTTAATTATAATACATTTCTTTGCAATCCTCTTGCATTATTTCATTACAAAATGAATGCACTGGCTTTAAGAAAAATTAGTCTTGTCCTGGGTTTTGGCCATATTTACTTTCCTAAGACTAATCATCAGCAAAAATACATAAAATGGGCTTTTCTATCCCACTGCTTTCCTCAAAAGCAGCCCTTTGGGGTTGTCTTATTCAAGGAGATTGAAGCTTGGTTCCTCTGGGCTTGCTTTGTCTGTCTCTCACCTTCAGTGAAATACTGTTGAACAAGGTGCTCAGTTTGGGTATGTATTCTGGAGGTGACTCTAGGATAGGAAAATGATCCGGAAAACCGGATAACTCAAGTTTGAAACCTAGCTCTAAATCCCACACAGGCGTCTGTGATTTTTCCACTCTAAGCCTCAGTTTCCTTGCTGTAAAATATTGGATACTGATGTCTTCCTTGTGGAGCTGTTAAAGGATTGCAAATAGATCATGTCCGTAAAGCACTTACACTGTATTACCACTATGTGGTAAGAACTCAATAAATTCTATTTTAAAAAATTCTAGTAATAGCCCTGGCCGGTTGGCTCAGCGGTAGAGCGTCGGCCTAGCGTGCGGAGGACCCGGGTCCGATTCCCGGCCAGGGCACACAGGAGAAGCGCCCATTTGCTTCTCCACCCCTCCGCCGCGCTTTCCTCTCTGTCTCTCTCGTCCCCTCCCGCAGCCAAGGCTCCATTGGAGCAAAGATGGCCCGGGCGCTGGGGATGGCTCTGTGGCCTCTGCCCCAGGCGCTAGAGTGGCTCTGGTTGTAACAGAGCAACGCCCCAGATGGGCAGAGCATCGCCCCCTGGTGGGCAGAGCGTCGCCCCTGGTGGGCGTGCCGGGTGGATCCTGGTCGGGCGCATGCGGGAGTCTGTCTGACTGTCTCTCCCTGTTTCCAGCTTCAGAAAAATGGAAAAAAAAAAAAAAATTCTAGTAATAGCATTCCTATCAGTGTCAGACCTCAAAGGTTTACATTAAAAAAAAAGGGGGGGGGACTGCACGAATTGAAGTTTTTTTTTCTTCAAGAACAAGGTTTTCTTTTAGCATTTGTAGAAGAAATAAAGGTCAACCTGTATGATTATTGCACTGGTAAGAACATTGATGCATTGAAATACAGTGAAAACAAAACAATGACTGCAAGTCTTTAAAAAAGTGACAGATAAAGCAAAATTTTGTTTGTATGCATAGTTTCCTGAGAAGGTGCACATAGTTTTCATTAGATTATTATAAAATCTCTAAAATTAAGTGTAGAACCAAGAAAAAGAACTTAAAAGCAAAACTGGTTATTGACCATGAAACACAACTACATGAACATTAAGTACAAAGATTGTGTTTATTCCCAAAGAACTTCTACAAACAGATTTCCCATTGCAGTTTCCCTAAACGTTTAATATTGTCATAGTCCCTTAGTCTCCCATCAAGAGGGCAGGGTACTGGAAAAAGGTCCACCTTCTTATCTAAGCAAAGGGCAGATGGCACACCTTTTTTTCTTAATGTTCAACTTTTAGAGTCGGTCAAATTCAGACTCAAAATATGGCTCCATATTAACGGTGTGACATTTAAGCAATTTAACCTTTTCAAGTATCAATTTCTTTCAAGTATATCCCCCACCACACCCCCGTTACATTCCTGATTTCGGAAGATAACTCGACAAGGGGCTTACTAAAGAAAAGTGAGGGACAAAGATTTCCATAATTGTTCTGATGCTCCTGGGAAGGAACTAAAACCAAGAGTTGCTGGGCAAGGCAAGTGGGACTTATAAGGGCGGGTGGACAAAGCTGGCTTTACGAAGAATGGGAATAGATGAGTCCAATACAGTGTTCTTTGTGGGGGTACTGGAAGAGCCCACACAGCTCCCTAGGTTTCTTTCACTACGTCATCCTGTCTGAAATTCCATCCGTAGAAATCATTCCTTTGGGTCGTGAAGAGCCCCTGGGAGGGAACCAACACCTCCTGAGAGGTTTCTAGCCTCTCTTTATAAATCCCCTTAGGAGTTAGCCAATAGTGGTTCAAGGTGATAGCCTTCTCAAGGGCACTAGCTCTTTCACAGGGGGACGAGACTGAGCCACTCAGTTTCTGCCTTCCAGACTGGGAAGGCCCTGGTAGGATGGGAGGGAGGGTGGGGGAACCTCGAAGGACAAAGGCCCCTAGAGCGAGGTCCCGGGACAAAGTAAAGTGGAGGGGGGCCGGATGGGCAGAAAGTGAAGCTGGGAAGAGTGCAGAAAAAAAAAAAAAAAGAGCCTTTCTCTTTTTCTTCCGCAAAAATGGCCCACTATCTGCCCGGAGCTGGAGGCGAGACCTCGCAGGTCGGTCTGCGGTTTTGGTGGGAGAGCGGGAGTTTTTCCCAGCTCCGGAGCAGGGGGCGCCCTCCAGGGCTGGGCGAAGACAGCGTGCAGGGGAGGGCCTCCGAGGGGAAGGAAAGGGGGAGTCGGGAGCCAGGGAAGACGCGGCGTCCGAGAATCACTTGTGCATTTCTTCGTCCGCGTGCACCGCAGGAAGTAACGAACGGAAAGCCCTGGCATCTGGCAACCGCTGGATAACGCGGTGGCTCTGCGCGCTGGAAACGCGCCCTGCTGTCGGCGCGCCCACAGTGCGCGGCGCTCGCGGAGTGCACCCTGCGCCCTGACATTCCTAAACCTGACGCCCAGCCCGCGCAGCGGGGTTCGTGGGTCTCGGCGAACGAGCCAGGAAAGTACAGCCAGGACAGCGGAGAGGGGCCTGGGCCTCCGGGCTAGGGCTTGTCGCTAAGGAGAGGGGTAGGGGGACGACGGGCGACCCCACAAGCCTTGCCCGGGCCGCGGGTTCTCACCCTTGAAGGTGTCAGGGAGCCGACGTGCTTGGGTGTCCGACGTCTGCCGCTTCTCAGACATGCTGCCCGAGCCGGAGTTGCCGCTGTAGCGTCGTGATCGCCGAAGCCGTTGCCGGAGCCGCAAGAACTGTACTGAAGAGAACCAGGAATCCAGACTTAGGCTGAAGCCCCGCCCCTTTCCCGCGGCCGGGCCAACCGACGCCCAGTACCAAGGAGGCCACGCCCCTCGCCCCGCCCACCCGCCCTTCCCGCGCTGAAAGTGGGTGCGCGCTTCCCGCTAGTTCCTTGGACTGAGGGGCGTGGCTTGCGGGGTGAGGCGACCCCTCGAGACCCGGGTCCGGGCCAAGGGGCGGCACCGGAAAGGAGGAACTGGGCGGGCAGTCACCAGGCGTGAGGAGGGGGCTGAAGGTTTTGGGGGGGGGGCTGACGGGATGGCCTGAGGAAAAGGTGCGAATGAGAAAAAGGCTCTCTTCTGGGCCTACGAATTGAGAGAGAAGAAAATGGCTCCTTTCCAGGGCCGGTGGGTCCGAGAGAAGGGGAGGAAGCGGAGGGGCACCTGGTGGCCAAAGTGAGGGCCCTGAGGCGATCCCTGCTCGGTAGAACCGATGCTCTGTGAGGGGAGGGAACAGACGAGACCACCCTCGAATCAAGGGAGTGAATTCACGTGAGGTGCGTTTATTCCGACAACATCCTTTTGGAGCACCTGCCGTCCGCCCCGCAGCGTACTCGTGGTTGGTACTGCGGGCAAGGGACCGACCCGGCGCCGCCCTCGTGGAGTCCATGTGGACAGACAGGCAACAAGCTAACCAAACCGTCACCCGTGGTGAAGGACGCGGTGACGGGAACGAGGAGCCGAGAGAGGAGCAGATGGCGTGTGCTTTCGTTATGGGGCGAAGGGAGGCCTCTGTGAGGAGGTGGCATGAAGACAGGACCAGAAAGATGAGACGGTGCCAGCCGAGGGCAGGGGGACAGGCGGCGCGGGAGGTCGGAAAGGGTGTCGCAGGCAGAGGGCAAGCAGATGCAGGTTATTCCCAACCTCAAGCGATCCGATCAAGTTGCGGCCGAAACCTCGCCTTGGAACGTCAGGCTGTGTTCTCTTCTCCGTGCCCTAAGATTGTACTTTCAGGAATCATTTCTATAGGTCGTTCTTCTCCACGAGCCGTCCTAAGGCAGAATGTTCAAAGGAGGCTAATGTACATCATAAGGTGCACTTTATTTAAAAAAAACAACAATCTGTTTTGAAATAATACAGATTCGCAGGAAGTTGCAAAGACAGTGGTAAGAGAGGTTGTGCGTATCCTCTGCGTGGTTTCCCCGGAAGGCAAGAAATTGACAGTGGCACGAAATGTGTGTCTAGTTCTACCCCATTCCCTCTCCCTCACGTGCTTAGTAGATTCGTACAACCACCACAGCAATCAAGATCCAGAGCTATTCAATCACCACGAAGATCCCCCTTGTGAGGAGCACTTTTTTCTTTTCTTTTTTTCCTGCGCTCAATATTTGGCTGTATAATCCCTAACCCTTTGCGGTGTTTGGGTAATATGAACTGGTAGACTTTCTCTCTGGTTTTAGCTCTGAGGGCTCCAGATTGGAGCCTGGTGGCTGTCAGGACGGAAACAGAGGTACCCACAGTGGTGACAGGTGTTAAGAGAACCGCTGCTCATCTTTGCTGTGGGGTGCAGGTTCTGCTTTGTGATAAACACCTGATGCTGGCCTGACCTGTGGTGGCGCAGTGGATAAAGCGTCAACCTGGAAACACTGAGGTTGCTGGTTCAAAACCCTGGCTTGCCTGGTCAAGGCACATATGGGAGTTGATGCTTCTTGCTCCTCGCCCTTCTCTTTCTCTCTCTCTCTCTCTCTCTCTCTCTCTCTCTCTCTCCCCCCCCCCTTCTCTCTAAAATGAATAAATAAAAAAATAAAAAATAAAACCTGATGCTGATCTCTCACGGCAACTTCCAGTCACTTACGGTCAAAGAACTTTATATTTGTGGGGGTGGAGTACAGCTTGTACAGTCACTTGGTTTATAAGCCTCTTGGATAAGATAAAGAGGGAATTATAGTAATTTAATGGTCTTCCTTTTCTAAATCATTCTTGAGAACGTCTACAGCTTCATTTTTTGCATTCTGCGATGCGAAAGCCCCAGAGGCATGGGCTTCCGGTTTGTGCTGTGGATCCCAGGAAAGAGGAGCAAATGCAGTAGGGGAGAGCTTGAGTGTAAATTGCATATTGTGAACAAGCACTTAGTTTTCGTTTTTGCTGGACAGGAAAATATTTCGAAATGAATTTCATGTGTGTGTTCCTAAGTGCTACCTTTGCTCAAGTCTCTAGGCAATCCCAACAGCATGACTTAAAAAGAAGTAGAAAAGAGGCTTTTCTCCCTTTGGGACAAAGTGGTGAACACTGGTTGGCTCTGGTTTCAGATTGCATCAGTTTGGGAACTGATTCCAGGCCTAAAACTGAGATCAAGACTTGACTTCATTTCTAAGTTTCTTTCAGAATGGATAAGAGTTTCCAGATTTTGACTGCAAAATGCTGAATTTCACTTGCCCATGAAACTGGTGGATTTTGGCTTTCTTGTGTATATTCTATATAAATGTATTGATTAAATATACTTTAAAAATAAATATTAACATATCATCCTCTCCCTTGGGGAGAATTTCTAATCTTAAATATTTTTCTAGTATTGATTAAAGGTTAGAATTGGTGGTGAAAACTTTATGCTTTAGAAATGGAGACATATAAAATTACAAGTAATTTGAAGAGAGAATTAATTATAAGCTTATCACCTCTAACAGACCTATTATAATTTTGGTGGGTTTTTTTTTCTTTAGTTGTTATTTAAAGATATTTGCATGCAAGTTAAAATCAGAGTACTTTATATATTCCATATTTCTTTTTTGTTTTATTTTGCTGTTATTACCCTAGCATATTCAGGGTACCAAATTAACTATTGATTGATGGTGATAGCGATGACATTAAGACATGGAAATTGGTTTGAAAGCAGACATACAACATAAATCCATTACTGAATAAATCAGAAGGAAATTTAATTAGTCTTTTTCCTGTGTCCACAGGAAATGCTTTAATAAGAACAACAGGAAAGGTTCTTATTTATTTTTTTCTGTTAAATTGTAAGTCCAGGCCCTTCTCAATGCCTTTAGTGAAATCAGCTCACCAGATACTATTGAGGGAACAGCAATACCAGCAAGTTATATCTGTGTGTGACATTTCCCCCGGGACGGGACTAATGAGTTTGATCTGTTTTTCTATGTGGACTAATTCATATTTGTTGTATTACAGCACCTCTTTTTTTTTTCTTCTTAGCTCTTCTGATAAGATAGTACTCCAGGAATTGAATCATACCAAGAGTTTCATCAGAGGATTTTATAGATCTGGGTTGTGGCAGCAGAAGACCTATACCATATAGCACTTGGTAAGAACACTTGGGAGTCCAGGTTCTTAGGTGTAATGAAAATAAAGATGCATTATTCAAACATTGGTGGTATTTAATAGAGTCATCTATGGAAAGAATTTTATTAATCTGCTTTATTTGTTAAGGGACTCCACATTATTTATTGAATACTTATTATATGTTAGGCATTATTCTAGGTGGTTGAGGCACATCAATGAACAAAAAAGACAGAAATTCCTGCCCTCATGGAGTTTATATTCTAGTATTCCTTTTCACATGTATTAGTTTGCTGAGGCTTACATATCAAAGTACCACAGACTGGATGGCTTAAACAACAGAAGTTTATTTTTCTTACAGTTCTAGAGGTGAGAAGCCCAAGGTTCAGCAGAATTGGTTCTTCTAAGGGGACTGAAGAAGGATCTGTTTCCAGCCTTTCTTCTTGACTTGTAAGTGGCCATCTTCTTCCTATATTTTCACATTGTCTTCTCTCTATGTGTCTGTGTCCAAATTTCCTTCTCTTATAAGGACACCAGTCATATCCGAGGTACTGGGGCTTAGAACTTTAATGTATGAATTTGGGGGGACATACAATTCAGCCCATAATATCACGTGACTATGGTGTATCTAAATCTTTGCCATGCTTGTTTTCTCATCTCTACATCTCTGAGATATTCAAAGCCATTCATGCTTCCCGAAAAATGTATCCAGGTAACCTGAAATTATGTGTGATTATTTTTCTATACATGATTTAGTTTTAATAAATACTAAAAGAAAGTTCTTGGTTAAGAAAGATTACTCTTCTTGGAATGTTGCTCCATCTAGTGTCCACCATATTCTATTTTTCTAATGTATTATTCCAAAAATTATTCCAAATTTAGAAGCAGGGAGGTAGTCAGACAGACTCCTGCATGTGCCTGACAGGGATCCACCTGGCATGCCTACTAGGGGGCGATGCTCTGCCCATTTGGGGCATTGTTCCATTGCTGCAGGAGCCATTCTAGCACCTGAAGTGGAGGCCATGGAGCCATCCTCAGCGCCTGGGCCAACTTTTTGCTCCAATGGAGCCTTGGCTGCGGAAGGGGAAGAAAGAGATAGAGAAAAAAGAGAACGGTAAGGGTAGAGAAGCAGATGGGCGCTTCTCCTGTGTGCCCTGACCAGGAATTGAACCCAGGGCTTCCACACGCCAGGGCGATGCTTTACCGCTAAGCCAATTGGCCAGGGCCACCATATTTTATTTTTGTCAAAGTTATACATATGAATAAAGAGGAACTATGTTGGAAAAGGGGTTCTCTAGTCAACAGCTTTTTATTCACAGGGCACTAAGGATTCATGGTAAAAAATATATTTTCCAACATTGTATGTGGAAGAGAGGCCTATATAATGACATTATTTTAAATAATTCAAATAATATCATTACCATCATTTACTATCACCTCCTATTACTATTTATCTTTGTCCCATGAGAAAAATGAAACCAGGTATAATCACTTGCCTAAGACGTCACAGATTTTAAGTGGTGTTTGCCCCAAGTCTATATGACTGTAGGGTTTAAGTTCTTAATAATTCAGAATAAGGAAAAAATAAATAAAAAGACTCAAACATTACATAATACATTCCTTAGAAGTGACGCGTCTATGCACACACCTGAGTGAGTATTCAGGTTTGCCTTCAATCTGGAAATATACTTAACCTTTATCTTGAAATGACACTTTCTTATTCAGTGTTTGTATCATTGTTGATATGCTGTGTCAGAATGAGTCTATTTGAGCTGTTTCATTTATAAAGGACTATAATTCGTAACAAGGTCAGCATTTTATAATAATTTATTTCATAGTACATATTGAATTACATTAAAAATTTGAAATTACATTTAAAAGTTTGGATTTTTTTTCTTTGTAACTAAAAGATATTTTTATATTTTTGTACAAGTTGAATGGAGCAGCTAAACTGCCTAGAGACACCGGGAAAGGCTTCTGCAGAGAGCTGAGTTCAGCAGGATAAATACAGGTTAGAAAGGGATGTTGTAGGAATGCAGAAAAGCCTTTTAAATGCATAGGAGTATGACAAAGTTTGAGCATGTAGCTGCAGTGAGAAAAGTGGTAGAAGTTATAGGGGCTGTATCATTGAGAGCCGAAAGTATCAATAGCATTAGGGACAAGGCTTTGGAAGCGTCTGTGGACAGGACCTATGGCACAGACTGGCAGGTTCCATCAGCACTGGTACCTGTTGGTGGGTCCCAATAGCTGTGTATCATCAGTGGACACGGCAGCACGGTTGCTGTTTTGTTCATTAGCAACACCAGGGAATATCCCAGCAGAGGAACAGAGTGGTGCCAACCAAGTGGGTAACCAAGAGGATATTCTGTAGAGCACCTATGAGGCAGCTGTTGGAGAGCACCCAGAGCTGTTCAGCAGGGAAGCCTGCACTCTTCAAGTGCAGTAGAGGCAGAATCTGAGCTGGAGGTGTAGGATTTGGAAGATTCATTGTAATCCAACCTTACCCTCGGGCTGGTGTGATTTGGGAAAAAATGCTGCATCTTACCAAGAACAGAAAAGGTGAAAACAGGGCTGTACTTAAGCAAAAGAAACTCAAGGGATAAAATTAGTTTAAAAGGCAGAGAGATGGTGGCAGGTTGCTCAGATTAAAAGAGAAATTCCAAGGATACGTTGACTAGTTGAGGGAACCAAGAGATCCCTAGGTATTTCATGACAGGCTAAGGAACTAGACCTCTTGCAGAAGTTTGCATACATGAATGCAGTTTTCTGATCCATAAATACAATACATCTCTTCATGTATTTAAGTCATTTCTAATTTTAACTTTTTAATTTATTGTGTTGACATGGTTTTGTGTCCCACTAAATATAGCACCCTCTACACACCACATTGTTCCTCTCATGCCCCCATTTCCCCTCTCTGTCCCCCTCCCCCTACTTTTACTCCCCCCTTTCCATCTGGCTATTGCTACCTTGTTGTCTGGATATATATGCTATATATATATATATACACACACACACACACACACACACACACACACACACACATACACACACACACACACACACACACACGTTTTTGGCTAATCCCTTCACCTTTGATCCAGTCCTCTCTTCCCCCTTCCATTTGAAAGCTGTCCATATGCTCCCTGTGACCCTGCCTCTGTTTCTATTTTGTTCTTCAGTTTATTGTGTTTATTAGATTCCATATGTGAGATCAAGTCTTTTATGTCTCTCAGTGCCATGTAACTTTTTTGTAATTTATTTATTTTTATTCTAATTTATTGTGTTTACATGGATTCAAGCATCCCACTCAATATAACACCCTTGCCCCCCCAACCACATGTTCCCTATTATACCCCCTTTACCCCCCATAACTGCCCCCCATTCCCTCTGGGATTTGCTGTCCTGTTATCTGTATCTATGTGTTATGTATATATAATTTCACTAATCCCTTTACTTTCTCTGATCCTGTCTCCTCATCCCCCTTTCCTCTGACAGCTGTCCCTCTGCTCCCCTTGACCCTGCCTCTGCCTCTATTCTATTCCTCAGTTCTCCGTGTTCATTAGATTCCACATATAAGTGAGATCATATGACATTTGTCTTTCTCTGCTTGGCTTATCTCACTTAGTATAATTCTCCAGGTCATCCATGCCATCGCACAAGGTAGGCTTTCCTACTTTTTCACAGCCGTGTAATATTCCATTGTGTATATGTACCACAGCTTTGTGTAGTGTGTGGGGGGGGGCAGAGACAGAGAGAGTCAGAGAGAGGGACAGATAGACAGGAAGGGAGAGAGATGAGAAACAATTATTCGTTTTGGTTCCTTAGTTGTTCATTGATTGATTTCTCATATGTGCCTTGACCAGGGGGCTACAGCAGACTGAGTGACCTCTTGCTCTAGCCAGTGACCTTGGGCTCAAGCTGGTAAGCCTTGCTCAAACTCAATGAGCTCGCACTCAAGCTGGCGACCTCAGGGTCTCAAACCTGGGTCCTTTGCATCCCAGTCCGAAGCTCTGCGCCACCGCCCAGTCGGCTGTACCACAGCTTTTTAATCCACTCATCCACTGATAGACACTTGGGCTGTTTCCAGAAGATATGCAACCCCCTGTGTTTATTGCAACATTGTTTACAATAGCCATGTGATTTTTTTTTAAATGGTAAACACTGAAATTAAACTAAGCATTTATTCCTGATAGAATCCACAACCCCTGAAAAGTTAAAATGGTTTAAATATAAGGTTTTAAAAATTTACTGATCATAGAGGTTGTAGTTACTAAAAGTCAAACCATATGTAGTAGTTAAGGAAATGATTGCTTTTTCTTTTTACTTTTAGGTTTGTTTGTTTGTTTTGCTGGTGAAATACAAAAGTGAAGTGATATTTTTCACCACACATTTCCTCTAAACATTAGTTTCTTGATGAAGAAACAGAAACTCCTTCTACTAGAAGAAAAGATGCTAAAAACTATTTCTGTATTTGGTTCTTTTTTGGTTCTTTTAAAATTATTTATTAATCAAATCTACACTGACTGAGAGGAAAATAAAGATACAAACTATACACCAAATCATGGCCAACAGTTTGTTATAATTTACATTTTATAAAGTTAAGCAGTGATTTTATACAAATTTTCTCAAAGTAATAAAGTTAAATTATGCTTAGCTTTGAACAAAGTGATTATAATTCTGTATAGTGGAACTATTATTTTTTTAAACATAAAAGCTACCATTTAGCCCTGGCCAGTTGGCTCAACGGTAGAGCATCGACCTGGCGTGTGGAAGTCCCAGGTTCAGTTCCCGGTCAGGGCACACAGGAGAAGGGCCCATCTGCTTCTCCATCCTTTCCCCGCTCTTTTCTCTCTATCTCTTTCTTCCTCTCCCGCAGTCAAGGATCCATTGGAGCAAAGTTGGCCCAGACGCTGAGGGTGGCTCCTTGGCCACCGCCTCAAGTGCTACAATGGCTCTGGTTGCAACAGAGCAATGGCCCAGAGGGCAGAGCATTTCCTCCTAGTGGGCATGGTGGGTGGATCCTGGTCAGGTGCATGTGGGAGTCTGTCTCTCTGCTTCCCGGCTTCTCATTTCAGAAAAAAAATAAATAAATAAAAATCTACCGTGTTTATATAGGCTGGCAATACAGTATTTCATAAAAGTGTTTGGTTGTGTTCATGATTTTTTTTTCCTTGAGTGAAGCTAATCAGTTTATACTTTATATATGCTCATTGAATCATTCTTAGGTCTATGTTAGGTAATTTACTCAGGTGATGAAATAATCACAAGACTTTTCCTGAGAATTCTAGATCTTCCAAAGTGACAGAAAGCTAATTTTTGCCTCAACAATACCAAGAAGAGTATTGGGTATGCACATTTTTCTGAATGTAAGGAAACTAATGGTATTTAGTGGATTTTACATTCAAAAGAAGCCTTCAGGCCCTGGCCAGTGGCTCAGTGGATAGTGTCAGCCTGGCATATGGATGTCCCAGGTTTGATTACTGGTCAGGGTACACAAGAGAAACAACCATCTGCTTTCCCCCCATCCTTCTGTTTTCCTCTTCCCCTCCCACAGCCAGTGGCTCGATTTGTTTGAGTGTGGCCCTGGGTGCTGAGGATAGCTCTGTTAGTGTGCATCAGCCTCAGGCACTAAAAATAACTTGGTTGATTTGATCATCGAGCATCTTTCCCAGATGGGGTCACTGGGTGGATCCCGGTCAGGGCATATGCCTCACTATTTACCATCCTCTCACCTTAAAAAAAATAAAAAGGAAGGCTTCTCTTGGAATCCTTCATGTAATTCTTAATTTGGAAGCAGGTGAACCACAGTACTAACCAGAGAGCAAGGGGTGAAATGCAGAAACACAAGTAAAAGATGTTGTTTTCTAAGTCCTGAGGTGATCCTATCAGTTTGTAAGTTGATGCACTTAGTTCTTGGCATCCTTTTATGACTTCTATCTGCCTCTCTTCTACTTGATAGTGCTTGGTGCTAATTTCCCTAATCACCATGTTGTCCGAATCCATTCAAAACTGTTTTCTGAAAGTTCTCTTTGCATCAAAATTACCTCACTTCCTCTCCTGTAAAGTCTTTGATATTTAAGAAAAATGACTTCCATTGAATTTATCTGCCCTAGTTAGTACACAGATTATTAATAGCCAACCTCTTAATATTTCCAGATATAATTGTTATTTTTAAGAAGAATGCCAGTTTACACCTAATTAATTTAAATTTGAAAGTACTTTTTTCTTTCATTTTAAGGATGTAAAAAGAAGTTCAGGCAGATTGAAAAGAGGGCATTCATTTTGTAGTGGTGAAAGCAGTTTGGTTCTCTCTTGGAAGATCAGTTCTCTCTGTACTGAGCAACCTAAGCAGTTTCAGCTTTCCATACCTTTAGACTCCTATGCAGATGAGCCTTTGAGCTTTAAAACTCAGTTATTTCAAAATGTCTCCCTTGACTCTGATAATGGGGATGTTGGTTTTACTTTTATTTATTTTTTATCTGCATTAGATTCTTTTCCAAAACATCTCAAAGACCCAATATCCTTTTACAATACAAAATATCAAGTCATGGCTAAATTGAACCATTTAGCTTTTAAAAAATTATGGCTATATTTTAAAAAAGATACAATGAGTATATCAGTTACAGAAATGTTTTCTGTTTTTCTAGAAATTAAATTAATTTGCATAACAGAAAACTCTCTTTCTATGGTTTGAAAATACTTTTAAAGTGGGGTCCTGCTTAGTACATGGAGTTCCAAGGGTACTTAAAACCAAATACTGGGAAATGTAGCTAATGGATTAACTAAATTGACCTTGCTTTTCTGGATAATACTTTATATAAATATAGAGATGTTACTGCTTTTCTCTTTTTATGTTTAATTTAATTTTTAAAAAATTATTTATTGACTTTAGAGAGAGGGGAGTGGAGAGAGAGAGAGAGAGAGAGAGAGAGAGAAATATCAATCTGTTGTTCCACTTACTTATGAATTCATTGGTTGATTCTTGCCCTAAACAGGGATAGAACCCACAATCTTGGCACATCAGGATGATGCTCTGACCAGCTGAGCTATCTGGCCAGGGCTGCTTTTCTCTTTTTAAATCCACAATTGCAACTGAGGCATTAAGATACTTGCATATTTTGACAAGGAATTGTCAATGTTCAGCTCTATTTATTGGTGGAAGCTTATTTCTTAACTTGCCTTATTTTTATTTTTAAAATTTTTTATTGAATTTATTGGGTGGCATTGTTTAATAAAATTATATCGGTTTTAAGTGTACAATTCTATAATACATCATATGTATGCTGTATTGTGTGCTCACCACCCCAAGTTAAGTCTCCTTCTGTCACCACTTATCCCCCTTTACCCTCTTCGACCTCCCCTACTACCCCTTTCTCTCTGGTAGTCACCATACTGTTGTCTGTGCCTGTGAGTTGGCTTTTTACTTTGTCTCCCAGTCCCCTAAACTACCAACCCCTCTTCCCTCTGACAGCTGTCAGTCTGTTTTCTGTATTTGTGAGTCTGTTTCTATTTTGTTTGTTAGTTTGTTTTTGTTCATTAGATTCCAAATGTAAGTTTAGTTATATGGTACTTGTCTTTCTCTGGCTGACCTATTTTATTTAACCTAATGCTCTCCAGGCTCATTTGTGCTGTCACAAAAGGTAAAATTTCCTTTTTTTTTCCTTTACAGCCAAGTAATAAATGCGCCACACCTTTTTAATCCCCTCATCTATTGATGGACACTTGGGCTGCTTCCAAATCTTGGCCAGTGTAAATAACACAATAATGCACATAGGGATACATATATTATTTCCAATTAGTGCTTTGGGTTTCTTCAGATGTAATGCCAGAAGTGAAATCTCTGGGTCATAAGGCAGTTTGATTTTTAATTTTTTGAGGAATCTCCATACTGTTTTCTACAGTGGCTGCACCAGTCTGCATTCCCACCAGCAGTGCAGGAGGGTTCCCTTTTCTCCACATCCTCGCCAGCACTTATTCTGTGTTGTTTTGTTGATGAGCGCCATTCTGACTGGTGTGAGGTGGTATCTCATTGTGGATTTAGTTTGCATTTCTCTGGTGATTAGTGATGTTGAGCATCTTTTCATATGTCAATTGGCCATCTGTGTGTCCTCTTTGGAGAAGTTCTATCAGGTCCTTTGCCCATTTTTTAATTGGATTGTTTGTTTTTTTGATGTTGAGTTTTATAAGTTTTTAAAAAATAAATTTTGGGTATTAACTTCTTATGAAAATTCATCCATATTGTAGATGAATTTCCTTAAGGCTGCCCAGTAGGCAACAGGACTGCACTTGAACCCAGACAGTTTCAGTTGGTTCCAGAGCTTCACCCTTAACAATAACCTACAAGGTCACCTCACAACCTGTTAGGAGCACATCTGTAGGGTAATTACAAGTTAATTACTTTAATAATAGCAGAAATGAAGGCTGGGATGTTCTTTAAATATTAATCAAGTAACAGAAATAAGATTTTCTGTCTGAAAGATCTATCCATTGATGGCAATGCGGTGTTAAAATCCCCTTTGATGACTGTATTCTGTCAATCTCTCCCTTTAGGTCCATCAAGATTTGCTTTACATATTTAGGTTCTCCTATATGGAGTGCAGAAGTGCTTACAAGGGTTATATCCTCTTGTTGGATTGCTTCCTTTATCATTATGTAGTGTCCTTCTTTATCTCTTATTATATAGCCTATGTTTTAAAGTCTATTTTGTTAAAATAGTCTAATAGTATTGCTACCCCAGCTTTTTATTTCTTTTCTATTTGCATCCCTTTACTTTTAGTTTGTGTGTATCTTTCGTTCTGAGGTGAGTCTCTTGTAGACAGCATATACATGGGTCTTATCCATTCAGCTATCCTATGTCTTTTGATTGGAGTATTATAGATGTTTATATTTAAAGTTATTATTGTCAGGTACATATTTATTGCCATTTTATTTTTTATAACTATTTTCTCTGGGGTTTTTTTTCCTCTTCTCCTTAAAGAAGGCCCTTTAACATTTCTTGTAATACTGGTTTGGTGGTAATGAACTCCTTTAGGTTTTTCTTGTCTGGCAAACTCTTTATTTCTCCTTCAATTTTAAATGATAGCCTTGCTGGGTGGAGTAATCTTGACTGTACAGTAGATCCTTACTTTTCATCACTTTTTTTTTTTTAATTCAGTGAAGCAGGGGAGGCAGAGAAACAGACTCCAGCATGTCCCTGACCGGGCTCCACTCGACAAGCCCACTAAGGGGCAATTCTCTGCCCATCTGTGGTCTTGCTCCAGCAACTGAGCTCTTAGCACCTGAGGTGGAGGCCATGAGCCATCCTAAGTGCTGGGGGCCAACTTACTCCAACTGAGGCTTAGCTGCGGGAGGGGGAGAGGAAGAGAGAGAGAGAGAGAGAGAGAGAGAGAGAGAGAGATGCCCTGACTGGGAATCAAACCCAGGACTTCCACACAACATCGGGCCAACGCTCTACCACTGAGCCAACTGGCCAGGGCCGCTTTTTATCACATTTGAATATTTTATGCCAATCCCTTCTGGCTTGAAATGTTTCTGTTGTGAAATCAGATGACCGTCCTATGAGAGCTCCCTTGTAGGTAACTGTTTTACTCTCTCTCTCTCTCTTTTTTTTGACAGAGACAGAGAGAGGGACAGACAGATAGGAAGGGAGAGATGAGAAGCATCAATTCTTCGTTTTGGCTCTTTAGGCTCCTTAGTTGTTCATTGATTGCTTTCTAATATATGCTTCGATGAGGGAGGGGGCTACAGCAGAGCGAGTGACCCCTTGCTGAAGCTAGCAACCCTGGGCTTCAAGCCAGTGACCTTTGAGCTCAAGTCAGCAACTATGGGTTCATATCTATGATCCCACACTCAGGTCAGTGATGCCACGCTCAAGCTGGTGAGCGGTGCTCAAGCCAAATGAGCCCGCATTCAAGCCAGCAACCTCAGGTTTCGAACTTGAGTTCTCTGCATCCCAGGCCAATGCTCTATCCACTGTGCCACCTCCTGATCAGGCTTGTCTTTCTCTTGTATTGTATATCTGGTAAATTGCTGTCTCCATTTTATTTATTTATTTGTTTGTTTGTTTTTAGTGAGAGGAGGGGAGGCAGAGAGACAGACTATCACAGGCAGGCCAACTGGGATCCACCCAGAAAGCCTACTAGGGGCGATGTTCTGCCTATCTGCAGCCATTGCTCCATTGCAACTGGAGCCATTTTTTATTGCCTGAGGCGGAGGCCATGGAGCCATCCTCAGTGCCCATGGCCAACTCGTTTGAGTCAATCAAGCCATGGTTGTGGGAGGGGAAGAGAGTAACAGAGAGAGAAGGGGGTGGGGTGGAGAAGCAGATGGTCACTTCTCCTGTGTGCCCTGACTAGGAATCAAACCCAGGACTTCCACACACCGGGCTGGCATTCTACCACTGAGCCAACCAGCCAAGGCACTTGCCTCTCTTTTATTTAGCTCTTTTTCTGGAGATTTCTCAAATTCTTTCATTTGAGACATTTCTTTGCCTCCCCATTTTGGCTGCCTGTTTGTGTTTGTTTCAATGTATTAGGTAGATTTATTATGTATCCAAGTCTTGGCAGGATGGCTTTATGTAGTAGGTGTCCTGTGGGACCCAGAGGCATAGTCTCCTTGATCACCTGAGCCAGGTACTCCAGGAATGTCCCTTGTGTAGGTTATGTGAGCCCTCCTGTTGTGACTGAGTCTTGATTGCTATTGGCCCATTTGTGCTTGGTGTCAACACTTAGACTGGCTGACTGTGAAGATTGACCCCAACCACAGCATATGAACTGCTGTGTAGGTGCTGACCATATGAAGTGGAATTCACCTCAGCAGTCTGGTGCCTGCTGAGATCTCCCTCTGGATACGCTACTAGTGAAGTTAAATGGATCTTGGTCTGATGTTGTCTGAAGCTGACTACTTGGGGTGTCTGTTCTGGGTTCTCTTGGGAGGGACTCTGGTGCAGATCAATGTAGATGCTGCCTGTGACAGGCCCTGGGCAACCTGTTTGGAGCTCCAAAGTGATCCACAGTCTGTGGCTGCCTCTGCTGGGACTTGGTGTGCATGGGATGCACCATGCTGCACACCAAGGCCAGCTTCCACCAGCTCTGAGCCTGGGGGGGGGCAGGTCAACAAAAGGCCCAAGGCTCTTTAAGATCTTCCTATTAGTCTCAGTCACTGCAAGATCCTCTGGTAGTACTTAAGTTACATGAAGTAGGTTCTGAATGAGTCACCAAATAGGAGTATATGGTATTCAACAGATTGATACAGGTTCAAACTCAGTTCCAGTGCTGGGTCTGAGGCCACTCAGCAAAAGTCTTAGTGTATACCACGTGTAGCTGCCCCCACCAGATTCCCACAGACCTTTGTGATGGTGCAAGACTGCAAGGAGTCATCAGGGTGAGGCCAGCAGAGTTTATTAGGCCCAAACAGACCAAGATTTGGCCATGTGAAGGGAAGGCTCTGCACTGGTCAGTCTTTAGAGGGAAAAATGGCCCTATCCTAAAGCCACATAACTCAATCTTTCCCAGATTCTCCCGGAGCCCAAGCTTAGCAGGATGGGGCTGCCAGGAGTTGGGAGGGTGAGGTTAGTGGATCTCTCGGGAGGGGGAGTTACCATTCAAGCTTGGGTGAAGGTCAGAGTAGTGGCCCTTGCTTCACAGTCACACAACTTTGTCTTGGGTTCTGCCCAGACCTTCAGGGGAACCCATGCTCAGCAGAGCAGGGCGACCAGGAATCAGGAGGTTGAGGCTAGTAGATCTCCCCTCAAGAGGAGGCATCTGTCAGGTTCACAGGAAAGTGGGGGGAATGGTTTCTACCGCAAAGCCACAGAACTCAGTCACTGACCCACCCCCTGAGTCTACCCAGACCTCTACACCCTGGCCAAGGTAGCTGACTCCTCAGCAGGGCATGAGCTCCACAGGGTTGGGTGACAGAGTCCAGAGGATGGGGCTGTTGCGTTCCCCCAGGCCGATGCCATATGGAGGGGAGTGCTTTACCCAAGAAGATTTGGTATCTGTGAGAGAGGGATCCTGGAGGCTGTCCCTTCAGCTGTCTCCCCACAAACCCCAGTCTCTTCTCACATGAGAGGGACCCTTTTTCTTCAGAGCCCAGAATGAGTGACCACAAGGAAGATTTTGTGCATTAGCCCCTTCAGCGGAGGCCAGTGTATCTAACAGACTTCCATCTCTCCCTGGTGGACTGAATCTCTGCCGACATCCAGGTGTTCTGTGGGTGTCTCTTCCCAGCTCTGCTGTTCTGGGATGAGTCAGTGTGGGGTTGAGGCCCCACACTCCTCAGGGTGAATCTTTGCAGCTTGAGACATCTCTCTGGAATCTCAGCCCCCTCTGTGGGAGCAGGGCCAGTCCTTTTCAGGTCTCTGTCCTTCCTACCAGTCTCAATGTGGCTGCTTCTGTAAATCCTTGGTTATAAGACTTCTGTCCATCCTTGGACAGTTGGCTCAGTGGTAGAGTGTCAGCCCAGTGTGTGTATATCCTGGGTTCAATTCCCAGTCAGGGCATACAGGAGAAATGACCATCTGCTTCTCCACCCGCCCTTCTCTCTCTCTTTCTTCTCCTCCCACAGCTAGTGGCTCGATTGGTTTGAACCTGTCGGCCCCAGGTGCTGAGGATGGCTCACTAAAAATAGCTCAGTTGCAAGCAGGGGCCCAGATGAGCAGAGTATCAACCCCAGGAAGGGGTTGTTGGATGAATTGCAGTCAGGATGCATGTGGGAGTCTATCTCTCTATCTCCCTTCCTCTCACTTGGAAAGGAAGGCGGGGGGGGGGGGGGGGGGGGGGAAGACTTCTGTTCAGCTTGTCTTCAGCTGGTTATTCAGGTTGATTGTTCTATATTTTAGTTGTAGTTCTAGTTTGATCCTGGGTGGAGGTGAGTGTACCTTCCACCTATTCTGCTGTCATCTTGGATCTTTGGATGTTGGTTTTATTGTATGAGTTGTTTCAAAGGTTTTTTCTATATCTTGGTTACTAGGTTACTAGGTGTCTTTGTTATTAGGTTTCTGTCTTATTTGAGGAGTAAAGTATGAGGAAAAATAAATATGTAATAAACTCTATAATAAAAAGTTTCTAAGCCCTGGCCGGTTGGCTCAGCGGTAGAGCGTCGGCCTAGCGTGCGGAGGACCCGGGTTCGATTCCGGCCAGGGCACATAGGAGAAGCGCCCATTTTGCTTCCCCACCCCTCCGCCGCGCTTTCCTCTCTGTCTCTCTCTTCCCCTCCCGCAGCCAAGGCTCCATTGGAGCAAAGATGGCCCGGGCGCTGGGCATGGCTCTGTGGCCTCTGCCTCAGGCGCTAGAGTGGCTCTGGTCGCAATATGGCGACGCCCAGGATGGGCAGAGCATCGCCCCCTGGGGGGAAGAGCACCGCCCCTGGTGGGCGTGCCGGGTGGATCCCGGTCGGGCGCATGCGGGAGTCTGTCTGACTGTCTCTCCCTGTTTCCAGCTTCAGAAAAATTAAAAAAAAAAAAAATTAAAAAAAAAAAAAAAAAAGTTTCTAAGCGGAATTGGCATTTGACTTAATTAATTCGTTCAGTAAATATTAACTAGGAGGGTACTATGGGCCAAGGGCGGCCTAGATGCTGGGGATACAGTGATTATTAAGACAGACATATAGTCCCTGCCAACATGGAGCTGACTTTCTATTGGTTTTCAGACAGTGGATGGCAGGCAACATGTCCTCAGGGAAATAGTTAATACATAGAGATCAGGGTAAAAGGCAGAGACTTTCCTTCATATTCCATGATGATAAAGTGGTATTCCATACTATAAAATGGCAAAATAGCTAATCAAGTTATCTTATATGGTCATAAGGGCTACGTACTCATGGAGAAGGAAGCTCTGGAGAACCATATAGTTGTGGCTGTAGACCAAGTTAAAGGGAAACAGTAGTGATTGGACCATGATGGATGCCTTTAATGGTATGTGATAATTTAAAGCAAGCAGATAACATACTCAAATTGCCTTAATGGAATGAAACTCAAGGCCTTTATGGGATAGCATTGAAAACAATCTCTTACAGCTTGTAGTCATAGGGCAGAGGTAACTGAAAACCAAATTCAGAGATTGAGTCTGTGGTTTGGTAGATTATGGTAATATATAGGAATTTACGTACTTTGCCAGGTATTTTATATGAATGTTAGATTAAACTATATTAGGGGAGAGTGGGGTTTGACAGATGGAATAGCAATATATGAAAAAAATCAAGGCTTAGAAAACTTTAAACTCTTAGATTTACCTAAAACAGTATTCTCAACTCTGGCAATATTAACATTTTAGACTGGATAATTTGGGGGAGGGGAGCTGCCTGTGCACTTGAGATATTTGGCAGCATCTCTGGCTTCCACCTACTTACCAGATGCCAGTAGCACCCCAATATTGAGTCATTGCAGTAGAAAGTGTCTCTAGATATTGTCAAATATTCCCTCAGGCGAGGCAAGGGAGGAAATTGCCTCAGGATTGAGAACCATTGGTCGAAAGTGTTTCCTGTTGTGCAGTCCTTGCTTGAGGAAACCATAACTCATCGGAAGAGAAAATGAAGACATTGTCTCAAGCCCATCTTTCATTATTGCTTACCTGGTAACCAGGATTTAAACTTAACATGTCTCAGAAGGCAAAAAGTATAGGATCCGAGTAGGGAAGGCTAAGCAGACATCCACAAGAATTATAGGTATTTGCTAATTTATGTCATCGAACTATGGGGAGTATTTGCAGGAAAGGGTTTGAGGGTACTTAACCAAGAAAATGTTGATAGAACTAAATTAATTGATAAGGTCCCACTTGCCAGGGTTTTGGCAGTCAGTGTGGTTTGGCAGTCAGCTGTGCTTCTAATAATGTACTGAGCCAATTAACCCCAAATATTACTGAAAGCCAGAAAGAATTTGGCTTAGAAGAAGGGAAAAAATAATTTTAGGGCACAGAGTGTGAGATTAGATCTATCATGCAAGCTGCCCACGCACCCCTCATATGTCCTTTGATACAGTCCAGAGGACTGTCAGTTTAGTTTCCCTGTGAGGTGCGGGTTAGTGAAAGAAGTATCAGAATCTGTAGAAAGCACTTGACTGGACGCCCTTTCTAGGCTGAGAATGGTGATGGGAAGGGCTGCATTTGAAATGAGAGTCCCAAATCAGGGGCTAGTAGTGGGCATGATCATCAGATAGCAGGTGAATGTGGTGATCAAACTTCAGGGAGGTTTTCACCATAGTTTAATTAATTTATTAAAATCCATTTGTTTTGGAGTAATATGTGAATATCCCTTATTGTTAAAATTTTTAACAAAATAGATAAAGCAAACGCTCCCTAGCCTCCTCTCCTTTAATCCTTCTTACTTTCATGAAATGCTCACCAGAAATTCACCACCACATAAGAGGTTCTTGATAGTAAGATATTCAACACAGCCCACTCTATAAATGACAGTTCTATCTCCAGCCAACACAGTGCTTCCTTAATGGGCCTGTCAGCACAGTGGCCATGGTGTCAGTGATGATGGCTGTGTATAGGCATCAACAACACAGACTTGTCTTTTTCAAGGCTGTTCTGGTCTGTGCCATTGCTGAGGACTCAGTTTGTCAGCAACAACAACCAGTTCTGAGTCTCAACTTAGCATTACTTCTCTAGGCACCCAGCCAATTATCTGTTGGCTAATATATTATAGTGGAGCCCTTCTATTGTTGGGAATGGGAGGCAACAAGTTTAGATCTTATCTAGTGACTTTCCTTACGATAAGTGAGAATTTATCTCATGTTGTCAGCCTCTCTGCTTCCTTTCTCTATCCTCTCAAAATAATTTTTGGTTGAGTTAAATATTTAGTATTTATATTATACCTATGCAAATATTATTCATAGTCAAACATAAAGTATTTTAATCAAATTTCATTCTTATTAATTGTTTTTCCTGAAATTAAAAATTATTGATTTAAGAGACTTTTCTGCCCTGGACTGGTGGCTCAGTGAACAAAGCATTGTTCTGTTGCACCAAGGTCATGGGTTCGATCCCTGGTCAGGGCACATACAAGAAGCAATCAATGAGTGCACAACTAAATGGAACAACTGATGAAGGTACAAAGATTCCTCATGTACTCCTTGCCCCACACATGTATAGCCTCCTCCATTATGAACATTTCCCACCAGAATGGTACATTTTTTTCTAAGGACAAATCTACATTGATACTGTAATCACCCAAAGGGTTCACTCTTGGTGTATATTCTGTGGGTTTGGGCAAATGTATAATGACATGTATCCCCATAATATCATACAGAGAATTTTCAGGGCAGTGAAAATCCTCTGTGCCTGCCGATACATCCCTGCCCCCAACTCTGACTACAACTGAGCTTTTTATTGTCTTTGTAGTTTTGCCTTTTCCAGAATGTAGTTGAAATCATTAAATATGATTTCATATTTCATATTCATATTCTTTTCTCATCTTTTATTTTTTTCTATAATTTTATGTGTTTTGATAATTGGATTTGTTTACCATTTAGTTACTAGGTACAGTTTTTTCTTTATATGCAGTTTTATATTTTTTATTACTTTTTCAATCGGTAATACATCTATGTGGCTCACAAACCAAAACAATATAGAGTGTATATTGAGAATTCTCTCTCTTTGTCTCTACCTTGTTCTCCTTTGCCCTGTCCCTTATTAGAACCAGTTTTGTTAGTTTCTTGTGGGTCTTTTGTTGTTTTTATGCAAATACAAACGTATGTTCTTATACTTCCCCTTCTTACCCAAAAGATCACATACTATTTATATTGTTCTTTGTTCTATATTCTTCACAGAATAATATATATGAGAACATAGGGGATTTCCTTGCTCTTTTTTTCTTACAGCTCTGTGGGTGTTCAAATATTTATCTAATCAGTTCCTTATAGAGAATGACTTGGGGTTGTTTCTCATTTGTGGCTTTGAATAACCTGTACAACCTTCTTCCTGTAGGTGTGTAGGTATATTTGCATATAAATTTTTAGAAGTGGGAGTGTTGTAGAATATTGACTTAGTATTATAGTATACCTAGAGAGGTATTAGCTGTCACCTGTTTTAGTAGTCAGGGACAACAGGAACATAGCAACCGGAGAAATGTGATTCAGGGAAATGCTTACCAGGTGGTAGAAGAACTGAGTGCTTAATTGAGAAAGTGAAGCAACCCAGAGATTAGTAACAGCAGAAGAGCCACCACTTGTAACCTGGAGAGACAAAAGTAAGAAGGCCATGTTATTGAATCTCAGAGCTGTGGTTATCTGTTGGAGAACAGAACCTCTAGTGGGAGCTGGGACCCCTAAGGAGATGTCACTGCCAGAGAAGGGCCTGAGATAGGAGGAGAGGAATAATCTGGTTTATTCTCTCCTTCCCAGTCCTCCAATCTTTCAGAAACCGGCAACATTGAGTCTGTTAATAGAGGTCTGTCCCCCTATAGTATAGAGCAGAGCAATGGAAGGGCAAAGATTGGATGTGGGGACATATGAATCAGGATTTATGTAGCCCACTACTTTTGCTACTCAGCATTTACATTCACCCTTGTTGAATACCTTCATACTTTTGCATGTCATACAAACAAAGACACTCTCCCCTTCTCCCCAGATGAGACAGACTCCAAGTCCTGTTAGTCATTGTATCCTTCTCAAGTTCAGGATCTACTGGTGATTCTCATTCCTCTTAAGCAGGTCCAGATATGACTTTTTATGACATGGTGACTTATGAACTAAATTGTAAATTAAGTTCCATTAACTAACACTCCATACAAAACTTGGAAAAGGAGAAGGGAAAAGTGTAGAAATGATTGGTTAATATGTACCTAACAATAAGGAGCATTAGTGTGATAATCTTTGTTGCTATGGAAAGTCACAAGGTCATCGTTGACTTTTATTATGCCTCTCTTCTACCATTTATTCCATATTTCCTTTATTTTTAGCTAGTACTTCAGGTAGTCAGCAGGCTGTCTGTATCAGTCAGGATACATTTGAACAAAAAAAAACAACACTGAAAAAGCAAAAAAAGGGGATACTGACCTAGCCCAGAGATAGGAACTATAGAATAAGTTCTAGGTAGGGAGACAAAAGGAAGCTCAAAGGAGAGGCCCCAAAGACCTCTGAGGAGGACCACTGCCTAACTGTTGTTGATATCTGTGATAGGCGTGATGAAACTGATTCTAGGAGTGCCCCCCCAAAAAAGCCCTGAACATTATCATTGATAACCAACACTCTGGAAAGGAACGTACCTTTTCCCCCTCATCGGCCTTGCAGAATTGAACAGGAAGTCAACTAGAAAGTAGAGATATAGTTCCCATTGTCTGCACTAACATCACAGCAGAATATGAAAGTGGGGGTTTGGACCAACAAATGGTTTAATAACTGACACATCTCATCACTTTGCCTACTTAATAGCTGTAAACAACTTTCTACATCTGTTTCAACTTCCAATACAGCAATAACAATTTTCAGCTCTTAACAAGATACAATTATGCCTTGTAGAAATAGGCGCTCTCACCCTTTCCCCTGCCAGAAAAGGTCCCAAATGTCACTACATTATTTTCTTAATAGTATTAATTACCCCTTAAGATCAGTTAGAATCCCTCTTAAATATTCGGTAACTTGAAGATGAAATTGTTAAGTTAATCACTGCCATTCATTCTTAAAACTACAATGGGAAGGAGAAGAAAAAACATAAACACACACATATACTTTAAGCAAAGAAGAAAATAGTGCTGAGGCTTAGACCTTTTCTCTGTCTGGCTGTGAACCTGTAGGAGATATCTGCCACTTTCTTCTTCCCCTACTCATTTCATGTTCCCTTTGCTCTGAGCCAGCACCTATACCAGGCGGTGTGATCCAAAGCATCCTTCCTGAAGGCTCCTAATTGGCAGTGGCCTTATTTTTTCCTTTTTGGTTCCAATCGTTTTCCATTAACTTTTGCTGTGAGAATGTAGAGGAGAAAATGAATATACTTGGCACAAAGGAGTTAGAATTGACAGACTTGGTGACTGACGACATGGAATGGGAAGAGAGAACAAAAATCTGTATATGAGTTAAAAGTTTTACACTATCAGACTCAGTTCTGGTTTGAGTTGGAGTGGAGTTCAGATAGGAGCTTATTGTAGAGTTACCAACTGTCCTGGTTTGCCCCGGACTGAGGAATTTCCTGGAATCTGAGACTTCCTATGCTAAAACTGGGAAGGTGCCTGGCAAACTGGGACCAGATGGTTACCCAGTCTGAACTGTCAGAGCAGATTAGTGACCGGAGCTTCTTGGCATGAGCACAGAGTCAGCCACTTTATGGGATAATCAGTCCTTTGGAAGTAAGCAGTCAAGATGTCTTTAACTTGGCCCAGGAAGAGAACCTTTCGTGGTATAAGGAAATGGTGATTCTTAATACTCCATGGTTGCTGCCATTCAACTCATTTCCCCAACCCTTGGAACCCATGGATTCAGTGGAATTCTAGGGAGAAAGGATGTTGGAAGTAAAATCTGTGACTCCCTCTAACATCGTACAACCCTGAGGGGATGCATTCTTTCTCTCCAAAGACCACACTACAGCTCTGGAAACTTGGGGTTTTAGTGCATTGGTGACTTCAGTTAAGATAGGTTGGGGGTCAAAAGGGACCAGGAGAAGGAACTTGGTAATGTACTAGAACACTACAGAACTGAAATACTTGGCAGGGCAGAATAACATTAATGCAGGTGGGACATAAATCAGTGAAATTTGAGTTGTACAGCAATTAGGGGATGGGGAAGCCAGAGGAAACTGAGCAATACTTTAGGCTTTTCTTGAAGCATTTCCAGCCAGGAAGGAAGGACAGGTTGATTATGGTTACATTATTTATAATATTGCGCCATCTAGTGTTAATTCTCATGTTCTCCTTTGTCCAAGTTAGATAATTAAAAGAAAGCAGATGAATTTAGTATCTGAGCACAGTTTCCAAAGTCATCAGTTATCTGTTTGTTCATTTGACAGATACTGAGAGCTGTGAACAAAACAGACAGAAATCCTGAACTTATGGGAGTTTATATTCTTGTGGGGAGAAAGGCAATAGGTACAATATATATATACTATGCTATATAGTTATAGATGTTAAGAAGAAAAATTAATCAAGAAAGGAAGAATTAAATTTAAATTTTGGGGGGCAGAGAAATTTTATAATTTTAGATCAGGTGATCAGAGAAGCCTCCCTGAGATACATCTGAGTAAAAACACAGAGATAGGGAGCGTACCAGGCAGAGGTAGAAGCATGTCTGGTGAGTTCAAGGAACAGCAAGAAGGAATATACCAAACTAGGGGGAAAGCATTAGGAGAGGAGGGCCTTGGGGATCACAGTGCCATCACATTTATTCAGAGTGAGATGGGAAATCATAACAGACTTATAAGCAGAGGCATGGCTTTATAAAATAATATGGTATAAATGATAGTCTATGAAAATATATCCTTCCACAGATGTTTGCTTTTGCTAAACATTATTTATTTATTTAATAATTCTTTTGCTGAAGTTTTCTATTTTTCGTTTGTTTTGAGATAATTTGGAATTGCTTGCTGCAGCAACATTTTTTTATGAGGGCCGCTCTAATGTTGCAGTCAGGGGGACTCAGGTCCTTTCTGGCTATTGGCTGATCACTGCCCTCAGTTCCTTGCTATGAAGGCCTCTCCAAAATTTCAGCTTGCTTCATCAAAGACAGCAAGAAATAGAGTCTGCTAGTAAGACAGAAGTCACAATCTTATGTAACCTAATCTTGAAGGTGACATTCCATCACCTTTGTCATATTCTGTTGGTTGAAAGCAATTTGCTACATTCAGCTTACTCCCAAGGAGAGTGGGGATAGGGAGAGTATATACACAAGGACATGAATACCAGAGTATGTCGGTCATTGGGGCCTTTGTGAGGTCTGCCTGCCACAGTCATTATCAATATTTCTTATAATTTTAGTATTTTAAGAGCCAACAACACTTACCTTTTATAGAATACTTACTAAGCCTCAGTTTTTCTTCCATAAAAAATTAAAATAATAAATTATTGTGCCTTTAGACTCTACAGTTCTTATGACTATACTGTAATTTATCATTAATTTATGGAAACATAATCGATATAACTACATAAAAGGTTCTTATAGAGATGATTACTCCCTTTCCTGAACCCGCATTATATTTTAGCCATCTCTTCCTTATGAGTTTTTAGCACTTTTAAACTTGCAAAGGAGATAGGTTTTTTTTTTTTGTTTATTTTATTGATTTTAGAGAGGAAGGGGGAGAGAGAGAGAGAGAGAGAGAGAGAGAGAGAGAGAGAGAGAGAGAGACAGGAACATTGATCTGTTCCTGTATGTGCCCTGACCAGGGATCGAACCGACAACCTCTGCGCTTCAGCATGATGCTCCAACCAACCGAGCTATCCAGTCAGGGTGCAAAAGAGCTATTTATAAATAGTTTTATTTTCCTTGTTACAGTGTAAGTTCCTTGAGGACAAATTTTGTATTTTTTAAAAAACATTTTCCTACCCCTGATTGCATCTAGAAGAACATATTTACCATAGAGTTCATATGTATCTATTTAAACAAAAACAAAAACAAAAAACCATGTAGCCTGACCAGGCGGTGGCGCAGTGGATAGAGCATCGGACTGGGATGCAGAGAACCCAGGTTCAAAACCCCAAGGTCACTGGCCTGAGTGTGGGCTCATCTGGTTTGAGCACAGCTCATCAGCTTGAACCCAAGGTCGCTGGCTTGAGCAAGGGGTCACTTGGTCTTCTGTAGCCCCTGGTCAAGGCACATATGAGAAAGCAATCAATGAACAACTAAGGTGTTGCAACAAAGAATTGATGTTTCTCATCTCTCTCCCTTCCTGTCTGTCTGTCCCTATCTGTCCCTCTCTTTGTCACAAAAAATAAAAATAAAAATTATGTAGTATTAAATATTAAAAAAAAGGAACTCAATATTTTTCTAACAGTAAAATTGAGATACATATTTGGTAGAATGTCTCTATTTCACCTAAGTTCAATCAGATACTACATAAATTGGACACTAATTGAGATTAATCACAAGCAATATATATCACAACACTGAAAAACAGTAAATACACTGCTCACAAAAATTAGGGGATATTTTATTTCTTCATATTCATTTTGAAAAATCCCCTAATTCTGCTCACAAAAAGTAGGGAATATTTTATCGTTTCATATATTTGATGAGTGAATTGATGAATATTTATCTTTTATATATACCTCTTTGACATTTTGTGAGTATCTATCTATCTATCTGTCATCTATCTATTTATCTATTTCTGAACTAGAGTCAAGGTGTATTTCTTCATAAAACTTTCATTTTATACCTCCAAAAATATTTCTGCATTATTATAATATATAAATAATAAATTTACTGTACACTAACATTTAATTATCCATTTATCCAGCATAGGTAGACTTAGATGGTTCAAAATTATAAGGAGAAAAACAATTTATTTTGAAAGATCACACATTTTTGTAAGTTTCTAAAATGCTGAAAAATTTAATGTTTTATCTTTAAGTAATATTGTGATTCACTAATTAACCCAAATCCCTTTTGACTGACATGCTATTTTCACATGTTTAATTTGTGGAGGAGTTCTAAAAGCTGGATCCCAGTTGTATTCAGGTGATAACAACTTAGTAGGCTTATTGATAAAAAAATACTTATTTAGGTGACATTCATATGTGCTGCTAAGATCATTTTCGATGTCATGAGTTACTGCTTTTTCATATTCTTCAGTGAAGTTGAAAACCTCCTGAGGTGTGCCACCAAAAATTGCACTATGATAATAGAAATCTCCCTTTCCAGGAGGGATGAAAGCTGCTGATTTAGATCTTCTCTCATAAGGGAAATTTTTCACATTTTCAAAATACCACCGTGCAGCAATTTGAGCTACAGATTTGCCCAGGGTTTCTACTCCAAAGTCACTCTTGAAGATCTGGTTTATACTCATACTGAAGAGAAAGTCAACTTCATGCTGGATGAGTTTTAAGATGTACGCATTTAAGTGCTTCATGCATGTGATATTAAAATCTTCCCATATCCTCTGGCCTTTTGATACAGTCAAAACTTTAAATGTTTGAAGGGGACCTAACTCTATGGGAGGTAGACTGGAGAAGTCTTCCATCAAGATGTAAAAGATAGCATTGTAGCCAATCATAAAGTGCTTATTAGCAGATTGGATGAACTGTTCCAGGTCCTGTTCTGTAAATCTGTGAAACATGAAAAAAAAAAAAAAAAAAAACAAGTAGGGAAAACTTATTTTGCCAAAAATCATCAGGAGAACACATGTCATTTAAACATGCTGTCTAGCCTGACCTATGGTGGCGCAGTGGCTAAAGTGTTGACCTAAAAATGCTGAGGTTGCTGGTTCAAAACTTGGCTTACCTGGTCAAGGCACATATGGGAGTTGATGCTTCCCGCTCCTCCCCCTTCTCTCTCTCTTTCTTTCTGTCTCTCTATCTCTCCTCTCTAAAGTGAATAAATAAATTTTTTTTTTTTATCTTTCCGAAGCTAGAAACAGGGGAGCAGTCAGACAGACTCCCGCATGCGCCTGACCGGGATCCACCCGGCACGCCCACCAGGAGGCGATGCTCTGCCCATCCGGGGTGTCGCTTTGTTGTGGCCAGAGCCACTCTAGCGCCTGGGGCAGAGGCTAAGGAGCCATCCCCAGCACCCGGGCCATCTTTTGCTCCAATGGAGCCTCGGTTGCGGGAGGGGAAGAGAGAGACAGAGAGGAAGGAGAGGGGGAGGGGTGGATAAGCAGATGGGCACCTCACCTGTGTGCCCTGGCTGGGAATTGAACCCGGAACCTCTGCACGCCAGGCCGACGCTCTACCATGGAGCCAAACGGCCAGGGCCTAAATAATTTTTTTAAAAAAACAAGAAAAACAAAAAAAAAACATGCCGTCTAACATATATGTCATTGTTGCTAAAGAACCACCAGTAGGCGCCCTGGCCAGCTGGCTCAACGGTAGAGCGTTGGCCCAGTGTGTGGAAGTCCCGGGTTCAATTCCCGATCAGGGCACACAGGAGAAGCACCCATCTGCTTCTCTACCCTTTCCCCTCTCCTTCTTCTCTGTCTCTCTCTTTCCCTCCCACAGCCAAGGCTCCATTGGAGCAAAAAGTTGGCCCTGGGCACTGAGGATGGCTCTGTGGCCTCTGCCTCAGGCGCTAGAATGACTCCAGCTGCAATAGAGCGATGCCCCAGAGGGCAGAGCATCACCCCCTGGTGGGCATGCCGGGTAGATCCTGGTTGGGCGCATGTGGGATTCTGTTCCACTTCTAACTTTGGAAAAACACACACACACACTAAAGAACCACCAGTAGGTAAGGTAAATTGGGTCTGGATCTTAACTCTATTGGTTAGTGGAAGAGAATGTAGTGATTTAGGGGCCTGAGAAGAAACATAAAGTTTGTTGTAAAGAAAGAAAAAGAGAGCTACATGTATATTAATGAAGATTCCCAAGTAGTGTTAAGGACTCAACCACAGCTGGAGAATATAGCTACAATAGACAAACATACAGGTCAGCCAGAAATAGTGATCAGGGTTAATTATGAGTAGTTTTTCCAGTATAGAAAGTCCTTGGGTGATTACCCACATTTTTCCAAAATAAAAAGGATGAATATTAGTAATACCTACTTTCCAGTAGCCCATATAACCAAGCCTATGGTAATGTTCAGCCTTTTATAATGTTTTTCCAGGACCTGTCTATTGTAAGTTTCTTCCCATATGATTGGAGCAAGCCAGTCAGTTGTTGTTTTTACATCAGGACGTTTTCTATTGAACAGACAAGAAACAAATTAAGCAGGCACCACCTTATTATGACAGTAGAAGTTGTTGTCCAAGTGAATATACTAATAATTATTGAGTACTTCCTATGGAGTGCTTTATGTTACCCATTTAATCCTTGCAGTGTCCTATAATGTAAGTGCTGTTATCATCCCTGTTTTTCATATGAGGAAAGTTAGGCACAGATTGGTTGAATAAGTTGCTTCGTATCACACAGCTAATAAATGACAGAGTCGGGATTCAAGATCAGCCAGTTGGGCTTCAGAATCTGTGCTTTTGTTATTGTACCATACTGTCTTTGAGCCTAGGGATTTTTTTTTCTTTGAGCTCTGACTGCAACATAAACTTAAGTAGTCCAGGGTTTAAATATTTCTCCAATTAGTGGTTAAGGCAGACAGCACCACTGACTCCCTATGTCTTCCTCCTCTCCTTCTCCTTTTTCTTTCCCTGCCTCCTCTTTTCCTAGAAGCTCTAGCGTATGCCCTTTTTACCTTTCCCTTAATGCTTAAGGCCCATCAGTGCAACCTGTAAGAGAACAAAATTAGTCCAAAAAGGGAGAAAGTCTTTAGATTTGCTTTTAATAATAGCAATAAGACTTCAAAAGTTGCAACATTAATAATAATAGCTTTGCTGGAGGCAGGGCATGAAACTATTAAAGCAATTTTTTCAATTTTTAAAAATATTTTTAAATTTATTTTAGAGAGGAGAGAGAGAGAGAGAGAGAAGGCGGAGGAGCAGGAAGTATCAACTCCCATTATGTGCCTTAACCAGACAGGCCTAGGGTTTCGAACTGGTGACCTCAGCATTCTTGATTGATGCTTTATCCACCGCGCCACCACAGGTCAGGCATTTTATAGCAAATTAAGAACTACATTTTGAGAGGAAATGCATACAAAGTAATAAGCCATTTTGCTTTTGGTGACTGCAGGTTTTCATTACAAATCCAGACCCAGACAAGAATAGGACTTGGCAACCCTTAGTAGTATATTAATAGTAATATACAGTAATCCCCTCTTATCCACAGGACATACCTTTGAAGACCCCCAGTGGATGCCTGAAACTCTAGCTAGTACTGAGCCCTATGATTTTTTTGAACTGTTGGGAGAGTGGATATGCTGGACAAAGGGATAAATCATGACCTGATGGGACGGAGCAGGACAGCTCAAAATTTCATTGCACTACTCAGAATGGTATGCAATTTAACATTTATGAATTATTTCTGGAATTTTCTTTTTTTTTTTTTTTTACAGAGACAGAGAGAGAGTCAGAGAGAGGGATAGACAGGGACAGACAGACAGGAACGGAGAGATGAGAAGCATCAATCACTAGTTTTTCGTTGTGCATTGCAACACCTTAATTGTTCATCGATTGCCTTCTCATATGTGCCTTGACCACGGGCCTTCAGCAGACTGAGTAACCCCTTGCTTGAGCCAGCGACCTTGGGCTCTAGCTGGTGAGCTTTTGCTCAAACCAGATGAGCCCGTGCTCAAGCTGGCGACCTCAGGGTCTCGAACCTGGGTCTTCCACATCCCAGTCCAACGCTCTATCCACTGCGCCACCGCCTGGTCAGGCTGGAATTTTCTATTTTATATTTTTGGACCACAGTTGACCATCCATAACTAAAACTGTGGAAAGTAAAACTGCAGATAAGGAGATACTACTGTAATAACAAATTCTTCTAAAGAGCCTCTCCTTACTTTTTAGGGATTTCTTTAACTTATGTACTTATTTTTATACATTTATTTTTAAACCTTTCCTATACTTAGAATTTATAGTCATTGACTTCTACTGACTCACAAGGCTTCAACTGTACCTTAAAACTGGCCAGATGTATCCTTGCCACAGTGACGATACTTAGAAATTATGTACACTGCAGATACAAATCAATATCTATTTGAAAAAATGAAAGGGTTTGAAGATTGTCCCTCTTTCCTCATTAGATCAGATTAAGGCTTTGCTTCCAAAGTGAAAGAAAAAGAATCTCTGAAAGCAGAAGGAAATTAAAACCCTGTGCTTAGAAATTATTTGATAGAAGAGAAAGAAAGAGAAGAGACTTAGAGTCATTAGATTTAAATGCTGGCCAGAAGGCATCCTCTGCAAAGGAGACTCTCAGAAATCAATGAATAAGATGAGCTACCATTTGATTGGCTAGGGCTTGCCTAGCCTCCCTTGTGGCTAGCTTAGCGTCTGTACAAAGAGGCCCCAGCTTCTTGGAGGCCAATGGAGATTACACATGGGCTCAATGACATGTTCATCTCCTTATAGGTTGAGCTATTAGCCAGAACTCAGTGCCTAACCTGACAACAACAGGGGCCAACTCTGAGCATACAATATGACACTGTTTCTCAGGGGGACCAGCCAGCCAAGTGATGGCTGGTTGGCTATATTAGACTCCATAATGAAAGGGGCAGCATCTTTCCCTCAGGGGAATGTTTTATGTTCTGGGTAGGGATTTACTTTCCCTGTCTACAAATCTGCTAGCTTTGTTGCCTTGCAGAATATCTTATTCGTGGCTGTTGTAGCACACATAACATTGCCTCCACCCAAGGTGCACATTTCATGGGGAAAGCAGTGTGGCAGTTGGCTCACTTCCATGAAGTTCTCTGGTCTGACTATGTGCCTCACTGTCCAGAGGAAGCTGGCCTGGTACAAACTGGAATGGCCAGGAAAAGTCTCAATGTCAGTGTTAGTTCAGAGCAAATTCCCTGAACCATTGAGGCACTCATCTGTAGTGCACCATTAATGCTTTGAATCAATAAACAATATGAGATACCATTTCTTCCAAAGTTAAATTTCATAGGCCATGAAGCAAGATGGATATGTGATGTTCCCGCTCATGATCATATCTCATAATTCACAGAATATTTACATGCCATTGTTTTGACCTTGGATTCTGTGGGTTTAGATTTCCTAGTTCCCAATGGAGGAGTCCTTCTTCTAGAGAATAAGTAAGTCATGGTTCTTTGAACCTGATAGCAGGTCACCTGGGGTTCCTCATGCAACTGAGCTAACAGGCAGAACATGGCACTACTGTACTGGCTGGTGCGGCTGATCATCATGAAGGGATGTTAAAATGCAGTTATATTTATATAATGTTGGCAAGGAGGGCTGCATATAGAATGCAAGGGATTCTCTGGGGTGCCCCCTTAGTACTTCCATTTCCAGTACTAATGGTCATTGGGAAATTGTGGCCATTCAATAAGATGGGACTACTAAGAAACTCAGACTCTTCAGAAATGGAGGTTTGGGTCACCCTATCAGGTAAGAACTCCAACCATCAAAGAGGTCATCAGAGGATAAGGAAACCATGGAGCAGTGACTATTTACTACTTCCTTTTACACCAGTCTCCTGAACAGCTACACAGGTGGCTTGTAGCCATGATTTATTATGTTAATTGTTTTCTCCTCTTTCCCTGCCACCTTATATAAAGAATACTAGAGATGGTTAATGTTACAATTTAGGTTCTGATGGGAATATGGCTGAATTGCAATCACCTCTTGATGATACTCCATAGCTGATAGGACTTTGTGTTTCTCCTGTTTGGGGAACATGAGCTTTTTCATCTAAGTGAAGGTTGAGAAATGACGCTGAGTGGCAAAAAGGGTGGATTGTGCTAGTTATTCTCCATCTACCTTTGCTCTATCCATCCTTAGCTCTTCTCTACCTGGTGGTAAGCCTTGGGAGCAGACTGATCACCCAAGGTCCCCTGCGGTATGGCTCCAGTAGGTTCTGCTAATGACAGGCACTAGCATAAGATCAGAGGGCAGGAAGAGAGGTTATGTATTTTCCTCCTCTCTCCCAGCTTTGTTGAGATCTTAACATGGCTGTGTCCATGTACAATTACAACTTCTGTTGAGTGGCTATTTCATGGTTCCAGAAATCCCTGGTCTCCAGGACAACCATTCCTTCACTTGTGCTTTTAGGCCTAAGGTGGTCACAGCTTCTTGCTGTTGCAAACCCGTTGGTGTCTCTATATATCTGTTGTTGGGTTTCTTAACTTTGCCCAAATCTCTGTCAACAATCTGTTTAATAAAGTTACTTCATTTCACTTGAGTTGTTTCTCTCACACTCAGATAAAGTAGCTGAGAAACTTAGGAAACACTTCATGAGGCCTGAGCAGATGGTATCCAGCAGGACACAGAGAGACCTGATCATGAAGGATATTATTTATACTGCAGATTTCTAGCAAGAAGGTACTCGGATAAAATGCTAAAGTGTAATGATCCTGTAGACAATGGCATGACACAGGATGAACCACATTGGTGACAGAGGAAAATAATATATGTGACCTAATATATTCACATTCTTAGTAAAGAGAGAATAGATATTAAAATAAATTTGAAATTATTTCAATGTTGGAAGGTATTGTCAAGAATTGATGAGATGTAATTCATGATAATAATGTGGGAGCATATAATATGTCCAAAAAAGTATATCTGGAGAGAGAGGGTGGGGACCCTTTTTGTAAGCCAAGGTTATAGTGACCTATATCTAGGTCTAGCAAACTGAGCATGCCTCTAAAAGGACTAAGAAGCAGGAGTGATATATGGGAAATAAATACACCATAAATGGACAGAATCATGATAGAATAGTACTAGAGAATTTCCAAGGTATCTGTCTCCACAGCTACTCCAGTTCCATCAGTATACAGTTTCTCTATGTCCTGTCTTCCTGGCTTGATCACCATGTTATCAGCCTAGTTTGTGCCCTAAAATAGGATTCTAGATAGCAATGATAAAAAATGAGCTTCTCCCTGAGTGTTAATGCCAAAATCAAGAGAAGGCATTTAATGGCATTTTTGGGCTACGTCTAAGGAATTTTTTTTTCTCCTAATAAAACTAGGAATATTAAACCAGACAATAGCTTTCTCATTATGTCCCTTAATTGCTTGATTCTTTATAAATAGACCCTAGTTTTGATGATGATAAAATATTTTCCCCTTTCAAATAGAGTAAAACTGTTATTGTGAGCAGAATATTTTGTTCTTACTTTGGATTAAACCAGTCTGAGAGCTGAGGTGGTTCTGCTTCATGATCCCTGGGTACAAAGAGAAAACCAAGTTAAGAGTAATGCCTGACCTGTGGTGGCATTAAGCATCAATCTGGAGCACTGAGCTTGCCTGTTCAAAGCCACAGGCTTGGCCCTGGCCGATTGGCTCAGTGGTAGAGCGTCGGCCTGGTGTGCAGAAGTCCCTGGTTCAATTCCCGGCCAGGGCACACAGGAGAAGCACCCATCTGCTTCTCCACCCCTCCCCCTCTCATTCCTCTCTGTCTCTCTCTTCCCCTCCCACAGCCGAGGCTCCATTGGAGCAAAGATGGCCCGGGCGCTGGGGATGGCTTCTTGGCCTCTGCCCCAGGCGCTGGAGTGGCTCTGGTCGCAACAGAGCTACGGCCCGGAGGGGCGGAGCATCCCCCCCCCCCCCCCCGTGGGCAGAGCGTCGCCCCCTGGTGGGCGTGCCAGGTGGATCCCAGTCGGGCGCATGCGGAAGTCTGTCTGACAGTCTCTCTCCGTTTCCAGCTTCAGAAAAATACAAAAAAATAAAAAAATAAAAAAATAAATTAAAAAACAAAACAAAACACGGGCTTGCCGGGTCAAGGCACATATGGGAGTTGATGCTTCCTGCTTCTCCTCCCTTCTCTCTCTCTCTCTCTCTCTCTAAAAATGAATAAATAAAATCTTAAAAAAGAGTAATCCACTCATTCAGCACCCCTATAACATGACAGGCAGTATTTGGTGCTAGTTCGGTAATTATGGACATTTAGGTCAGCTCCTATCCTCAGAATGCTGATAATAATAACTGGTAGAAAAGACAAGATTAAATAGATAATCATAGTACAGAGTGATAAGGGCTAGTAGGGAAAAACAGATCTCCATGGGAGCATATAAATGGGGCATCTAACCTAAATTTGGGGCTAAGGGAAACCATCTGGAAAAGAAATATGTAACTGGATGTGGAAAGGTAAGAGCTGAAGAGGTATAGGGTGAAGAGGTCATGACCAAAGGCAGGAAGGCAAGGAACAGTATGGTTTGTGATGGGGAGGGGACATGGTTTAAGAATTAAAAGAGCAGGACAAATAATGTATATTTTCAGACAACAATGCAGGTTTAATTAATTCATTTATCAAACATTAGTAGCTTACTATGTGATAGATACTCTATTACATGTTAAAATGGAGGGGTTGAAATAAGGGGCCAGATGTTCATCTTTGTTTTTCATTTAAAGAGGACACATCTAAGGTTTTGTTGTACTTTTAAGTTTATTATTTAACTTAAAAGATTATGAGGGAAGCAATTTTAGAAACCAGGAATATTTTGTAGAATAAGAACAACTTCAAGCAGCCTCTACTTCCAGAAAGATGGAATAGTACTACTTTTCTCTATTCCTATCACAAAGTGTAGCTAAAACCCTGGACATTAAAGACTCTGAAAGGTGGAGAGAAGACAGGTCACGTAGGCACCTCAGAACTCAAGGATTGATATGACAGTGAGTTCCCTGGTTTCTGCCACATTTATCCCAGACTGGGTGCTAGAGAAGCCAGCAACCTAGAAATGCCAATGGGCACAGACACAACAAGAGCCCCAATAACAGCTCACTCTTTATAGCTAAAGGTCCTGGAAAAGGGCAACCTAGCAAGGTAGAAAACTTTTAGCCCTGGCTGAGTAGCTCTGTTGGTTGGAGCATTATTTGGGTACCTCAAGATTATGGATTTAATCCCCAGTCAGGGCACATACAGGAATCAACCAATGAATGCATGGATAAGTAGAACAACAGATCAATATTTCTTTCTCTCTCTACCTCTCTACCCTCTTCTTCTCTCTCTAAAATCAATAAATAAAAACATTTTAAAATTTTAATTAAGATAGAAAACTTTTAAACACTATTCACTGTTCTCCAGCCCAATACCACACACAAAAAAGAGAAAAACCCCACACAAGAAAACTATGGCCCTGCATCCATCCCTCTAGCAAAGGCCAAGTGGACAGCTTAGATTTCCATCCTCTTTGGACTGTAATGAGGCTCCCTCTTCTCTTCACTGATGTGGAGTTAGAGGAGATTAATGGGGGTTAGAACTTCCACTGCTGCTCAGCAGTTGTGGCCATCCTCCTGTAGTATCTCTGGTATTAGTAAAAGGAGCTGCTCCCCACCAAGTTTCAATGGAGGCAGAGATGAGAACCTGAAATTTCACCTCTCAACTGACAATGAACAGGTGCCACCCATGTCCCAGCTCAAGCGGTGTAAGAGGATGCCTCTGAAAACACAAGATTTAAATAAGATGCAAAATCTCATTATACCCATAATGTCTGTGTTTCATTAAAAGAAATCATTAATTACACCAAGAATCAGGAAGGTCTCATACCAAGAATCAAGAAGATCTCGGAATGAGAAGGAACGATTTGCAGATGCCATGATAACATGGATGTTAGAATTATCTGACAGGGATTTTAAAGCAGTCATTGTAAAAATGCTTCAATGAGCAATTACAAACACTCGAAATAAATGAAAAATCAAAAGTGACAGTAAAGATATAGAAAGTCTTATCAAAGATATAGAAGATATGAAGAAGAACCAAATGGAAATTTTAGAACTTAAAAACACAATAACTGAATAAAAAGTCAATAGATAGGCTTAACAGCATAATGGAGAGGCTGGAGGAAAGAATCAGTGAACTTATAATAGAAATCTTCAGTCTGAACAACAGAGAGAAAAAGAGTAAAATAAAAAAAATGAATAGAGCTTTAGGGAAATGTGGGATTATAACAGAAGATCTAACACTCATTTAATTGGAGTATCAGAAGGAGAAAAAAGAATGGGGCTAAAAAAGTGTTTTAAAAAATGGCTGAACACTTCCCCAAATTTGTCAGAATATGTAAACATACAGATTGAAGAAACAGAGTGGAAGTCAAACAGGATAAACCTAAAGACTTCCATGACAAAGCACATGACAGTCAGATTTCTGAGAGCCAAAGGTGAAAACAATCTTGAAAGCGGTCAGAGAGAGATGATTCACCAATAGGGAAAAAAGAATTGGAATGAAAGTGGATTTCTTGTCAGAAATCATGGGCCCCAAAAGAAGGACAATATTTTCCAGGTACTGTAAGAAAAAAACTGTCAGCCAAAATGTCCCTCAGTGGGTGAATCATTCAACAAACTTTGGTACATACCTTTGTGGACTATTACACAGTAACAAAAAGGAATGACCTATGGATATACACAACAACATGGCTGGATCTCAAAGCATTATGCTGAGTGAAAAGTGCTTGTCTCAATAGATTATATACTGTATGATTCCATTATAAACATTCTCAAAGTGACAAGATTATAGAGATAAAAAGAGATTAGTGACACTAGGGATTAGGGAGGGTAAGAGGCTGATATGAGTATAAATGGGAGCTCAGAGGAATAGTTTTGTATCTTTTTTTTTTTTTTTTTTTTTTTTTTTTTTTTAAAGACTTTTTTTTTTTTTATTTATTTATTTATTTATTTTTTTAATTTATTCATTTTAGAGAGGAGAGAGAGAGGGAGAGAGAGAGACAGGCAGACAGAGAGAGAGAGAAGAGAAAGAGACAGGGGGGAGGAGCTGGAAGCATCAACTCCCATATGTGCCTTGACCAGGCAAGCCCAGGGTTTCGAACCGGCGACCTCAGCATTTCCAGGTCGACGTTTTATCCACTGCGCCACCACAGGTCAGGCCTAGTTTTGTATCTTGATTGCTGTGGTGGTTACATAAATCTACACGTGATAAAATGCCATATAATTACACACATACATTGTTTCAACATCAATTTCCTGCTTTGTTACTGTACAACAATTATGTAAGATATAACATTGGAGAAAATTGGGTGTAAGGTATATGTAGGCTTTGTACTATCTTTGCAACTTCTTAAGAATCTACATTTATTTCAAAATCAAATATTAAAAAAACCTTAAGTGTGCATCCCTTTTTGACTTCTCAGAGGTGTTTTTAAACAAAAATATCTCATTATATTGTAGTATTAACCAGGCCTCATGTTCACTCAAAATCTAATTGTTCATGCCGAACTTCATTAAAAATATACAGTGACAAAAGAAGAGTTTTTTCTAAAGTTTTGGGGTTTTTTGATAGTTGATTTCTCTAATTTCTCAGGTCCTACACAATGGTCAATAGTAGAAAATATGGTTGACTGAGGGTTATTAGTCTGAAAAAATATATACCATCCTAGACAGAGATATTAAAACTATTTAACAAATGTCAAACACTTGTCTAGTGTAAGCAGGTGAGTGTGTCAAGTGAGCAAAACTTGGACATGTATACATACACACTCATATATGTGTATATATGCATGTGTAGAATACTTCTGGACTGATATCCAAGAAATTTGTCAGTAGTTGCATCTAGAGAATTTAGTTTTCTATTCCAATTGCCATCACCATTAGAACCATTTGACTCCAGTTTGCCCTTAATACAGTTTGTAGAAGATTTATGAAACAGATTCTTACCAACAGAGCCTTATCTTCTGTAGGTGCTTCTTTATTCTTCAGATAAATGAAAAAAAAAAAAAAAAAGAATTTAGTGTTAAATTTGAACAAATCCCTATTGCAATTAGAATAACAGAAAATCTAGAATTCAGATTTATTTATTTACTCTAATTACTAAACACCTACTATATGTCAGCCATAATGCTACAGTTCTGGAATATATGGCATCCAGGTCTGACGTGTCATTGGTCCTTTCTATTAAGGCACAATACCCCAGGGGGCAAATCATATGTAGAACATGATACCAAAGCAATGGGGTTAACTTTAAAGACATTAACTCCCACAATATATCTGACTTTCAGAAAGCATTCAGTAACAATGCATTGCTTATTTAAAAAAAAAACAAGATTGTAACAAGGAGGGCATGGCTGAGTTAAGAATTTGACTTTATTTATGTAAGAGAATTTTAGCAGGTTAACAAATTTGTTCCCCAGTACAGCTATGTTTCTATAGCAGGTTACTTTGAGTCTTGCTCCTATTAGGTTGAACTTCGATCTAGTATAAAATAAATCCAAAATAATTTCCCAACACTCTCAATCCTGTTACCTTGCCTTATTTCTTTCTCCATAGCATTGTTATATAAAATACAATGCTCCTAACATTATGTTATATATTTCTGTGCTTATTGTCCATCTTCACTTGGAATGTTAAGTTTCATAAGAGCAGTTACTTTGTTTGAGTTATTACTGTTTCCCCAGCACCTTGAACAGGGCCTGGTACCAAGAAGGTGCTCAATAAATATTTGTTGAATGTTGAACAAAGAAAGAGTTTATGATTCGACTTGTTCCCTGAAGACGAGGTAATTTTTATTAATTTAGGGAATGTTTATTAGTTCTTTTTGGATCAACCCTGCCAATCACTAAAGATAATGATTTATTAATTTTTTTATATTTACCTGAAATGATGCTTAATCAATGTCAGTGATAAAACAAATGAAATCAATAGCAGTATTTTCCATTTAGAATTCATTCTCTGCCAGAAAAAAAGAGGAGAAAAAGAGGTTTTTTTGAAAGTAAAAAACAACTCCCTTGCCATTTTCTAATAACAAATTGATTTATGGAAATTAGGCCACCAACCCAGTATCTGATTCTAGAATGCTCAGCCTTAGAATGAAGGCAGACTTGAGTTAGAGAAACCACCTATATTGTTTGAAGTGCCTGCAGAAATCTCTCTTAGGATGCCAAGTGATCGATATTAGATTAGGTGTAAAGTGTTGGTGACATGCCTTTTGTGTTCCTTTACCAAAGTCAACCATGATTGCATAAAGAAAATTCAATAAAACTCTTGTTCTATTTCGCCTGTGCTTCTGTGAGAAGGAGGTATGCATGAAGACATTCTTATGTACTGGGATATATTCTTTCCTCAAAGGTGATGTTTATATATTTTTTTGTTTGTTTTTGTTTTTTTGTTTTGTTTTTTTACAGAGACAGAGAGTCAGAGAGAGGGATAGACAGGGACAGACAGGAACGGAGAGATGAAAAAAATCAATCATTAGTTTTTTGTTGCGCATTGCGACACCTTAGTTGTTCCTTGATTGCTTTCTCATATGTGCCTTGACTGTGGGCCTTCAGCAGACCGAGTAACCCCTTGCTTGAGCCAGCAACCTTGGGTCCAAGCTGGTGAGATTTTGCTCAAACCAGATGAGCCCGCGCTCAAGCTGGCAACCTTGGGGTCTTGAACCTGGGTCCTCGGCATCCCAGTCCAGTGCTCTATCCACTGCGCTACCGCCTAGTCAGGCTATTTTTTCCGCACAAAAATATTAAAGCTAATTATTTATGCAAAGACTATAGGACCTGTAACCTAAATATATATGAGCTATCTTAAAGTTGTATCCTTGTGAACAGTGATTACAAGTTTAAACTAAATACCAGTTTATGCTGTTGAAGGTATCAGGATTTCTGTTTACAAGTGTAAACTGGTATTTACTAGGAATCATCCAAGAACTAGTCCTGCTTTTGGATTATGTATTGGAGTAAATGAAGTTCTCTCATATTTACGTTTTGAACAGTTATAATTAATGAGCAAGATGTTTTATCTATACCTTCCAATATGGTGGCCACTAGTAACAAGAAACTAGTGAATACTTGAAATGTTGCTAGTCCAAACAGCAGAGTTTGAAGACTCAGTATGAAAAAAGTAATGTAAGATATCACATTAATATGGTTTACATTTACTATGTGTTGACATAAAATTTTGTCCCAGACAAGAAAAAGCTAAAGGAGGTCATCACCGCCAAACCAGTATTACAAGAAATGTCAAAGGGAGTTCTTTAAGAAGAAGAAAAAAGATAAAAAATACGAATAGTAAAATTCCAGTAACTCTATACCTCTCAGTAATTGCTTTAAATGTAAATGGATTAAATGCTCCAATCAAAAGACATAGATTGGCTGAATGGAGAAGAGAACAAGACACATGCCTATGAAAGACCCACTTCAGATCAAAAGATACACAGTCTCAACGTAAAGCAATGCCAAAAATATATTTCATGCAAATGGAAATGAAAAAATAAAAAGCTGGGTTGCTTCTGTACTTAGCTATTGTAAATAATGAACATTTTTACAGTTGCCAGATGGGAAGGGGGTTTGGGGAATGGGAGAAAAATTTGAAGGGGTTAAAGAGTACAAATTGGTAGTTATAGAATACTCATGGGAATGTTATAGTATAAGAAAGATAGTCAAGCCTGACCAGGCGGTGGCGCAGTGGATAGAGCGTTGGACTGGGATGCGGAGGACCCAGGTTCAAGACCCTGAGGTTGCCAGCTTGAGCGCGGGATCATCTGGTTTGAGTAAAGTTCACCAGCTTGGACCCAAGGTCGCTGGCTCGAGCAAGGGGTTACTCGGTCTGCTGTAGCCCCACAGTCAAGGCACAAATGAGAAAGCAATCAATGAACAACTAAGGTGTCGCAACAAAAAACTAATGACTGATGCTTCTCCTCTCTCTCTGTTCCTGTTTGTCCCTATCTATCCCTCTCTCTGATTCTGTCTCTGTTAAAAAAAAAAAAAAAGATAGTCAATAATATTGTAATATCTATGATATCAGATGGGTACTAGATTTGAGATGATCACTTCATAAGTTATACAAATGCTTAATCACTGGGTTGTAAACATAACACTAAAGTAATATTGTATGTCAACTGTAATTTTAAAAAGTTACTCACCTGACCAGGTGGTGGCGCAGTGGATAGAGCGTTGGACTGGGATGTGGAAGGACCCAGGTTCGAGACCCTGAGGTCGCCAGCTTGAGCGCGGGCTCATCTGGCTTGAGAAAAAAAAAAAGGTTTGGACCCAGGGTCGCTGGCTCCAGCAAGGGGTTACTCAGTCTGCTGAAGGCCCGCGGTCAAGGCACATATGAGAAAGCAATCAATGAACAACTAAGAAGTCGCAACGCGCAATGAAAAACTAATGATTGATGCTTCTCATCTCTTCGTTCCTGTCTGTCTACCCCTCTCTCTGACTCTCTCTGTCTCTGTAAAAAAAAAAAAAAGTTACTAAAAAAATAAGAAAGAAGAAAAAAGCTGGGTAGTAATGCTTATATCAGACAAAATGGACTTTAAAACAAAGACTATAACCAGAAACAAGGAAAGATATTTCATATACAATAGCCGATATAGGGAAGCAACATAAGTGTCCATCAATAGACAATTGGATAAAGAAGGTGTGGTACATATATATAATGGAATATTACTCAGCTTTTGCAACAGTGTGGATTGACCTAAAAATTATTATGCAAATTGAAATAAACCAGAGAAAACAAATACCATATGATTGTACTTATGTGAAATCTAAAAAACAAAATAGAACAGAAACAAATTCATTGACACAAAGAACAAACTAAGGGTTGTCAAATGGGAGCAGAGTTGGAAGCTGGGTGAAAAAGGTGAAGAGATTAAGAAGTACAAATTTTCAGTTACAAAATAATCATGGGAATATAAAGTACAGCGTAGGGAATATGTCAATAATATTTTAATGTCTGACCAGGCGGTGGCGCAGTGGATGGAGCATCAGACTGGAATGTAGAGGACCCAGGTTCGAGATCCCGAGGTTGCCAGCTTGAGCGTGGGCTCATCTGGTTTGAGCAAAGCTCACCAGCTTGGACCCAAGGTCGCTGGTTCGAGCAAGGGGTTACTCAGTCTGCTGAAGGCCCATGGTCAAGGCACAAATGAGAAAGCAGTCAATGAACAACTAAAATGTCGCAATGAAAAACTGATGATTGATGCTTTTCATCTCTCTTCGTTCCTGTCTGTCTGTCCCTATCTATCTCTCTCTCTGACTCTCTGTCTATAAAAAAAATAAAAATTAAAAAAAATAATATTTTAATAAATATGTATGAGGTCAGGTAGGTCCTGAACTTATTAGGGAGATTGCTTTATAAGTTACTTAAATGTCTAACCACTAAATTGTACATGTGAAACTAATATAGAGTTGAATATCAACTGTAAATAAAAAATTTTGAAAGAATTTTAAAAATATTCACATTTTAAGTTGAAATAAAGTTAGGTCATTTGAAATACAATAAAATAAATGTCATCTGTTTCTTTTTACATTTTTGTGATGTGGTTACTAGAATATTTAAAGTTACAAGTGTGACTTGTATTATATTTCTTTGGACAGTCCTTCCATAGATAATATTTGACTGGTAAGGCTTCAACTGGGCATAATATTTTGTCCAGCAATGTGAAATGACCAATTTGAAATTCAAGAACATCAAGAATGCCATATGTATGAGGTAAGACTCCATTTAACCAGATTGTTTTCTGACAGTGTGCCCTCAGTGACATTATTCTTAAAGGCCAGAAATAGTTTGTGTCAGCTCTTTTATACAATACGTTTTTAAGGCCAAGGTTTGAGGATAATCCCTACCTATGATTTTGCCAGGTCATCTAAACTTTCATACAGTCCCTTCCTAAGAGCCTTACCTTTAGTTTTAGTTTTGGTGATGTAAAGAGGTGGTCTTAGGATGTTTTCCAAGTATTATATTTTTGGGCCTTTGTAAAAGAAAAAAAAAAGATATTATTTAATACTGTCCTTGTATTTGAATCTTCTGCTAATGGTGATGTCACCAGACTCTTGATGATGAAAGCATTAGAAAGTCATAATGCTACATTTGGTAACAAGTTCTTTTCATTGTTACTAGATAGGAGAACTTGTCCCATTTGAAAAAGTAAAGGATTTAAAATGTTTCTTTGTTTTGTTGTTGTACTTTCTTACCTTTCTCAATGATGGATTCTTACTTACAGAAATATATTTTGAATGGTGTGCTGTGTGTATATGAATGACATAAAAAGTGCAACATTTTTTTCTTCATCTTCTATTAGGCATTGTTTAGTTATCCAAGGTAAAGCTAATCCCTTCTTATGCTTTCTTAGAATGTTTTTAAAGTACTTATTTTCTGATCATAGAAGTAACCTATTTTCATGTTGTTAAATTTGTCAAGTGTGTGGAAGCACAAAGAAAAATCTGGTAAATGTAATCATGCTGTCTTGAGATAATCACTCTTGAGATAGCACACACCTTTATTTTACCCTTCTTTAAAAATAAACTTATTTTTTATATTTTTATAAAAAGACACACAGAGTAAAAAAATTCTAACAGAAGAAATATTGTAACAGTTTGTTGGATTTTATTATAATATATATCTATACATCTATTACAGATATATAGATATATATAAAAATATATATAAATATATATACCTGCTTTTTTTTTTGCACAAATGACAGAATACTAAAAACACTCTTTGGTACTTTGAAATTTTCACTCATCAGTATATATTTTGAAGATTATTCCATTATATCTCATACGTCTAACACACTTTTTCTAGTAAAACGTACTTCTTTATATGACTGTATTATAACTTAACCAGTTTTCTATTGTCAGACATTTTGGTTTATTGTCTTTGCTATTGTAAGAAATGCTACAGTGAAAATACTTGAATATGCTCTATGCACACATGTTGAACTATATTGTAGGAAATATTCCTAGAAATGGAATTGCTGGATCAAAAGCTATACCCATTTAAAAATTAAGTAGGTGTTGCCAAATTGTTTTTCATGGTAGTTTTTCCATTTTAACTCATATTGTCAGTGGATGAAAGCACCCATTTCCTCACACCCTTGTCAGTATAGTGCATTGTTAAAATGTTTGGTGTTTGACAATCTGAAAGGTGTGAATTGTATCTCAGTATAGTTTTTTTTAATAGTTTTATTTAGACAATCACCTTAAACGGAGTAACACTGGTCAACTATAGCACATAGATTTAGAGAAAATATCTTCAGATCTCAGTGTAGTTTTAATTTACATTTATTTTTATCATGGCTGATGTTGAGCATCCTTCTTCATGTTTAAGAGTCATTATATCGATAATTCCTTCTCTGCAAACTGTTCACAGCTTTTGTTTATTTTCTATTAGGTCTCTTTGTTTTTACATTTTTGAACATTTTTATTTTGGTATACTTTTAGATTTAAAGATACAGTAATTAAGACTGTATCGTTTAAGACAAACAAAAGATCATTGGGACAGAATCAAGAGTACAGAAATAGACCTATATGGACAACTGATTTTTGACAAATAAGAACAGACAATTCATTGAGAAAGAATGTCTTTAAAAAAAAATAATTCTGCCTGACCTGTGGTGGCGCAGTGGATGGGGCGTCAACCTAGAAATGCTGAGGTCGCCGGTTCGAAACCCTGGGCTTGCCTGGTCAAGGCACATATGGGAGTTGATGCTTCCAGCTCCTCCCCCTTCTCCCTCTCTGTCTCTCCTCTCTAAAATGAATAAATAAAAAATTAAAAAAAAAAATAATTCTAAGGTAATTGGCTATCCATATGCAGAAAGATAACTTTGATCAGTACATTTTCCATATACAAAAAATTAACTCAAATTAAAATCTAAAACAATAAAATATATAGAAGAAAACATAAAAAAAACAAGACAATGAAAATGAAACTGCAGATTGGGAGAAATACAGTAAAAAATGGGCAAAATATTTGAATAGACGTTTCACATACACACACACAAAAACAAAACAAAGCACACACAGAGAATGCAAATAAACATGAATAAATTGTTTTAGTCTTCATCTTCATTGGTCTTCAGGCAAATGCAAATTAAAACCACAATAATATATTACCACACATTTGAATGGCTAAAATGAAGAAAACTGACCATATGCTGTTGGTGGGAAAGTAAAGTGAAACAACTACTTTGAAAAAAGAGTTTGGCAGTTTCTTAACAATTTAAGTGCACATTGTACAATCTGGCAATTCTATTTCTAGATATTTACCCCAGAGAAAAGGAAGCATATGTTCATAAAAAAAAAAAAAGATCTGTTTATAATCATTCACAGTGGTTTTCTTGGCAGTGGCCAAAAGGTGGAAGCAACCAAAATACTTGTCAACAGGTGAATGGATAAACTAACTGTGGGTTAGTACTCAGAAGTAAAAAAGAACAAAGTATTGATACATGCAAGAACATAGATGGACCTCAAAATAATTATACTGTAAAAGAAACCAGCCCCCCCCCCAACAGCACATACTGTATACTTCTATGTACATAAAATTCTTAAATTTGCACATTTTTACATTTTGGTGGCCCAGAACCTGAACATGAATCCTAAATTCAATAAGCAACAGCATCCCCTGTCTGGTATGAAAGCTGGGGTTGGCAGGAATTTTCTCTCCCTATCCCTTGTAGCTAGAACATGGGCATATGACCTAAACTATCTAGCATGCTAATAGTTTCTCCTATCTGGGACTTTGAACCTTAGGGGAGGTCATTTGAGATTCTTTGTAATATAGTCTAGGACTAACCTTATGGCAGATGTTTCTAAGAGTATGGAGGTGGGCAGGGAGATAATGAGTGATGGATCAGGGTTGATACTCAAACATTATACACATGGCAAGATTTTATCCATGCATTTCTTCCCTTGGTCCCTTTATATTTCATTTTCAGCAGCTATGTGCTAAGTACTGTGAACTGCTTCCTGTCCTTCTGTAGTAAACATTACTACTATTAGTCACCACTCTCCAGATCTCCCTTCCTGCCCAGGCAGATAGCGGACTCCACTCTCGAGCCCTTTTGCACAGACAGGGGCATGCAATAAGTCCAGGCTGAGGCACCAATAAGCCCCTGCGTGGTTCTCGGGAGTCTCTCTTCCCCTGACATTGTAACAAGAAATACCACGGATGGTAGACCCTCCACTGTTTGGGGTTCCCAAGTGACAATGTGGAGTAGGTGGCCTGGCTCCAACCCTCACTAGATATGCAGGGTGAGTAAGAAACTTTTGTGTGTTAGGCCACTGACATTTGAGGGATGCTCACCTGTTAAAATTTGAACTACCATGAGACCTCCTTACAAGTAAAACCCTATTCTACTTGTGGGCTTCTAGAAATCTGTGATTATTTAAATTTCTTTTCACCTGTTACTGCTTGGTAGGAAGTGCCAAATGAAGGGAAGGCTTTAGGACACTACGTAGCTGCTGCAGCCCCCATCGTGGTTATATTGTGTACAAGGTCGGTGGGGTGGGATTGCGCTTCTAACTAACTGTTGTTGAGAGCTTACAGAAATAAAATAATGAGTCTAAAAATTTGAGCTCTCAGCTCAAGGCTAGACACAGAACAAATATGGCTGTTAATGTGCCAATGTGTGTGTATGTACATGTGCATGCATGTGCATGTGCACATGTGTGTGTGGTCATGGGGCATAGCTGGCTGAGGAGAAGGCCAAAAAGCTAGTTGGTGATATATATAATTATAATCTAAGTTGATTATATAACTTCTAAAAGTCTCTTGTGTTAAAATTAGGGAATTGGGAAAGACTGGAGACCTTATAGGTAGAATAAGAACATTTAGATGGATTCAGATGAATCTGTAGGGAGGGAGAGCTAATAATTTTAATCTTTCTGAGCTTCACTTGTCAGTGGAAACAACTTCTCCACAATATTTCTCTGAGGAGACAAGTCTTTCTTCTGCTTAGATGCTGTAATGATCTCACCCACGACAGCTGATTTACAAGGTGATGTCTCTTCTCATTGCCTAAAGACCTACTATGTACCTAGAGCCAGTCAGATAGTGTACCCCAGGGAGAGATTCAAGGCTGCTCCACTAGGGGGCAGCTCTTGCTAATTTATACTATTAGTAGGAAGATAACCTGAAAGAATGGCAAACATAGATGTTGGATGGAGCATTTTGCATAGCTCAGGTAGAAAATGAATGCTGGACACGTGGGATTCTAAATTTATTAGAGCTATAACTTCTACACACCAGTGGCAATGTTATCTGATCCAACAAACTAAAAGCTGGGACATATGGCACTGCAGTCCATTCCCAAGTGGAAGTCATTTCTATGAGGTTGAACTTGGAAAGATTGGAAAATAGATGATAAGAATGTCTGAGGTCATTTATGGGCTTCTGAAATAGGCTCAGAGTGTAAAGATTCTGCACATCCCATGACAGTGCTCACCAAAGAGCAGTCTCAGTAGAGGAGTCTCTCAGTAATCAAGTAGAGAAGATCATTTGTTCTGTGATATTGGTCAGCTTCTTCCTGTAGCTACCACAGTGCTTGCTCCATGGGCCCAGGTACAAAGTGACCTCAGTGGCAAGCGTGGAGGCTACCCACAGGCTCAGTAGATAGACTCCCTCTCATCAGTGATGAGCTGGCTTTCTCCACTGCTGCACGCCCACCACCTGGCAATAGAGGCCATCCTGAGTACCTCATATGGTGCCTTTCTTCTAAGAGACACTCTAGCCACTGGTGGTAGATTGGTAACATTGGATATTTTCCATCAGGGAAGGGGAAGAAATTTGTCCCCAAACAAATATTTCTGGGTATAGACAGACTTCCTTCCTTTCCTGTACTACTTCTGTCAGCACTACTGGATTTATAGAATGCTTGTGCACTGCCTCAGACAAGAAGACAGATCTTATTGTCAAGTGAGTCCTACAGTAGGTTCATATCCATGGAGTTCTCTGGTCTTAGCATGTAACTCATGACTCATAGCAGCTAACTTTGTGAAATGGCCTACTGAAGACTCTGTTACACTATCAGCTATAAGACGACATCCTGTAAGGTGAGGGAGGTGGGGTTGTCTTAAGGGTCAGGGATATGCCTTAAAATGGTGGCCACTATATCATACTGTCTTCCTCAAAGCCAGAACACATGGGTCCTGGAACTAAGAGGTAGAGATTGAGGCCCTCTTTTACAATTACACCCAATAATCCACTGGAGTAATTTTTGCTTCCATGTCAGAAATGTATATCTACTTGGACTCAGTGAGTATGGAGGTCCTAGTGCACAAGGAAAGTCCTAGTCCACTAGCAAACATAGTAATGGTCCCGCTGAATTGGAATCTGAGACTTCCCCTAGCCATTTTGCATTCTCATCATGCTGAATCATCAGTTGGGGAAGGAGGTCTCTGCACTAGATCCAAGACTGATCACAATTAGCATGACAAAAACAGGTTGCTACTACATGGTCATGTAATGAGGGCTGCATTTAGAACTCAGGGTGTTTCCTGGGAGCCTCTTAATAGTACTTATCCAACAGTCCTTGCTAAGGGAAAACCTTGATAATCCAATATATAAAGGTCCACTAAAGACTCAGATCCCACAGGGAAAGGTTTGTGTTATCCCACTAAGTAAAGAACCAATCCATCTGAGCTTTTGGCAGAGGAAACAGGTGGTGGAAGAGAAGTGATCAATATGAACTTGATCTTGTAACCAGCTACAGAAATAAGGAATACTGGAGGCATGCACATTTTTCTTATATTATAAATATAAACATAAAAATATAAATATGCATTGTTGCATACGAGTGCATATGGTTATAAGTAAATGAATGGTTTTCCCTCTTTCCCTCCTCTACTGTTTTTTTTTTAAATAAGTTCTTTTCTTTTCAATTTATATCAGTGTTCACCAAACTGAAGAGCCACATATAGTCCTGAGGAAGAGGACCTCCCATCGTCTGGGGTCCTGGACGTGGTGAGGGAAATTACTTTGTGTTTCACCTTTTTGGGAATAAAGTGATTCTTTATTTGTACAAAAGTTAGTTGAATTTTGCAAGGTAGAAACATGTTTTATGAGAGTTAGGTAGAAGTAGAAAGGTGAGAATGGGAGCTTCGTAGCAAAATGGGTGGGCCGTGTAGCCATTTGTTGACTCTTGGATCTCTCTCATTTTCCCCACACTCCTCTCAGTGTGGCAGAGAGCTACATTTCCTAGACTCCCTTGCACCAGGTAATGAAAAACGCTGGCAAAAGAGAGCAAAATAGAAGAAAAACCTCTCTCTCCCTATCTACACCTCCCTCCTCCCTCTCTCTCATCTCCTTTGGGTGGCATCTTTAGTGGTGACTAGAACTTCACTCTCTGTTGTTCCACCCATCTCATGCCAGGTGACTCATGGCAGGTTGTAGCTCTTTTTGGACATCTGACAATTTCTCCTCCAGCGTGAGTCTATGGCCTTTACTTTTTTAAAAATTTAAAGACCTGAGGAGCATACTCTCCCTTGTATGCTCCTCAGGTCTTTTATCATTTATACACCCAATTCACCTTCTTAAACTTTTCTTGTTTGGAATATTTACAATAGTAGTTTCTGTTTTCCTAACTGGACCCTGACTACTGATAAATGTGTGTGTGTGCATGTGTGTGATAAATCAATTTGTATAAAATAGTATATAAACACACAGCACGTGTGTGTGTGTGTGTGTGTGTGTGTGTATTCACGGGGTGGGCACATAGCGCATATAAAATAGTATATAAACACACAGCACATGTGTGGATGTGTGTGTTCATGGGGCAGGCACATAGTGTATATAAAATAGTATATAAACACACAGCACGTGTGTGTGTGTGTGTATTCACGGGGTGGGCACATAGTGCATATAAAATAGTATATAAACACACAGCACATGTGTGGATGTGTGTGTTCACGGGGCAGGCACATAGTGTATATAAAATAGTATATAAACACACAGCCCGTGTGTGTGTGTGTGTGTGTGTGTGTGTGTGTATGTGTTCACGGGGCGGGCACTTAGTGCATATAAAAGGAATATGGCAAGACAGGTTTTCAAAGAGTAAAGGGAGGCTTTCCATTTTTTTCTCTGTATTATTTTTATTTTATTTTCATTAGTTTTTACAACAGATAACTCGGTAGTTTTAAAACACACAGTTCTTTTTGAATGGCTTATAGTTTCTTAAATAGCTGTCTGCCCATCTAGTAGTGGCTTTAATGTCCTCATAGTTTTACATAGAGAACATGTCAGTATAGTTGCAGTGACTTTCCCTTATCCACACCTCTAGACAATCCTTTTCTTTAAGCAATATGAGAAATGTATATTACTTGGACCAATGAAAATATTTCAGGTTTCACTTTTTGTGACATCCTATTTTGTTCAATGTGATCTAACAAATAATATATCCTCAGCATTCACAGAGGATATATAATCGCTATATCATCTCTGATGTCAATACATTCATTCTGCAACTGCTACATACTACATTATACAATTCAAAATTAAAGTATGATCATGCTGTTGGTAGGCTTGCCATTTTGTTAGCGATTTTTTTTTAGTGATAAAATTTGTCAAGTGCTAATTATCTAAGATATAAGACAAAACGATGCTCTTCAATTCAGAACTATTAAGAAAGGACTAAAATACTACGTGTCGATTGAAGAATTTAAAATGCTTATGAGCCCAACGGATTTTGAAAGCTTTAATTTCACCAGGATGTCTTAAATGAGGATCCCAGTTATACTCTGGAGATAAGAGTTTAGTGGGTTTATGGAGAAAGAAGTATTTGTTTAAGTGACTTTCATCATGCCACACTGCTTCAATGTTGTTTTTCTTATCATTCATGATTCCTTTGAAGCATGCCCTGGCAATGTTGAGAACCTGAATAGGAGTGCCACCAAATGTAGCAGCATGGTAATAAAAGTCTCCCTCACCTATAGGTATATATGCTTCTGATGACTGATTTCTCTCATAAGGTACCTCTATAGGATGTGCCTTATACCAATAAGAATGTAACTGAACTACTGACTCCCCCAGGGTCTCCAATCCATATTTCCCCACGAAAACTTGATCCACATCCATGCAGAAGAGGAAGTCAACTTCATACTGGATGTGATCTACAACATGTTCACTGATGATCTTCATGCGCATCATACTAACATCTTGCCATCTCTTCTCTCGCTTAATTTCAAAAACTTTGATTGTACGGAGGGGACTCAGTTCTGGCCAAGGCATCTTGGAGAAGTCATCTGTCAGAACATAAATTATGACTTTCTGGCCAACCATAAAATACTTATTAGCAGATGATATAAAGTTAAACAAATAGAGTTCAATATATCTGTAAGTAAAAAAGAAACAATAAAGTTCATTTTGTCTCCTTCCTTCCTTCCTTCCTTCCTTCCTTCCTTCCTTCCTTCCTTCCTTCCTTCCTTCCTTCCTTCCTTCCTTCCTGTGTGAGAGAGAGTGACAGGAAGGGAGAGAGATGAGAAGCATCAACTCTGTAGCTCTTTAGTCATTCATTGACTGCTTCTCATTCATGCCTTGACCAGGGTGTTCTAGCCAAGCCAGTAACCCCTTGCTCAAGCCAGTGACCTTGGGGCTCAAGCCAGCGACCATGCGATCATTTCGATGATCCCACACTCAAGGTGGTGACCCTGATCTCAAGCTGGTGAGCCTGCACTAAAGCCGGCAACCTCAGGGTTTTGAACTTGGGACCTCAGCATCCCAGGTTGATACTCTATCCACTGTGCCACCACAGGTCAGGCTGAAGGTAATTGTCTTATATTTTAGTGGAGCACATGCTGTTTAAATTACATTGACTAGTTTATCCAAAAATGCTACTTAGCAACCAAATAATAGATATGCTTTTTAGGTTGTATTTAAGCAGCATAAAAGACAGTGAAACTATTTGCCTTTCCTCTCTCTGATGGCGTTCTTTGGATCATAGGAGAGAAGAGCAGTTAGTTCCGCACAAGAGTGAATGAAACTTGGTGAGATCAGGAACTGTACAGAACATAGTGCAAAGTGAGAGCCAGGGTTTTCAGGGTTATCAGAGCAATGGGAACTTGCTATAGAGGTTGTAGATGAGGAAGGTCTTGGGTCATTGCAAGAGCAGTTATTGATGTCTGTGGCTTGCTTTATGGGTTGTCTGTTATGCATTAGCAGTCAGAGGTGGGATGATTAATACCCCACCGTCTGCACTGATTTTCTTCTTTTACTTTGTGGTCTTTAGCATGGTGCTAAGATTACTGGATTGGAGAATAAACTTTCTTTTTTTTTTTTTTTTTTTCATTTTTCTGAAGCTGGAAACAGGGAGAGACAGTCAAACAGACTCCCGCATGCACCCGACCGGGATCCACCCAGCACGCCCACCAGGGGGCGATGCTCTGCCCACCAGGGGGCGATGCTCTGCCCATCCTGGGCGTCGCCATGTTGCGACCAGAGCTACTCTAGCGCCTGAGGCAGAGGCCACAGAGCCATCCCCAGCGCCTGGGCCATCTTTGCTCCAACAGAGCCTTGGCTGCGGAAGGGGGAGAGACAGAGAGGAAAGCGCGGCGGAGGGGTGGAGAAGCAAATGGGCGCTTCTCCTGTGTGCCCTGGCCGGGAATCTATCCTGGGTCCTCCGCACGCTAGGCCGACGCTCTACCGCTGAGCCAACCGGCCAGGGCTTGGAGAATAAACTTTCTCATTTCCAGTCTCTCAAACCAGTAAAAGGGTCTCAGAGTAATAAATAGCCTTGGGGAATTTTTCAAAAGGAGAGGTAGTCCTATGTAGCTCAGCTTGGAAGAAATATATACACCCTATGTTCATTGCAGCATTATTTACAATAGCCAAGCCTAAGTGTCCATCAACAAATAAGTGGACAAAGAAGATGTGGTATATATACATATATAATGGATTTGTATTCAGTAATAAAAAGAACAAAATCTATGTTGGAATCTTATTAGATTTACTGAAACGTTGCAAATATATAAGGCTCCCATATACACTAATGTTAATATTTTATAAAACCATGGTACATTTGTCAAAACTAGGAAATTACCAGTGGTAAAATACTATTAACTAAACCACAGCTTTATTTGGATGCCACCAGTTTTTCCCCTGATGGCCTTTTTAGCTTCCAGGATCCAATCGGGACATACAGTGCATTTAGTCATTCTGTCTCCTTAGTCTCCTCTACTTCGTGTCAGTTTCTCTCCTTGTTCATGACCATGACCATTTTGAGGAGTCCTGATCAGATATTCTGTAGCATGACCTTCAATTTGGGTTTTTCTGATAATTTCTTAATTAAAGTTAATTTTAATACAGTCACATTTATCAGCCTTCTCCTTTGTGATTAGTATTTCCTCTGTCTCAAGAAATCCTTTTCTGTCTTGAGTTCATGAAGATACACGATAGCTTTTCCTTTAACTTTTGGTCTTTAAGGTACCTGCAGCTTGATGTTCGGATATGCCTGTGTATGTATGTGGTACAGTTTTAGCTTTCCCATGGTGACATCAACTTTCTGCAGCATCGTTTATGGAAATCTTTCCCTGCAGATCTACAGTGTCATTGCCAGTACATATTTTTTCCTTCTCTCTTTCCTTTCTTCCTTTATTCCTTCCTTCCTTCCTTTTTGCCTTCTTTTCTCCCTCCTTCTGTTTCTCTCTCTCTTTCCCTACTTTCCTTCCTCTTTCTGTCTGTTTTTTCTTTATAAGAAATAAATTACCTTTTTTTTTTTGTATTTTTCTGAAGCTGGAAACGGGGAGAGACAGTCAGACAGACTCCCACATGCGCCCGACCAGGATCCACCCGGCACGCCCACCAGGGGGCGACGCTCTGCCCACCAGGGGGCGATGCTCTGCCCCTCCGGGGCGTCGCTCTGTTGCAACCAGAGCCACTCTAGCGCCTGGGGCAGAGGCCAAGGAGCCACCCCAGCGCCCAGGCCATCTTTGCTCCAATGGAGCCTTGGCTGCGGGAGGGGAAGAGAGAGACAAAGAGGAAGGGGGGGGGTGGAGAAGCAAATGGGCGCTTCTCCTATGTGCCCTGGCCGGGAATCGAACCCGGGCTCCCCCCCCCCCCCCCCCGCGCCAGGCCGACGCTCTACCGCTGAGCCAACCGGCCAGGGCCAGGAATACATTACTTTCAATATTTAATAACAAGTTACTATAAACTTTATAATTTTAATGAGTAATGGATATATTGTTCAATTTAATACTTTTTTGCACTTTTTTCTATCTGATTTTGCTGTCAGGGCAGCACTTGCTTCATAAAATTAATTGGGAATTGTTCCCTCCTCTTCTGTCTTTTTTTAAATTTTATTTTGTAAGAGATTGTATAGAATTGATGTTAATTCTTCTTTAAATATTTGGTAGAATTCTCCAGTGACACCATATGGTTCTGGAGACTTTGGAAGTTTTAAAAATGATGAATTCTATTTCCTGAGTTAGCTATAGGGCTATTCAAATGATCTTTTTTAAGTTGGATGAGTTATGGTAGTTTGTGCTTTTCAAGGTCTGTTTTATCTAAGTTGTCAAATGTATGCGTGTAGAGTGTTTTGTAGTGTTCCCTGATTATCCTTTTGATATCTGAAGGTCTGAGGCAATATACCCTGTTTCTTTCCTGATATTTGTAAATTGTGTCATTTTTTTCTTTTCCAGACTTCCTGGATGATTGTGAATTCTTTTGTCAAAGAACCAGCTTTCTGTTTTGTTGATTTTTCTTCACTGCTTTTCTGTTTTCAATTTCATGGATTTCTGTTCCTATCTTTATTATTTTCTTATTTCTGCTGGCTTTGGCTTTATTTTGCTCTACTTTTTCTAGATTCTTAAGGTGGGATTATTGATAATTTCCCACTTTCTACAATAAAAAGCCTGACTGTAAAATACATTTGGTATTACCTACCTTCCCACAGCAAACACAGTCAGCCCCACAGTAATTTTATGATTTGCATAATTATTTTCCAATATGTCTTCTTTGTAAGTGCCATGCCACACAACTGGGGCTAACCAGTTAGTGGTTGTATTTATGGATGCTCTGTAATAAAGACATAGATTTATGAACAAAATACCTGTTAATAAAATTGTAGTAGATATTGTGTAAAAATCTGTGTCTCAGTGGTTGGCAAACTTATTAGTCAACAGAGCCAAATATCAACAGTACAACAATTGAAATTTCTTTTGAGAGCCAAATTTTTTAAACTTAAACTATATAGGTAGGTACATTCCTTATCAAGGTAGCGCCCATACGTGGTATTTTGTGGAAGAGCCACACTCAAGGGGCCAAAGAGCCACGTGGCTTGCGAGCCGCAGTTTGCCGACCAGGGTTGTGTCTGATTGCAACATTTCCTTACTTCTTCTCCTTCTCCTTCTCCTTCTTCTTCTTCTTCTTCTTCTTCTTATTATTATTATTATTATTATTATTATTAAAGAGAGGGGCAGGGAGGCAAAGAGACAGACTCCTGCATGTGCTCTGACTGGATCCACCCGGAAAACCACCGATGGGGTGATGCTCTGTCCATCTGGGGCCATTGCTTCATTATTCAACATCTGAGCTATTTTAGCACCTGAGGCAAAGCCATGGTTTCATCCTTAGCACCCAGGGCCAACTTGCTCGAATGAGCCATGGCTGCAGGAGGAGAGTGGGGAAAGAATGAGAAAAGGGGGAAGAGGAAGGGTGGAGAAACAGATGGTTGCTTCTCCTGTGTGCCCTGACTGGATATTGAACCTGGGACTTCCACACACCAGGCCAACGTTCTACTGCTGAGCCAACCGGCAGGGCCCATTTTTTTACTTTTAACCCTAAGCCTCTGTGGCTATGATAGACTAGAGAAACAGCTTATCAGAAATGGCCAGATCATTAAAAAAGTACACTACAGATCATTTACACCGTGATTCCAAGATCTTTGAAGACACATAGTTGAAACCTTGCCCAAAGCCTACAGTACCAATTTATTTTATATTTGGACAAAATCTGGTACTAGGCTTCTTAACATTGATTATTTTTAGAAACCATATTTTGAAAACTCAACTTCCCAATTTTTATCATCTCAAATGTTTTCAGTGCTAATGTTACTGCGTACTGCCAGAATCAACTTTGTCAGAACTCTGAATGATAGCCAAGGGTTAAAAGCAGCTAAGCAGAAGTTAAATGAAAAACAAGATGACTTGATATGGTAGGAGTAGGAAAGCGTAGTGGCATTTTCTAACTTAGCCTCACACCAATTCCCTCCCCAGTATGGCAGTGGTATTGAAAACAGAAAATTATGTTCTTAGTGTGGGTATCTAATTCTGGAGGGAGAAGAGGGGTTCTGATTCCCAAGGGATTGTGTTTGCCTGCTTTGAGTCTATAAATAGATCCATACAGTTATGATCAATTAAATTAAAATAAAGGTGCCTCCCTGGCCGGTTGGCTCAGTGGTAGACCGTCGGCCTGGTGTGCAGGAGTCCCGGGTTCGATTCCCGGCCAGGGCACACAGGAGAAGCGCCCATCTGCTTCTCCACCCCTCCCCCTCTCCTTCCTCTCTGTCTCTCTCTTCCCCTTCCGCAGCCAGGGCTCCATTGGAGCAAAGTTGGCCCAGGCACTGAGGATGGCTCCATGGCTTCTGCCTCAGGCGCTGGAATGGCTCTCGTTGCAACAGAGTGACACTCCAGATGGGCAGAGCATCGCCCCCTGGTGGGCATGCCGGGTGGATCCCGGTTGGGCGCATGCGGGAGTCTGTCTGACTGCCTCCCCGTTTCCAACTTCAGAAAAATAAAAAAATAAATTAAAAAAAAATAAAAATAAAAAATAAAGTGCCAAGACCATTCCATGAGGAAAAAATAATCTTTTCAACAAATTGTGCTGTGGCGATTGGTTGTCCACATGAAAAAAAATGATGGATCTTCATCTCACACTTTATGTAAAAATGAACTCAAATGCACAAAAGACATAAATATAAGGGCAAAAATTATAAAACTCTCAGAAGAAAATTATAGTAAATTATCATGATTTTGGATTTGGTAATGATTTCTCAGATATGACACCAAAACCACAAGCATCAAAAAAATAGATATATTGGAATTTATCAAAATTTTGTGCCTGACCAGGCAGTGGCGCAGTGGATACAGCATTGGACTGGGACACAGAGGACCCAGGTTCGAAACCCCAAGGTCACTGGCTTGAGTGCGGGGTTGGCTGGCTTGTGCATGGGATCATAGATATGACCTATGGTCACTGGCTTGAAGCCCAAGGTCACTGGCTTGAGTGCGGGGTTGGCTGGCTTGTGCATGGGATCATAGATATGACCTATGGTCACTGGCTTGAAGCCCAAGGTCACTGGCTTGAGTAAGAGGTCACTGGCTCAGCTATTGCCCCCCAGTCAAGGCACATATGAAAAAGCAATTAATGAACAACTAAGGAGCTGCAACAAAGGATTGATGCTTCTCATCTCTCTCCCTTCCTGTCTCTCTGTCCCTATCTGTCTTTCTCTCTATCTCTGTCACACACAAAACCCACAAATTTTGTGCATCAGAGAACACTAAAAAGAAAGTGATTAGACGACCCACCTTCCTTCTTTTTCAAGAATGGGAGAAAATATTTGCAAATAATTCATCTTAAAAAAAGCCTATTATCCATAATATATAAGGAACTCTTTAACACAACAATAAAAAGAGAGACAACCCAATTTAAAAATAAGCAAGAGATTTAAATAGACATTTCTGTCTACATACAAATGGCTGATAAGCACATGAAAAGACAGTAGACAGCATCAGTCATTAGAGAAATGCAAATCAAAACTATAATGATAGGCCTGACCTGTGGTGGCGCAGTGGATAAAGCGTCGACCTGGAAATGCTGAGGTCGCCGGTTCAAAACCCTGAGCTTGCCTGGTCAAGGCACATATGGGAGTTGATGCTTCCAGCTCCTCCCCCCGTCTCTCTCTCTCCTCCCTCTCTCTCTCTCTCTCTCTCTCTCTCTCTCCCCCTCCCTCCTTCCCTCCCTCCCTCTCTCTCTTCTCTAAAATGAATAAATAAAATAAAAATTAAAAAAAAAAAAAAAAAAAAAAAAAAACAAACTATAATGATATATCATTCCACAAACATTAAAATGTCCCTTATACAGCAAAAACAAAAACAACCCCCTCCAAAAAATAAAAAAAACAAACAAATATTGGAAAGGATGTGAAGAAATTGGGACTCCCATACTTTGTTGGTGGGAATGTAAAATGGTGTGACTGCTATGGAAAACAGTTTGGTGGTTCCTCAAAAAGTTTGACATAGAATTACCATGTGACCCAGTAATTCCACTTATAGATGGATTCCCAAAAGACTGAAAAAAACATGTATTCAAATGAAAACTTGCACATGAATATTCACAGTTCCATTACTCATAATAGCCAAAAAGTTGAAACAACCCCATTTATTAACTGCTGAGTGGATAAGTGATATGCCATGCAATGGAATATTATTCAGCTATAAAAAGAGATGAAATACTGATATATGCTACAACATAGATACATTTTGAAAATATGCTGAGTGAGAGAAGCCAGACATAAAAGGCCACGTACTATATCCCATTTATATGAAATGTCCAGAATAGGCAAGTCCGTAGAGTCGGGGAGTTACCACTTAATGGGTACAAGGCTTCTTTTTGGTGTGATGAGATATTCTGGAATTGAATAATGTGATAGTTGCACAACATTGTGAAGATACTAAAAGCAGTGACTTGTACATACTAAAATGGTGAATTTTACATTATGTGAATTTTACCTCAATAAAAAAAATAGTAAGCATAGAGGAAAAATATTCCATTGTATATAACTGGCAATGAGATTTAACCTGGACTATAGAAAGAGCTTCTTCTAATCTATAAGAAAAGAGATTCTTTGAGGGATGAGGGGAGAGGAGAGATATGAACTGGCACTTTATAAAACTGAATATTCAGGTTGGCAATATTCATATGAAAATGTGTTCAACTTTATTGGTCATCAAGGGAAAAAATGCAATGGGAATAGAAGTGCAAGTAGAAGAAAAAGAGTCTATTAATTATCTTACAACCTGTTATAAACTGTATTGTGTCCCCTCCCCCAAATGCATATGTTGAAGCCCCAACCCCCAGTGTGACTATTTGGAGATATGGCCTTTAGACAGACAATTAAAGTTAAATGAGGTCATAATGTGGGCCTGAGTCCAACAGAATTTGTGTCCTTTTAAAAGGAGGAGACACCCGGGATGCATGTGTGCAGAGAAAAGGCCATGTGAGGACACAGCAAGAGGACAGCCATCTGCAAGCCAAGAAGAGAGGCCTCAGTGGAAACCAAACTTGCCAGATGCCTTGATCTTTGACTTCCAGCCTTCAGAAGCGGGGGAAAAAATAAATTTCTGTTGTTTAAGCCAGAGGAAAAAAAGCAATAGGGGTTGAATTTTATTAGTAGCCTAGTTAGAATCCTTTTAAATGATTATATGTTTTTCTCCTTTGTTCAGTTGTTGTGACGAATCATCACCTTGATTATGAGACTGTGCCTTGCTTGTTTCAGCTGGATTCTGTGCCAGTTATTAAGCTATTGTCTTTCATAACTAAACCCACCACCATATATGTTATTATGCTGACCTGGAAGACTCTGCAAACTACATTGCCAGTGGGGATCCTGTCAGGCTTTGCTAATAGAGGGCACTGGAGGAAAATGACAAGGTTAGGGGATGAAGGAACTTGTTCTTTCCTATTTCCTGTGGGCTTCTTGTTTGTGTCCTGTTCCTGCGAGTTCCATTCCAGCAATGCGTCTTCACCACAGCAATAGCAGTTCTCTTCCAAAGCAGCAACTGAATACAGCTTTCAGTTTTTCCAACACTTGCAAAACCCATCTTCCTGTGCTCCTTGATGGTCTGGTTCCCTGCCCCAAGAGCTCAGAGGCACCAGCACTAGATCTGTGGCTTTGGAGTTTAAGCTCCAGAGCTTCTTTAAAAAGTTTCTAAGGCAGCAATTTTCAACGGGTGTGCTGCAAGAATTTTTAAAACATGCAGTACCTGACTATTAGGGGAAAGGGTGTTGACGTCTTTTCCTTTAGATTGTTAAATAAAAAAATGACAACAGCCAACAGCAATAGCTGTCTAGTGTGAATGGATCAAAATTATACCTATTTTTTTGTGTGTCAGATTGGCAAAATATAAAATACATTTTTTGGTGTGCTGCAGAATTTGAGTAATTAGTTTCTGTGTGCCATGAGATGAAAAAGTTTGAAAATCACTATTCTAAGGTTTAATAATCCCAGCTTCTTTCTTTTGTTTCTTCAGCCCTAGGAGAACAAGTTACTTCTATTGTTGTTCCCTCCATAATACCTTAGAATTCTCTTTTCAGTCTTTCAAGTTACCTAGTTAACAACGTTATGCTAGGTAACAGATTTTTAGATTCAATTCTCTGTTTAAATATGTGGTGTGCTTTTTGTGGCCTGTTTAGATCTGACAAATGTTATGATATGATGGGAGGATGTCATGGACCATTATCTAATAACAATCTTAAATGGATGTCTTTTTCAAATTTTAATTAGATGAAGTCCTTAAATCCTGTAGTATCAGAGCTAAAGATAGATGGGCAGAATAAGAAGATGAAGGCAGAGAGACTAGAGGAAAGCTGATGTATTAAAACACGGAGTATACAGATAGCCCATCTCTCTGATTTGGGCTTTGGTTCTTATTGGTGAGACAAGGAGAATCAACCAAATGGTCTCGAATACACCCTTACATTTTTTACCTGCCGTCATTCTAGGACCTTTGAGTTTTTATTATTCTATACATACTCATCCATGGAGGAGGTGGGTCCTAATATTCATTCCCAATGGGTCTGGTCTTGGCCACAGCTTATTTCTTTCAATGTTATCAAAGATCCATCTCCTCTCCCACATTTGCAATGCCAGTCATAGTATTGTTACCATCTGTTAACTTCTATTGAGCAATCTATGGATTAATATCACATTAGATTTGGCATTCTTACCTGGGAAAAAACCAATCTGATAACTTTAATTCTGGCTGAGTTTTCATAGACCTATCAAGATAAATAATGCAAAGAGTCACACTATATCTTATTGGAGTTTGAGATAACTAAGTGTCTATCAAATCATGCTATATTATAATAGGATACAGGATGCAAAATAAGCATGAAGCAGTAAGAAAAACAATGATGAATTTTAATAGTAGTAGCATGGAAAAGTCATCATTTTCAACCTCATCTTAAGTCTGTGTGCTGCCCAGAAATCTTTGTTTCCACAGTTCTCATTCTTCTAATTCACAGAGAAAATAGCAGCCATCAGATGAAAGACCCCTCAACTTTCTGCCACCTCACATCCAAATTTACCTATCATGCCAAATATTTTCCCCTTCTATCACAATGGAAATATATTCCTACTTTCTGTCTAAGGTTAGCCTTTAATATCCTGTCTGCTCAGGAGCCTTGATTTGAGAATTATTCTCAGAAGGGTTTCTCCTAAGCTCTGTATTTGATGAGTTGACACTCTCCTGGGCATTTTCCTGTGGCTTCAAATTTTTATGTACCACTAGACTTCTCCCAGGAATGTAAGACTTGTATATTCAACTGTGTTCTAAAGTCTTCTACAGACACTACAAAATGAAAATGCTAAAGTCATCATTTCGTCCCCAAAGTAGGTCCTCTTCACATGTTGCTTTACCCCCCTGGGTCCACTTGGATTGACAAGGTAGAAAGATGGAGTCATTCAACACTCAGAGCACTCCCTAAGTTGCAACATCAAATCCATCATGAAACCCTGCTGGTTTTACCTCCAATGCATTTCTCAATCCATCCCTTATCTCCATCCCCTGCCACCACACGGCTTCAAGTCACCATCATTTTTTGTCTGTGCTACTATTATGGCCTCAAAATTGGTCTCACTGCACACTTGAAAAAAAGGCTTTTAAGTACGAAAAATTTCAAAGGTGCACCAATGTAAAGAGACAATTATAATGAACCTCCATATTCGCACCCCCCACAATAAGCAATGTGTTACCCTCTTAGCTTAGCCTTGCATTGCCCTTTTCAACCCATTCTCCATACTGCCCTTCTGCTTCCAGTGTCTTGTCTCTGAAGCTCCGGTGTTGCCATGGCACTACTCTGTTTAACAGAGGTCAGTGGCTTCCCATTGTCCCAGGACCATGTCCTCATTCCTTATCTGGCCATAGTATTCTGCATGATCTCACACTGCATACTGTTCCAGCCACATCTCCAACCTAGCCCCACACTTAGAATTTTCCAGGCTCACGGGCCTTTTATATTTCCTTAAGCATGCTACAAATTCAACCTGCTAATTCCCACATAGCCTTCAGGTCCCATTTTAAATATCCCTTCTTAAGGGAAATATTTCCTAATCTGCTAGATGAAGTTAATGCCTTCATTAATAGCTAATACACCAACTGTAATTGATATTTTTTTTTAGTTAAAAACACTATCAAAACAAAAAAGCTAATACGTATTGAATATTTTCCAAAGTATTATCTAGTTTAATCTGATATAGCCTCTGTAGTTTCTTTGTGCTTTTCATCATTTCCATTTTACTAGATGAGAAAACTAAGGCACAAAGAGTTTTTATTATCTTTTAAAATTTATTTTAGTGAGAGAGGAAGGAAGAGGGAAAGATATTAGTCTGTTTCGCTTATTATGCATTCATTGGCTGATTCTTTTTTTTTTTTTTTTTTAAAGTTGGTGTAGTTCTCTTTTTTTTTTAAAATTTTTTATTTATTTATTCATTTTAGAGAGGAGAGGGAGAGACAGAGAGAGAGAGAGAGGAGAGACAGAGAGAGAGAAGGGGGGAAGGAGCTAGAAGCATCAACTCCCATATGTGCCTTGACCAGGCAAGCCCAGGGTTTCGAACCGGCGACCTCAGCATTTCCAGATTGACGCTTTATCCACTGCACCACCACAGGTCAGGCCATTGGCTGATTCTTGTATGTTTCCCTGACCAAGGACCAAACCCGCCACCTTGCAGTATGGGGATGACACTCTAACTAACTAAGGCTACGTGGCCTGGGCAAAGAGATTTTATTATTTTGTCCATAATCACAGGGTAGGTGCAAAGACAAAGCAGTTGTGCCTGAGTCCTTACTTTCCTCCTTGTTCTACACTCTAATGGCACTTTGGCTAGGACTTCTTTGGAGAACTGATCCTGGGCTAAGTGAAAAAGGGGGTTGGGTGTGACTGTGATGTGACATTCTATCCAGCATCCACTTCCATTGACAACGATGACCTTTGAATGATGAGTATTGGTATGATAAGGATATAAAATTCTGATTAGGTAATAGAACAATTGTTATATTATATTGCATTGAATACATTTTGCCAGAAAACATTTTAACCCATTCCTTCTCCCAACCTCTACTTCAGCAGACTTTCTGCTGAAAGTTCCCACCTTTTCTTAGAGGTTTCCCTAACTATTTTCAAGTGGTTGAAAGTTATTGCCCCCTGTTAGCCATGGCTAGATATAGGAGAAATATGCTCTTCCCAATACATGGAAACCTTCTTACTATATCATTTTCATGCATAGCACAGCTCACCCAAGTATGGAGTCATGGTCTTAGTGGGGGTGTTATAAAGCATGAAACCATCAGAGAGACAGGCCCTGGACACAACAAGCATCAGAAAGAAAAGTTGTTTTCACTTCAGTATGTGGGTTCCCATGACGATAGAAGAACATGTAATGATACTGGATTTTGCCCAATCTTTGGAGGAAGTTTTCCTCTCTGCACACATTCTGATGGCATGACTTTGTAGATTGCATGTGGTTAATACAACCTCTTGATAGTCTTTTAGCTGATGTGTTTGCCCATAGCTTTAAAAGGCAAAAGGTTCCTGTACGCTGTCTGACTCCTGAACCTCTTCTCCTAACCAGTTCCCACCTCTCCATTAGAGACAGCACTCTGCCAGCCGGTTCTCTTTTGATTACTAGTATTCTAACCTTAAATGGATATCTCCAACATGTGTTTGTGAAACTGCTTTGGTTCAGCCTGCCTGCAGGAACCAAAGACTTGCAGGTTCTCCATTGCCCTCCAACCAATTTTGTCCTCAAAGAAGATCAAAGCATATTTATAAATACTTACCAGCAGTGATACATCCTCTGTAGTTTCTTTGTGCTTAGGATAAACAAAAAGCATTATATTACTTTTAAACTTATATGAAGGTTTTCTGCATTTAAGATGACTAGAGTTGAACTCAGTCAATTTATTCATTTTACTACCTAATTTTACTACCTAATGTTACCTAATATTTAATGAACGCATAACATTATGGACAGAATGTTTGTGTCTCCCTCAAATTTATATGTTGAAATCCTAACTCCTAATATATTAGAAGTTGGGGCTTGGGGTGATTAGGTCAGGAGGATAGAGGCCTCATGAATGGGATTACTGCCCTTTTAAAAGAGATCCCAGAGAGCTCCCTCACGCCTTTCATCGTGTGAGGACACAGTGAGAGGATAGTGTCTGTGAACCAGAAACAGGCCTTCATCAGACACCCAATCCGCTGGTGCCTTGATCTTGGACTTGCCTGCCTCCAGAGCTGTAAGAAATAAATTTCTGTTATTCATGAGCCATCCTGTCTATGGTATTTTGTTATACCTGAATGGACCAAGACACATACTAAGTGCCAAGTATATTGTAAGTTGTAGAGTACAAGAATGAACATAATAAAAACTACTAAAGTGGCCTGACCTGTGGTGGCGCAGTAGATAAAGCATCGACCTGGAAATGCTGAGGTCACTGGTTCAAAACCCTGGGTTTGCCTGGTCAAGGCACATATGGGAGTTGATGCTTCCAGCTCCTCTCCCCTTCTCTCTCTCTGTCTCTCCTCTCTCTCTCTCTCTCTCTCTCTCTCTCTCTCTCTGTCTCTCCCTCTCCTCTCTAAAATGAATAAGTAAAAAAAAAAATTTTTTTTTAAAACTACTAAAGTGATTTGATTGATAAATATTACTCATATGCTATATCATATCAAATGATTGGTAAAAATTATATGCTATATCTTAAAAATAACTAATTCTTTGAGATACACATGAGAGAAGCTTAATATTAACACAATGAAATTTGTTAATTGCAAATGGAGCCTTTCTGCTTATCTCAAATACATGGAGGGTAAATACCATACATAGTGCCTTAAGTCACTAATATTAAGGATGTTTCTTAAAGAAGTTGCCACCTATTTAAAAATGGCAGTTTCTCTATAATATTTACTAATGTTACATTGCCGTAATTATCATACATAGCCACTGTCTTGGCAGCTTAACATTGTTTCTCCTCACATATATTGGCCTACAAAAGTTATTTAACTTTGATCCCATTAGAAACAAAGAAATTTTATGCTGAAGGCTATATTTTTGCTGATATATTTGGATGTCATTTGGATATATTTGGGCATATTTGGATTGATACAGTTGGATGCTAATTTATTTAGGGGTTGAGCCTATCGCCTTTCTGACATAACCAGAGCCTTACCACAAACCAAAATAAAATATTCATTAATTTTTTAAAGTTACCTGAATTGATACTCTCTTTGCAAGGCCCATAGAGACAATAAAAACAACAATAGAACTGTTTTTTTGTTGTATCTCATCCTTTAATGGGAGAAAAAAGAAACAGATAAAAGTAGATTAACTAAAGTACAATGTATACAGAGTAAGCTGTGTTGAATTTTGCCTGTCTATGACTTAAACTAGGTGACATAATAGATTTTATCTAGGATTTAAGGCACCTCTGGTCATTGGATGTAGACTTCCGTCAGTGAAGAGACACTATTTATTTGAACTATCCGCCTAAAGTCTTAAAAAATTAACTGGTCTAAGCCCTGGCCGGTTGGCTCAGTGGTAGAGCATCGGCCTGGCATGCAGGAGTCCCAGGTTCGATTCCCGGCCAGGGCACACAGGAGAAGCGCCCATCTGCTTCTCCACCCCTCCCCCTCTCCTTCCTCTCTGTCTCTCTCTTCCCCTCCCACAGCCAAGGCTCCATTGAAGCAAAGTTGGCCCGGGTGCTGAGGATGGCTCTGTGGCCTCTGCCTCAGGCGCTAGAATGGCTCTGGTTGCAACAGAGCAACGCCCCAGAGGGGCAGAGCATAGCCCCCTGGTGGGTGTGCCAGGTGAATCCCAGTCCGGTGCATGCGGGAGTCTGTCTGACTGCCTCCCTGTTTCCAACTTCGGAAAAAAAAATAATAATAATAAAATAAAATAAATAAAAAAGAATATTAACTGGTCTAGACGGTCTTTTTTTTTTTTTTTTAATTTTTTTTAAATTTATTTATTCATTTTTAGAGAGGAGAAAGAGAGAGAGAGAGGAGAGAGAGACAGTGAGAGAGAAGGGGGAGGAGCTGGAAGCATCAACTCCCATATGTGCCTTGACCAGGCAAGCCCAGGGTTTCGAACAGGCGACCTCAGCATTTCCAGGTCGACGCTTTATCCACTGCGCCACCACAGGTCAGGCTAGACGGTCTTGATACAAGAGATCTTACACATCTTACACACTGTTCACCTTTTGTAAATACAAAGGGCTTTTTCTTACAGAAAACTATGCCACTTTTGCTCTTTCAGGGGGGGTGTCATAAAGAACAGATAATTATGAAAATACTTAGATGGACTGTAAAGAATTGTATAATTATAGGCCCTGGCCTGTTGGCTCAGTGGTAGAGCACCATCCCGGCATGTGGAAGTCCCGGGTTCGATTCCCAGCAGGGCACACAGGAGAAGCGCCCATCTGCCTCTCCACCCTTCCCCCTCTCCTTTCTCTCTCTCTCTTCTCACAGCCAAGGCTCTATTGGAGCCAAATTTGCCTAGCGCTGAGGATGGTTCCATGGCCTCCACCTCAGTCGCTAGAATGGCTTTGATTGTAGCGAAGCAACACCCCAGAGGGGCTGAGCATCGCCCCCTGGTGGGCATGCTGGGTGGATCCCAGTTGGGCGCATGTGAGAGTGTGTCTGTCTGCCTCCCCCCATCCTTCTCACTTCGGAAAAATACAAAAAATAAAAATAAAATAAAAAGAGTTGTATAATTATAAAGAAACATTTGTAATTAAATAATATGAAGTTGATCATTCCAAGTTAAGTGATAGAACTGATAACCATATGAAATATGTGCCCCTTCTCAAAAGTATTTGAATATGGAATTGACTCACTGGAAGTTAAACTATAATATTTAGATTATTTGTGCATTGACTTTAGAATTTTAGCCATCAAGTTTACAAAACTCCTTTGTACTATTTAATCTGTGGAATATATAATTGTGTAAAGAAAAGAGATTGGATATGGTTTAATTTGGTTGAAATTAGGGACAAACTCTTACCTTTTGTTTTCCTAATTTCACGTAGGAATTATATACAATTTCTTCCTTGAAGTCATAACATTTATGGTATAGTGGTTTGGGAAGACATGTGCAGAAGCTTAGGAGGGCAGTTTCCAAGCAGGAACTTTTGAGATCTTTGAAAAATTGTAAATGAGATAACCTCTCTCTTATTGGTTCTATGGTGCTCTCCAGGTTTAGTGTTTATTGTTTTAGCCTTCTGTGAATGATGATGTCATCAGATTCTCTTTTGATGATGAAAGAACTAGATAGTTGTAATGATAATTCATATGCCTGTAACTTCTCTTTGCCATTACCAGGGAACTAAATTTTGCCCCACTTAAAAAAAGAATAGGATCATTTAAGTTTCTTTATTTTCTTGTAGATTTTTAAAGCTTTATAATACATTTTTTAATGAAATATGATTTACATAAAGTAAAACATAGTTTAATTGTATACTTTATGGGGTTTGTTACACAAGCACATGTGTATGTAAAATAAAAACCTCTTTAATTAAGATATAGAACATCTGCATGACCCCAGTAACTTTTCTTGTGCCCCTTTGAGTCACTACCCTCCCCCCCACACACAAAACCAGTGTTTTGATTTCTATTACCATAGCTGAGTTATTCCTACTATAGAACTTCATGTAAATAGAATTTTACAATACACACTTTAAAATGTTTATTTTATTGATTTGAGAGAGAGAGGAAAAGAGTGAGAGAGAGAGACAGTAACGTTGATCTGCTCCTGTATGTGCCCTTGCCAGGGATCAAATCAGCAACCAGTTGAGCTTATTCAGCCAGGGCTGTACAGTATACACTTTTTACATTTAGCCCTTTTACTCCAAGGTTTGGCAACTCATCCATATAATTGCGTTTTTCTTACACCATTCAGAAAGTTAATTCAGAATAAATTATAGATCTAAGCATAAAAGCAAAATGCACAAGCTTTTAGAGGAAAACATAGGAGAATATCTTTGCAACTTGCAGATAATAGTCTCTGACTCAGGTGAGAGAAAACAACTAAAAAGGTGATAAATTATACTTCCTCAAAATTAGAAAATTCTGCTCATCAAAAGACACTGTTAAGAAAATGAATTAAGTAAGTCATTACTATTCACCAAAGGTTTGCACTTACCTGAAATATTATGTATCATAGATGGTCCAAACAGAAAATAAAATTCATATCAGTGTTAGAAGATTTCTATTGATTTCCATTCTTCTTAGAAGAAAAAAGGGAGTAGTAAAGGAGGATAATTAAATTAAATTAACAGAATTAAAATCTGTTTTGGGTCATAGCAGAGTAGATTATACCAGACTTATGCTTCCGTAGATGACAGTCATAAACTCTGGATGAAAATAAAAGAAAAAAAAGTTAAAACTACCTGAAGGCAAAATAGTGGGGCTTAAAATAGGCTGATCCTTGGAAGGAGGGCATATGTTGGCTAAAATTTTCATTTACATAGCTTTTGATTTGAAATTATCCCCTAATTCACATAGATCTCTGTGGCAAAAAGTCACAAAGAAAGATTTGAGGAGCCATGGCCAGTTGGCTCAGTGGTAGAGCATCGGCCCAGCATGGTGAAGTCCCAGGTTCCATTCTCGGTCAGGGCACATAGGAGAAGCACCCATCTGCTTTTCCACCCTTCCCGCTCTCCTTTTTCTCAGCCTCTCTCTTCCCCTCCTGCAGTCAAGGCTCCATTGGAGCAAAGTTGGCCCGGGCACTGAGGATGACTCCATGGCCTACGCCTCAGGTGCTAGAATGGCTCCGGTTGCAATGGAGCAATGCCCCAGATGGGCAGAGCATCGCCCCCTGGTGGGCGTGCCGGGTGGATCCTGGTCCAGCACATGCGGGAGTCTGACTGCCTTCCTGCTTCTAACTTTGGAAAAATACAAAACAAACAAAAAACAAAAAAGAAAGACTTGAGGAGACAGAGGATGGAGACAGTAAATGTCAAGGAGGCTGAAAAGTAATAGGGAAACTCTCAGAAAGAGGGAGACACAGAATAAGGTGCCTCAGAAACTGCATGGGAACTGATTAAAAACTTGGATGACAACTGAACTATCCATGCAGTTTCCCCAGGAAATAGAAACATTTGAAAGGCTATAAAAATTTAGAAATTTCAGCTGATACCCCTTGCTGAAGACATAGCATTTGGAAGTTTAGTCCAGCTCAGTAAACTATGTTCAAACAAAAACCAGCACTCTAGGAAAATAACAGAATCCAGAGTCTTTACAATGTGTCATCCATAATGACAGGTATATATTTTTCAAAAGGTACTAGACACACAAAGAAACATGAACATGTGCCTCATAGTGAAGAGAAATGGATATAACTCATATGTTGGAAGTGGTAAACAAAGACTTTGAAGCAGTTTCTATAAAAATGTTTGACAATTTAGTGGAAAACTTGATCAAAATGAATTAACAATATAAAAATTCTTAGCAAAGAAATAGAAGCTATTAAGAAATGGACATTTTATAACTTTAAAAATACTGTTTTTGAAATGAAAAGCTTAGTGTGTGGGCTTAAAATCAGATTAAATACTATAGAAGAAAAGGTATATGACATGAAACATAGATCAACATCAATTATTTTCTGTGAAAAAGAGAGGAAATGGAAATCCATTTACATTAAAACTAATCAAAAGCCACCTTAACCACCACATGGCAGAAGTTTTACATTCTGTCACTGCAAGAGTCTCACCATATTAGGGACCTTCTGAAAGAGGGAAAAAAGAGGAAGAATTCAGAGAATGTAGCATCCTTTGATTGGACAAATAAAGTTATGAGGCATGAACATGCATAATAACATTAAGAAACTTATTTAAAATTCTGTCTTCAAGGAAGTGTTTGAGATGGCTATATAATTAGGAAAGTATGGTTATAATAAATAGGGAATCAACACTAGAATAAGTAAACAAACAAAAGGGAACAGAAAGAAAAACATTTATTTAGTCACTCACAAGGGTATTTTCACATGACCTTGGTCATCCCAGCCATGTATGAGACTAAAGATCTTGCCTTTATTTTCTTTTTGGGGGGAATTTTTCCGAAGTGAGAAGTGGGGAAGTGAGGGTGTCAGATAGACAGACTCCTGCATGCACCTGACCGAGATCCACCCAGCAAGCCCACTAGGGGGCGATGCTCGGCCCCTCTGGTGTATTGCTCTGCTGCAATCAGAGCCATTCTAGCATCTGAGGCAGAGGCCATGGAGCCATCCTCAGCGCCGGGGCCAACTTTGCTCCAATGGAGACTTGGCTGCGGGAGGGGAAGAGAGAGACAGAGAGAAAGGAGAGGGGGAAGGGTGGAGAAGCAGATGGGTGCTTCTCCTGTGTGCCCTGGCCAGGAATCGAACCCAGGACTTCCACACACTGGGCCAACACTCGACCAATGAGCCAACCGGCCAGGACCCTTGCCTTTATTTTCATTTGCCTATAAAGTACCTACTGCTAAGGAGGGATTTATTTCTGTTATTTTGTTATTTCCTATATGTTTATAACTTCTTTTGTCCATTATTGCCTGCATTACTGCTTTATTTTTTATTTTTTATTTTTTTTTCATTTTTCTGAAGCTGGAAATGGGGAGAGACAGTCAGACAGACTCCCACATGCGCCTGACCGGGATCCACCCGGCACGCCCACCAGGGGCAACGCTCTGCCCACCAGGGGGCGATGCTCTGCCCATCCTGGGTGTCGCCATATTGCGACCAGAGCCACTCTAGCGCCTGAGGCAGAGGCCACAGAGCCATCCACAGCGCCCGGGCCATCTTTGCTCCAATGGAGCCTTGGCTGCGGGAGGGGAAGAGAGAGACAGAGAGGAAAGCGCGGCGGAGGGGTGGAGAAGCAAATGGGCGCTTCTCCTGTGTGCCCTGGCCGGGAATCAAACCCGGGTCCGCACGCTAGGCCGACGCTCTACCGCTGAGCCAACCGGCCAGGGCAGCTTTATTTTTTTTATAGAGGGAACATTTTATTTTATTTTTAGATTTTCTTTATTGATTTTTAGAGAGAGGAGAGAGAGAAAAGGGGGTTGTAGGAGCAGGAAACATTAACTTATAGTAGTTGTTTCTCATATGTGCCTTGACTGGGCAAGCCTGGGGTTTTTTAGCCTGCAACCTCAGCGTTCCAGGTCGCACTTTATCCACTGCATCACCACAGGTCAGGACTGCATTTTGTTGTTGTTAATTTTTTGGTAGTGAAATACTTAAAAATCCCATTTTCTTTTGTGTATATTTAATAGCTGTTCTCTTGGTAGTAATCATGAGGATTATTTTTAACAGTCTGAATGAATTATAACACTCAAATTATAATTTATATCAGCTTAAGTTTAATAACATACCAAAACTTTGTTCCTTTATAGTTCTGTCCTCACCTTTTATGGTTGTTGTTTGTCATCAAATTACATCTTTATACATTGTGTGCCCCAAAACATAAACTAATAATTCTTTTAAATGCATTAGCTTCTTAATTATGTAGAAAACAAATTTTGGAGTTATAAATCAAAGTTATAATGATTATAGTTTTGAGACTAGAAATAAAAAAAACTGTATTAGTCTCTTAAAGAATGGACTTATAAATCATTGTTACAATACTAACTTTTATCATTGCCCATGCACTTACTTTTATTGAGATCTTTATTTCTCCACATGGCTTTGAATTACTGTCTAATGTCCTTTCATTTTACCCTGCAAGATACCCCCTCCTGTTCTCCAAAGTTTCCATGAGAAATCTGATCATCTCTCTTTTTTTTTTTTTTTTTTTTGTATTTTTCCAAAGTGAGAAGTGGGGAAGGGGGGAGTCAGACAGACAGACTCTCACATGCACCAGACCAGGATTCACCGGGCATGCCCACCATGGGGCAATGCTCAGCCCCTCTGGGGCGTTGCTCTGCTGCAATTGGAGCCATTCTAGTGCCTGAGGCAGAGGCCATGGAGCCATCCTCAGTGCCCTGGCCAATTTTGCTCCAATGGAGCCTTGGCTGTGGGAAGGGAAGAGAGAGATAGAAAGAAAGGAGAGGGGGAAGGGTGGAGAAGCAGATGGGTGCTTCTCCTGTGTGCTGTGGCCGGGAATCAAACCCAGGACTTCCACACGCCAGGCTGACACTCTACCACTGAGCTAACTGGCCAGGGCCGAAATCTAATAATCTTATTGAAGACTCCTTGTATGTGAAAAGTCACATCTCTCTTGCTGTTTTCAAGAGTCTCTCTTTATTTTTGTCTTTATTTTTTAAGTTTGATTATCATGTGTCCTTGGTGTGGGTTTCTTTGAGTTCATCATACTTATATTTTGATGAGTTTCTTAGATGTTTATATCCACATCTTGCATCAAACTTGAGAAGTTTTAAGGCATTATTTCTTCAAATATTTTTTCTCTCCTCATTCTGGACTCCCTTAATGCATATGTCGCTCAGTTTAATAGTCTGAGCAACAGGTCTCTTGGCACTGTTCACTTTTCTTTCATCTTTTCTTCTGTTTTTCAGACCTGATAATCTTCAGCCCTATCTTCAAGTTTACTGATTTTTTCTTCTGCCTGCTCAAATTTGAATTTAAATAACTGTAGTGAATTTTTTTATTGCAATTATTGTAATTTTCAGCTCTAGAATGCCACTTTTGGTTTCTTTTTAGGTCTTCTCATTCTTTATTAATTTTTCTTTACTTTTTAGATAGAGGCAGAAAGAGAGTCAGAAAGAGAGACAGATAGGGACAGACAGGAAGAGAGAGAGATGAGAAGCATTAATTATTCATTGCAGCTCCTTAGTTGTTCATTGATTGCTTTCTCATATATGTCTTGACTGGGGGCTACAGCAGAGCAAGTGACCCCTTGCTTAAGCCAGTGACCTTGGGCTCATGCCAGTGGCCTTTGGGCTCAAGCTAGTGACCATGAGCTAGTGGGCTCATATCTAGGATCCCATGCTCAAGCCAGCAAAACCACACTCAAGCTGGTGAACCCATGCTTAAGTTGGATGAGTCCACACTTAAATCGGTGACCTCAGAGTTTTGAACCTGGGTCCTCTGCCTCCCAGTGTGATGCTCTATGCAACTTGCCACTGCCTAGTCAGGCTTTATAGATATTTCTATTTTGTTTATACAGCATTTTCTTGACCTTTTTTCACATATTTTATAGTTTTGAACATCTTTGACAGTTGTTTTAAAATCTTTCTCAAGTTCATAGGCCATCAAGTCACTTCCAAGAGCAGTTTCTGTTTATTTTTTTTCCCTTTGAATGGGCCTTACTTTACTGTTTCTTTGTATGCCTTGTGATTTTTTTGGTTGTTGTTGTTGAAACTCTACATTTGAATCTAATATTGTGATAACTCTGGAAATAAGATTATCTCTCTTCCCCAGGGTTAGCTGTTTTTCTTTTTTTGTTATTGTGTTTCCATGCCTTGCTTTTGATGTTTTGGTTATTGTACACTGTCTCTGTGCCAAGGTGCAGCCTAAGGTATAACGTACGTTCTTTTCGTTGCCTTTCCCTGGGCATGCATAGTCACTTTCTGATTTTTCTCATATATATATTGTTTTTGAATGTCTTATTCTTTAATATATGATCCAAAGGGGGGAAAAGAGAGAAATGAAGGGAGAAAGAAAGGGCACTGGCCCTTTAGTCCCCTGGAAGTCACTTCAACTGGAGAAAAGAGGATTTGCCATAATGGGAGGAAGTACAAAAACAATGGCTCCGGACCCTTTGTCTCCAGCTCAGTAATCAGAAGCAGTAATCAGCAATCAGAGTGCAGATTCTGGTGTTTGCAGGACAGGGTTCTTTATTCCCACCCCGAATTGCACAAGCTACATGCAAGCTGCTCCGGGAACACATGCCCAGCTGCCTGCCAAATGGCTGCAAGTGAGGAATGGGTAGCTGCTACTGTGCTAAGAGTTGAAATAGACTGAACTTAATTTTAATTTATCAGCCAAGTTTCAATAGACTCCAGAGTTCCCAAACAGTTACATCAGACAGATTTTATCAGTGCAATTATTGTCTAGGTGTGGAGACAGATTCCTTGGTGCTTCCTACTCCACCATATTCCCAGAGTTCTCTTTACTTGAAAAGGTTTTTAAAATCCCAGTGCCTGCCCCATACCTACTGAGTCAGATTCTGTGGAATCAGAACCAGGCATCAGTATTAGCTCTCCAGGTAATTCCAAAATACAGCTAAATTTGAGGACCAGTGCTTTATGGCTCCTACAGCTAAGAGAGAGACATAACTTCTTTGAGATACTCTGTACTTTGGAGGCAGTATCCCACACATGAGGGTATCTAGCCGCCTCCAGTTTGCCTGATAACTGTAACAGGCAGTGAGCTTCCAGTGGGAGCCTGGACAGCGGGAAGCTCCCTCGCTGGTCTGGGTTGCAGGCGAGTTGTCCTGCCCCTGGATCTCTTATGACCACCTACATCGTACATAGTTCAAAGGGTCTAAGCAGACTGTGAGGATGGATGAAGAATGTGGCTAGCTAGCCTCGACAGAGAACTTACAGCTGAGGCCCACTAAATTCTAGAACAGATAATTATCATTTTCTTTTAAATATGAGTTAATAAAAACAAAACTTTCCTTTTTTCCTCTTTTGTCTCTCGCTGTGGACTTTATAGTGTTTGAGTGTGAGCTGAATTTGTTATTTATTTTATGGATTTCAGAATAGCCGGATGGGCTCTCTAAAGAACGAAAGGAGAAATAGTTCTTATCTGGAGATAGTACACTCTGAGAAGCCCGGCCCTCTGGCATTATCTGTGAATTCTATGGTCTGCTGTTAGGAGGGGGGGCTGGGCTAGAGTAGTGCATAATGTTTTTTATTATGGTAGCAGGGCATATTTTACACATGTGAGAAGAAATGATTGAGAGCCAGACCACTCCAAGTGGAATGCAGTAGACATTTTTAGAGGCTTCCACCCAGCTCACAACAATAGGTCTTTGTCTGAGAAACTACCCCCTATTATGATCCGCCCTCCAATAAACTTATCCCAGGGCACAGCTGCTGGGAGCCTGAGTGGATGCCGTGCCACTTGGGTTTTTTTTCCGGGAATTTAGAATGTTGAAGGAAGAAGCCCTGAGTCATATTGGCAGACCTGCAGGGGGAATTCATCATTTTCTGCTGTGAAAGCCTCTGAACTTCCCTGGCCCTCGCTCACGGAGGCTGGCTATAGTGATGTGCACAACTAAAATTTTACACAACTAACTTCTGAAACAAAGAAAGGTGAAAAGGAAAGGAAAGAAAGGGAAAAAGAGACCTGATTGCTAGTGTTTGCTGATTCCCATGGTGTAAACATTCCCGCTATGGCTGACAGGAAGCTACCACAGTGAGGTCGTGAACAGGGAGTTAGGAAGTACTGCACACAACAGGCCCTCCCAGCAGGAATAAACCAGCTTCATCACATCACCGCCCAGTTGTCAGCTCTGCCTGTATTCAGGGGAACTCTCCACTAGCCTCCCAAAACTCTCTTTTGGGTTTGGACAGCTCAAGAGGATGTCATTCCTTGCAACCAAAATGTATTTAATATATCAAAATAACCATCTTTAGCCTGACCAGGCGGTGGTGCAGTGGATAGAGTGTCGGACTGGGATGTGGAGGACCCAGGTTCGAGACCCCGAGGTCGCCAGCTTGAGCGTGGACTCATCTGGTTTGAGCAAATGCTCACCAGCTTGGACCCAAGGTCGCTGGCTCGAGCAAGGGATTACTCGGTCTGCTGAAGGCCCACGGTCAAGGCAGATATGAGAAAGCAATCAATGAACAACCAAGGTGTCGCAACAAAAAACTGATGATTGATGCTTCTCATCTCTCTCTGTTCCTGTCTGTCTGTCCCTGTCTATCCCTCTCTCTGATTCTCTCTCTGTCTCTGTAAAACAACAACAACAAAAAACCCACCTTTATTCTGAACAGTTACAGTCAATTCACTGAAAGTGTGTTCTAAATTTGGCTGATTTTTCACAGCTGCATACTTTAAATATTTATAGCTACTTTCATTTATATGTCAGATTCATATCTATTTCTATAAATGAACAGTCTTAACCAGATCCAGAAAAGCATTTTTTAAAATCACTGCAGTTGCTTAGAATAATACTGTAATGTTTGGAAATTTCTGCCCTCCAGTGTCCAGTACAGGGAACTGCTCTGTTCTTTTGTCTTAGCCATGAATTTTATTGGAGAACTAACAAGTGAGTTCCAATAGTTATCAAGGACTATTACTAGGGTATCCACACATGGGTATTATGCATAGTGGCTCTCCCATTCTTTTTTTTTTTTTTTTTTTTTTTGCATTTTTCTGAAGCTGGAAACAGGGAGAGACAGTCACACAGACTCCCGCATGCACCCGACCGGGATCCACCCGGCCCGCCCACCATGGGGCGACGCTCTGCCCACCTGGGGGCGATGCTCTGCCCATCCTGGGCGTCGCCATGTTGCGACCAGAGCCACTCTAGCGCCTGGGGCAGAGGCCACAGAGCCATCCCCAGTGCCCGGGCCATCTTTGCTCCAATGGAGCCTTGGCTGCAGGAGGGGAAGAGAGAGACAGAGAGGAAGGCGCGGCAGAGGGGTGGAGAAGCAAATGGGTGCTTCTCCTATGTGCCCTGGCCAGGAATCGAACTCGGGTCCTCCGCACGCTAGGCCGACGCTCTACCGCTGAGCCAACAGGCCAGGGCCGGCTCTCCCATTCTTAATGAAGAATGTGTGGCTCAAAAATTCAAGAGAATTTTACACCAGGGTTTCTCAGCCTCATCACGTTTTGAGCCACACAGTTCTTTGTCACAAGGGCTGTCCTGTGCATGTTAGGATGTTTAGCAGCATTCCTGACCTTTGCCCACCAGATGTGAGTAGCACCCCTTCTCAAGTTGTGACAACCAACAACATCTTCGGACGTTGTCAGATACTCTTGGGGTCAGGACGGAGACCGGGGAGTGGAGGGGGTGAGTGTGCTGGTGCAGTCATCCTGGGTGAGAACACTGCTCTACCCCGAAACTGCAGTTGTCTCACACACCACGGACTGGACAGCGCTGAACCCAGAAGCTTATGCACCAGGTTGGAGCCTAAAGCTCAGGCTGAGCCCCCTGAGCTCCTGCACTGTGTACGGCAGGAGGAAAAGCTCCAGGTGCCAGATAGAAAGTTATCTGAATCCACAGTCAAATTTTTTTTAATTTAAATTTAAAAAGCACTTCTTATGGGGCATGATGGGAGTGGATGTGATCATTCATTCATTCATCTTGTAGATACTCATTAAGCAGTGCCTCTGTGATAGGTGATGTAACAAGTGTTGCAGCTAATGCAAAAGCAAACTGCAGTCCGGCCTATAAGAAACTAATTCTTCTAGGCCCTGGCCGGTTGGCTCAGCAGTAGAGTGTCGGCCTGGCGTGCAGGGTACCCAGGTTTGATTCCCGGCCAGGGCACACAGGAGAAGTGCCCATCTGCTTCTCCACCCCCACCCCCTCCTTTCTCTCTGTCTCTCTCTTCCCCTCCCGCAGCCAAGGCTCCATTGGAGCAAAGATGGCCCGGGTGCTGGGGATGGCTCCTTGGCCTGTGCCCCAGGTGCTAGAGTGGCTCTGGTCGCGGCAGAGCGACGCCCCGGAGGGGCAGAGCATCGCCCCCTGGTGGGCAGAGCATCGCCCCTGGTGGGCGTGCCGGGTGGATCCCGGTCGGGCGCATGCGGAAGTCTGTCTGACTGTCTCTCCCCGTTTCCAGCTTCATAAAAATACAAAAAAAAAAAAAAAAAAAAAAAAAAAAGAAAGAAAGAAACTAATTCTTCTAGAAGGGTTCAGTGGGGATATTTTCAGTTACAAGAGACAGCCCAATTCCAACTGATTTCAGCAATAATGGTACTTTATTGGCGAACACATTCACGAAGCCCACAGGCGGTGCAGGCTTTAGGGACTGCTGGAGCCAGTGGCTCACAGTTGTCATCAAGGACTGAGTGTCCTTTAGTTTCCCTGCTCTTCCAATCCTGTTGTCAGTTTCTGCTGATGTCCCTGGTGGTCACCAGATGTGTTAGCAGCTCCCAATATTCCATGCTTCCTCATTTCCCGAGGACCTGAGATTTCTGTTGATTGACTAGTTTAGGTAACCTGCCCACCCCCAAATCAATCATTGCCACCAAAGGAATGAAAGGTGCTAGTTGGCTTAGCCTGGATCACTTGCTCCAACCATGACACCAGCTTGCGTGGAAATCAAATGGACTCCGTTAAAAAAGACCAGGCATTGCTGGGACGGGGGAAGAACCACAAATGCTGGGCGGATGTGAAATGCTCACCCAGCCAAAGTGCTCTCATGGTCTCTGCCACCTTTCACAGTCTCGGCCAGGTGATTCCAGCCAGTCCCAAGGCCCCAGCACCATTTGTGTGGGTCTCTGTGAAGGTCTTACCAGTCTTCCGGGCTTTCTATCCACTGCTCCTCCCTCTGTAATCTCATTGTCTCTGCTCCTCACAGGGACCCCCTTCTCTCAATACGCAGTTCAGAATCAGCTCCTCCGGGGCTATTTCCACCTCACCAGACAGCTTTCCCTCCTCCACATCCCCTTAGCCCTTAACTTGCCTGTGCCCTGTATTGCTCAGCTTTTGTTTGACTGCTTTCCCAACTTGGCTATATGATGAGTTTAGACCTACATTTTACTTCTGAAGAGTTTTTGGTCTACTAAGTTCTTTAATGCCTAATAGAGGAATTGAGAGCTTTCGATGGGGATTCTTTGGTAACCTCAAATTTCAAAAACATGGTGTGTGTGTGTATGTGCGTGTGTGTAAGGGAGTGAAAGTGAGGGAAGCAGACTAGGGCTGTGGAGAGAGCAAAGGATTTAGAATCAGTCCTGAGTTTGAATTCTAGCTCTGTACCCTTTCAGATCTGAGGTTTGGCAATGGATCCCTACTTAACCCTCCTTTCTCTTCTTAAAAAGTATGTGTTGTATGTTATGCATTCATGCTTCCTGATGCTTCACGCTTCTATGCTACCATGTTATTGTTACATAAGGTATATAATAAATACTTGTAAGTATTGCCATAGCTGTGGTTCCATTAATCAATCACGTGTGACTTTGGCTGGGAGAGATCAAAGATGTCATTCCTAGACGGATAAGTCGGACCCTCTAGCCTTACAGAAGCTTCTCCCCTTCAGCTGCATGTGACCCCCAGATTAGAGGCCAAGTGGGAGGAGGCATGGCTGTCCCTTCCATCCGCCCCTTTGCTCATTTACACCCTCAAGGCACTTCCTTGGCAGAACAGCTCATTTGCCCAAAGGGCTTATATCAGCCCTGAATGCACTATATAAAGAATGACCATAACCTTTTATTTTTTTTACATGATGCATTTTAACTACTTCAATGCATTTGGGACAAGTTTAGTGTATGAAAGTGGGAAATGGTACGGCAAGAAACACATCTAGTTTTTAAAACATTCTTATGGCAAAGATGCCCCTTTATAAGACTTCTGTAAAGTTGTGTTTTCCTTGATGTGAAACGTGCTCCTCCTAAATGTGTGGTGTCAACACATTTATCCTTGTCAGGTTCTGTTTCACCTTCAGCCCCGCACTTCCCAGCTGAATGGCTTAACCTTTCTGAAACTCACCTGTTCATCTGTAAAAGGGGAGTAATTCTCCGCTATGAGGACATCATGCCCTGATATATATCCAGTGCACTACGCTCAGCCTGTTCCCCTTTAGCCCTCATATTTGTCACACACGCCCAGACTGCTGGAAACCCGGCCTTCACTCAGGCCTCCTTGGCCGGTTATATTCCCCAGAGGTCAGGACTAATAAACCCAGATATAGTTAAGAGTTGTTTACTCCCTTTGCCCTAGTGCCCCACCCGGGCTTCAGGGACAAGCTGTTTCATACTGGATCACACTGGCAGTTAATTACTACAACATGGCACTTTAGAAAGCTCTATATGAGCATTTGTTTTAAAAGTTTGTAAATCTCAACCATGTTCATTATCTTTGTTAGAGCGGACACATGTGTAGAAGGACACGAGGAGTTTCTGGAGTCTAAGAACTCAAAATTCTAGAATTGACAATTCTGAACATCTTTGGGAGAAAATGCACAACCCATGCATGACCAGACCAGTTTATACTGAGAAAATAATTTATTCAATTGTAAATCAGTTTTATTTTTTTTTAATGTTTAAGAATAACCATGAGATTTTTTTAGTCCATTTTGGACCTGAATTTAAATGAATAAAAAACAAACAAACAAAAAACAAAACAAGATTCCCTTAAAAGTAAACATTAGCCCTTTAATCTTTCAGGATAGGTCATTTCTTTGGTTCAGGACTTAAACCATTAACTTTTCCTACTCCAGAAGGTATTCCGGAAAACGAGTTACAGAAAAGTCCTAACTGATGTGTAACCTCCTTTTTATTTTACGAAGTCTGCTTCTTCAGGATTTTTGTTAGTTTTGTTTTGCTTTGCTGCGTTGTGGTATTTTTTGGCAAGAAGTGAAGAGTCAGAGCACAGAGTAACTGTAGAGAAAATGTAGGTTCCATCTGACTAGAGAAGCCCATTGTGCTGAACATCAAGCCAATGCAATGATTTTGCAAATAAATCATTTAAAAATAGGAACAAATTACTTACACTGGAATAGAAGTAAAATATAAATATGTAAGTGTCACTTCCTAACTTCTTTTACATTGAATTGTTTAACCTTAAATAACATGTAGGATTTCATAACTTCTCTTAGAGAAGGGAATTGAGTATTAAGCTGTTCAGTCATGAGGACTGGGTCTCCCATTGCCATCTCCTCTGCTTTTGATATAAATCTATTAACCATTTTATTAAATGTGCCTGGCTTTGCACCTCGTTGGCACAGACAGGGTAGGGGGAAACAAGGTTACTTGGTGGGAGGGCTTTTCCTCTACGCCACTGCATATGTCAGCCCTCCCAGTGGGGCATGACAGGCTGAGGGGCCCCGAGCACGAGCACGTGGCAGCAGGACTTGCTGAGGACTGATTGTCATGAAACCCAGGTCTGAAAAATTTAAAAGTTTAACTCTTTGCAAGTCTCTTCCGTCTCCTGTGGGCCTTCTTCTTTGACACCATCCGCTTCTCCTGGCCAGCGAGCTGAAGACTCAAGTGGCAGAATCTGGCAGACAGAATAGGACTTGGGAAAAACAAGAGGCATCCTCTATTTAAGTCCCCTCTGCTCTGGTTGTCACGGGATTGAGGAGGCTGGAGACCATCCACATTGTCCCCCTCCCATTCGGCGCCTGGATCCATGCTGTATTTTAAGTGCCAACCCCACGTCCTGTGCTCCTCTGAGGTGGCACTGCCCAACTGTGATCAGCTTCCTCTCTTTCCAATCTTGCTCTATCACGGCAAACTCATTCTGAGGCTTTGTCTCTGCTTCCCTCAGATTCCCTAAGACTCCAAACATTCCCCACCATGACATCCACTGGGAATCTCAACCGGTCTTCTGCACAGAAGCCAGACAGCATCCTGAGAACTGGCCCGAAGCAATCTGCTACTGACACCATGTAGCGAGTGCCGCGTAGACAGACTGTGTCCTCTCTAAGAGTTCTCCTGCTGCAGAACCACCCGTGTTGCTTTAGACTCGGCACCCTTTCCTACGGTACATCACCTGGCACAAGGAGAATGTTTCTGGCTTTTTCTTTGCCTGTGAAAAAAATTTTTTTTAGTTCATCTGGTAGTATTTTCCCCAAACCCAGGATAAGAAATCATTGGGAATTTACATCCAATCACCAGAGTTCCATTCTCCCGTGTTTAAAAAGTCAAAGTTACAAGGAGGAATAATGTCTTGCTGGGTTGGTGTTTTGTTAGTATTTTTTTAAGTTAAAATTAAGTGTTACTTTTCTGAGGAAGTAGCCAGAATACTCTCTCAAATTCTGAAACCTTACTGGCACAATTTAGAGTCAGACATTATTTCTAACCAGATTATATTCTTTTGTCTGCCACGATATCCTGACAGTCTTAATATCTGAAGGCAGGCCTATATGATAATCCCAGCAATATTCTGGGGATAAGATTTTAGTGGGTTTGTTGAGGAGGAAATACTTGTTTAGGTGGCTTTCGTCGTGCCACTCAGCTTCTATGTCATTTTGCTTGTCCAGGAGGATTCCCTTGAAGCACTCCTGGGTGATGTTTAGGACCTGAATGGGTGTTCCTCCAAAAATGGCCGCATGATAATAAAAATCCCCTTGGCCATATGGAATGTATGCTGCGGACTCCTTCCGCCTCTCGTAGGTAAACTCGTCAGGGTCTGCCTTGTACCACCAGGCCTGCAGCTGAGCCACGGACCGGCCCAGGGTCTCCACTCCAAAGCTGTCTTGGAAGACCTGGTCCACATCCATGCAGAAGAGAAAGTCAACCTCATGCTGGATGTGACTCACAATGTGCTCCGCAATGGTCCTCATGCGCATCATACTGATGTCTTGCCACCTTTTCTCAGGCTTGACCTTAGACACTTTGAGGGAACGCAAAGGACCCAGCTTGACCACAGGCAACCTGGAGACATCATCCACCATGATGTAAAATATGACTCTGTGGCCAACCATGAAGTGCTTATTAGCAGATGTTAAGAATTCCTCCAAATAATGTTCAATGTATCTGAAACAAAGAATAAAAGGATAAATGTAACCTCTGGGACTCCGCAGGAGCCCATGCACTATTCTAATCATTTTGTTTATATTTGGAAGTTTGGGAGACAAATGTTTTTCCTTATCCCAGGTGTCGGTTTTCACCGGTACTGTAACATTCCTGACTGCTCTGCCTGGGGAGGTGGAGTGACTTATCCCACTGCCAATTTTGGAAAAGCAACTAGGCATGCAGAGTCCTGCCCCTCCTCCTCTCCTCTCTCTTGGAAGCTGATCAGATGGAGAGAGTATGTGTGCTCTGGGCCTTACAGTACGTTTAGTGGTACAGGCCCTGCTCTCATGTCCAGAGGTCTGAAGTTTCTAGTGCTGTAGTTGACTGGGTGCCTAAGTCTTTCTAATTCTGCAGTTCAATGTTAGGAGAGCTCGTGCCTGCAGATATAAACCACATTCTCCAATACCAGCTTCAACTGTGCTGAGGTTGATATTAACTATCATCTGCCTTACTTAGTTTTTTGTCTTGGTTTAGACTTTGGGCAGGCAAAGGGGTGCGAGTGATTTTTTTCTCCCCAGCTTCATTGTTATATAATCAACATATAACATTGTATAAGTTTAAGGTGTACAAAGTATTGATTTGATACACACATATATTGCAAAATGATTACCACCTTAGTGTTAGCCAACACCTTCATCATGTCACATACCGTAATTACCATTTCTTTTTGTTTGTGGTGAGACCATTTGATATACCTTCTTAGCAACTTACAAGTATATATAACAGTATTGTTAACTGTAAACACCATGCTGTACATTAGATCCCCAGAACTTACTTATAACTGGAAGTTTATACCCTTTGACTAATATCAGGGGGTGCTAGTTCTTGAGCCTCCCTCTAAACCCCCAACCTATACCCCAAATGTTGCTACTACCCTACCAAATGCAACTGCGATGTGACCCTTGGGTTCTTTGGGGACACACTAAGTAACCATCGCCACTCTGGGACCCAGAAAATGAGTTAAGGGACATGGATATCTATGCACATTCTTCCATCTTACTTATTCACCCTAGGAGCCTCCCACAGGTAGCCCCAAACCCCAGTCCATTCTCCAGACACCACCATTATAGGATGCATCCACACACCAAAGCAAACAGCCTCTGATTAGGCTTATTTTAACTTCCTTTTTCTTTTTTAAAAAGTCTTTATTTTTTGTAACATTTTCAGGTTCACTGAAAAATTAAGCCAAAAGCACAGAGTTCCCAAATAGTCCCCTGCCCACCCCCCCCCCATCCTTCTCCACTTAAAAACGTTCAGTTCCAGGATGATTGATGTGTTGCAATCAATATACCTGCACTGACACATCATTATCACCCCAAGTTCACAGTTTACATTAAGGGTCACTCTTGGTGTAGTACACTCCATGGGTCTGGATCAATGTGTAATGACGTGTATCTTTCATTATGCACAGTCTTATAGAGAGTATTTTCATTGCCCTCAAGTCCTGTGTTCTACTTTTTCATCCCTCCCCACACTGATCTTTTGGCAACTACTGATCTTTTTACCATCACCATAGTTCGGCATTTTCCAAAATGTCATACAGTGTGTAGCCTTTTCAGATTGATTCCTTTCACTTAGCATGTAAGGTTCTTCTGTGTCTTTTCATGACTTGATAGCTCATTTCATTTTAGAATACCGATTGTACTGATAAATTCCCCTATCTGGAGGTACCGCAGTTTACTTATCCATTCACCTACTGACAGCCATCTTGGCTGCTTCCAACTTTGGGCAATTATGAATACAGCTGTTATAAACGTTTTGTGTGCAAGTTTTTATGTGGACGTAAGTTTTCAAGTCCTTTGGGTAAATACCAAGGAACTCAATTGCTGGATTGCACAGTAAAAGTACATTTAGTTTTGTAAGAAACTGTCTTCCAAAGTTCCTGTTACTTCCCAGCATTTGGTGTTGTCAGTGTTTTGATTTGGGCCATTCTAATAGGTGTGTAGTGGTATTTTAACTATTTCTCTATTCATTACAAAAATGTCATGATGATATCCTCTGTAACCCAAGCTACACACTCACTTGTGAAGCCATGGGTACCAGAAAAAAGAGGAAGGAGTAGAAAGATGGCTTAACTCAACTCACACAAACCATAGTCTCAGGCTCAGTGCACGCAAACTGAATTTAATGGTCTGATCCCAGTACCGGCCAATCACGCTATCTTGTGAATAATAATAACTGGCACTTTTCCCTTTGGTGGCCGCTTGGATCCCCTTTCTTTACTACCAAATTGAAGTGTGTTTTGAATGTTGGCCTTTGGAAACCTAAGTGCTTACAGCAGGGGTCCCCAAACTTTTTACACAGGGGGCCAGTTCACTGTCCCTCAGACTGTTGGAGGGCCAGACTATAAAAAAAAATATGAACAAATCCCTGTGCACATTGCACATATCTTATTTTAAAGTAAAAAAACAAAACGGGAACAAATACAATATTTAAAATAAAGAACGAGTAAATTTAAATCAACAAACTGACCAGTATTTCAATGGGAACTATGCTCCTCTCACTGACCACCAATGAAAGAGGTGCCCCTTCTGGAAGTGCGGTGGGGGCCGAATAAATGGCCTCAGGGGGCTGCATGCGGCCCACGGGCCGTAGTTTGGGGACCCCTGGTTTACAGTATTGAGTCTTTAAATGGAGAGCATTTAACCTGCAATATAAAGAAGAACTTCAACGTGGCTCTGTGGTTGATGGCTAGGAAATTCTTTGGTGCTCTACACATTTAAGAAAAATCTAGGCCCTGGCCAGGTGGCTTAGCATTAGAGCGTCAGCCTTGTGTGTGGAAGTCCCAGATTCAATTCCCAGTCAGGGCACATAGGAGAAGCGACCATGTGCAGAATTCTCCATCCCTCTCCTCCCTCTCTTCCTTTCTCCCCCTCCCTCAGCCATGGTTTAAAGGTTCAAGCAGGTTGGCCCTGGTTGCTGTGGACGGCTCCATGGTCTCGCCTCAGGTGCTAATATAGCTTTGTTGCTGAGCAATGGAACAACGCCCCAGATGGGCACAGCATCACCCCACAGAGGGCTTGCCAGGTGGATCCCAGTCAGGGCACATGTGGGAATCAGTCACTCTGCCTCCCCATTTCCCACTTAATAAAAAAAGAAAAATCTATAGTGCCTGACCAGTGGTGGTGCAGTGGATAGAACTTCAACCTGGGATGCTGAGGTCCCAGGTTCGAAAGCCCAAAATTACCAGCCTGAGCACTGGCTCATCCAGCTTAAGCGTGGGGTCGCCAGCTTGAGCTTGGGATCACTGATATGATCCCATGGTTGCTGGCTTGAGGCTAAAGTCACTGGCTTGAACAAGGGATCACAGGCTCAGCTGGAGCCCCCCAGTCAAGGCATGAACGAGAAGCAATGGATGAACAACTAAAGTGCCGCAATTACGAGCTGATGTTTCTCATCTTTCTTCCTTCCTCCTCTCTTCCTCTCTCAAAAAAAAGAGGAAGGAAGGAAAGAAAGAAGGAAAGGGAAAGAGAGAGAGAAAGAAAGGAAAGAAAGAAAGGAATGAGAGGAAAGAAAGAAAAGAAAAAAGAAAAGAAAAGGAAAATGTCTATGGTGCTCTGAAGCTGGGAGACAATCCTGGGGCAGGAAGTGAGCCATTGTGTGGTTTAACATTGTTTAAAGATTAAAGCACTGAGGTGGCATTGTTATTTGAAAATAAACCAAATGTTAATGTTACACCTCCTAAAAGTCCAAACCCACTCTTGTGAGGATTTATTGCTGACGAATACAATCTTCTACTGCCTTGGAGTGGAAAGCACAAGGGCTGTTAGCAGGATATGCCATCTACCCTTTAGTTCTGCAGTTGCAACTGTGGACAAAATAATGTAAACAAAGTGCTCTGATCATAAATTCCTAACTGGATAGGTCATAGTGGGTAGTCACGTCCTAGGCAGATAACTTCTTTAGTAAAAGGTTTATTTTTGACTTAAGCAAGCCCTGTTCATTGTTTCTGTGCACCGTTGAAATAACAGTACCACCCTCAAGAGTACACAATCTTGTTAACGATCCTGTACCTTGCTTTCTCCCACCCTAATGTAATCTTTCTTACGTTCCCTCCTTGATTTCAGACGCACAAAAGAAACTGCAAAACTGTCATTCCCCAGAGAATTTGAGGCCTTGCTTCCCGACAATTGTTTTCAGTTTGGGTCAAATAAAATCCTATAAAAAAAAATCCTTTATAGGTTTGGATGTTTCTTTTGTTGACATAACTGTTGGCTGAAGTCACTGTGGGGCAGTGGGCAACGTTCTGTTGTTTTTAGAAACACCAGGATCTAATCAGGCTACACCATGGTTGGCTTGTCCCCTCTCATGCCAAAGGATTAGGTGAGCTGAGTGAGCACTGGCTCCTGACCCATAACAATACAGATTCTTCTAGTAAAAATGTCGCAATGCCAGAGTCACCTTCTGTATTGGAGATGCTAGCTTGGCCCCTGGGATCGGCATAATCAGTGACATTAGGACTTGATCTTGTGGCGCCAGCATTGGCTTCTGAGCTCTGGGTTGGAGAAAGACTTGGAAGAGCAATCAGATCCCACACAGCGCTCTCCTTTAGGCCCTGCGGTGGGCAGAGCTCCAGCTCAGATCAACTCTTCATACGAGGCATGAGGCAAAGGGGCCAACTTTCCATGTGGTTTTTAGAAAAGGTGCGAATGAAAAAGGCCAGGGTGTAGGGATGGCAGGGGAGGAATAGGAAAATTGAGCATTTGCTTTTGTTTTGAAAAAAATAATTCTCCAAAAGAGCAAAGTAAGTTATATTTTAAAACTGATATTACAAGCTACCAGTTTCAAGTAAGGATGATTACAGGCCCTGGCTGAGTGGCTCAGTGGATACAGCATCATTCTGGAGCAACAAAAAGTCATGGGTTTGATCCCTGGTCAGGGCACACACAAGAGACAACAAATGAGTACACAGCTAAATGGAGCAACTAAGTGGAACAATGAGTTGATGCTTCTTTGCCTTTCTCCCTTCCTCTCTCTCTCTCTCTCTCAAACCAATGGAAAAAACAAAAAGAGTGATTATAGCTTGAGGGGAAGCATTCTAAACAAAATAGAAGCTGAAAGAGGAACCAGTCCAACCTCTGGAAGAGGAAGTTCTGGCCAGCCAGATCTCCAGGGGCCCAAGTCCTCCGGGAGGGCTAGGGCAGGAGGAGCCCCAGGGGCCCATGGAGGAGTGGGCAGTCATGTTGGAAAATCACCACCCCTAGGTCACTCTGGACTGAGAGCTTGCTGTCAGTCCTTCTGACCTTGGTCCTGTGTGTTGAGAGCATAGGAGAAAGAATGAAGCCCATCTAGGCTAACTGCCAGCACTTTTGGAATTTCCAGAGAATGCCATGGAGGTCAGGGTGGAGGTGGCTGTGTTGTGGGTGAGCTGCAGACTCCGGGCTCAGTGGGTACAACGAACATTTTTACCTGTAACCGGAGACCCTCACCTTGCGGTGGAAAGGAGTCGACTGTTGTTTTGTCCTCATCTTTTGGGGGCTCAGCAGAAATGAGCCTGAAACGGTCTCATTATAACATTCTCCTATCTGATAATTGAGGCAAGTCATGAACAGCCTCTGTAGCCCAGGCGACCCTTGCAAACATTTTGACAGTTAAAACAAGAAGTCAAGGTCAGTTTTCATAGCAACACCTACCTTCCGACAGCGAACACTGTCAAGCCCACGGTAATTTTCTGTTTGCCATAGTAATTTTCTAAGACGGCTCTGTTGAAAGTGCCTTCCCACACAACCGGTGCCTTCCATCCAGTCATGGTCACAACCTCTGGCCGTTTGCTGGTGACAGAACACAGAGCCTTGTGAATGGGGACAGCTTTGCTAAGATGGGGCAGAGACTGGAAAACCTGGGGTCAAGCTTGCGGTCACTGTCCCTGAATCCTGACTGTAGCTTAATGCCAAACAGTTGGCTGGGTCATAAGACATTACAGGGGTGGCATCTTCTGGGTGTGGAACAGGGGCCAGGTGCCTCTGATGGCTGCCCTGGGGGCCTGTGTGGGGGTCTTACCTGTATATCTCACACACTCTTTCCCTTTCCTGTCTCCCTGGCCCTCTCCTAAGCTGCCAGTGGCATCTCTGGGTGTGGTTTATCTTTGTGGGTACCATCTGAACCCAAGAAGGTCCTGAGCCTTGACACGGGGATGAGAGTGACATTGAGTTGAACGAGAGAAAACTGTTTCTATTGCCTTTGACCAGAAAAAGATTTCTGAGTAGGAACCTCGTTAGAGGCCAAAAGGGCCCCAGACTAGGGGTTTCTGGTGGTATCGTTTATTTTACAAACAAGGAGGCAGAGTCCCCCAGAAAAGAAGGGACTCAGCAGAGGCCCCAGAGCCGGGGCTGAGCTCCCCAGCACAGCCGCTCTCCTCAGGCTGCGGGGCCCCTTTACTAGGGGCACAGAGCGGAGCGGGGAAGCACGTTCTCTGCACTCAGCACACTTGAAAGGAACTTGGCAAAGCCAACACAAACACAGGAAGCAACGTAAGAGTTACAACAAACCATAAAGGCTAATCGCACAAGGGCTGAGGAGCGGCTGGGGCCCAGCGAGGGTGGAGCTCAGCCCGGAGGGGGTTGTGGAAGCTCAGCTCTGGCCACCTTTGCTCAGGAAGTGGCTGCGTTTCCCCAGCTGGGAAGCAGAGACCAAAACCCAGTCATTTACATTTAAACCCCAGCACGCAGGGGCCCGGTCCCTGCTCAGCAATCACTTGTACTTTATCCACTGTGGGGAGAAGGCGAGTGCTGGGGGCAAAGTGCTGCTGGTTCCCACAGTCAGGTCCTGCTGGCTGTGTGCTGAGGCCCCGGGGAGGCTTTCAGAGAGATGTCAGTGCGTAGAACACACAGACCAGGCCAGTGGGACCATCCCCTCCCATCACACTGGGGTGAAGGGCAGGTGTTCACAACACTCCCCCACCCCACTAGCAAAGCCGGCTTTTTCCTCAGAGGCTGGGCCAACCCCACCTCACCCAGCCCTTGCCCCAGTGAGGAAACGCCTCAGCAGACTGGGCCTCATGCCTCCTGTCTCTCTGTCACCTGGCTCTGCACTCTAACTCTTGAGCTGCCTCTGCACCCCCCCCCCCCGCCCTGTGCCCTGCATCTGGCCTGCTTTCTTCTTCCGCCTGCACAGCTGGAATCGCCTCCAGGGGCCCTGGGGTGGGATGCACTCTCAGGCTGCTCTCCTGACCCCCTTCCTGTCTGGACTCTCTCTGCTCTCACACCCGATGTGCTCCAAGTGGATCTCACACATGGACGACAGCTCTTTCAATCATGAAAGAAGCTACATGGTTTGGATTCTGTACCCACCTGTGCTAGGCACCTTCCCACATTATTATGTCCAGTGTACAGATAAGAAAATGACGGCTCAGAACAGCTTGCTAACTTGTCCAAGGCCACACCGCTGGTGGCTGATGATGGTGACTGACACACACTGACTGCTTCCTGCAGGACCAGCACTGTGCTAGGGGCTTCACCCTTCAGAGGCCGGTGCTGTTTTGCTTCTCATCTTATTAGTAGGGAAACTGTAGCAAAGAGAGCTTGAATAACTTGCCTGAGGTCACAAAGCTAATAAGGGGCACAGCTGGGATCTGAACCCCGAGAGGCTAATTCTGGAGTCTTGCTCGGAGCCTCCACACTGTATCCCTTCTGTGGACATTCACTTGCTATGCTGACGAAGCTGGGGTTAAAACTTGGGTTTGTCATTATTTCCACTCAACTTAGCTTCTTTAGGAGTTTTATCACAGCCGAATGAGAAATGAGCTTTTCCCCTGTTTTTGGAAGCTTATGTGATGTCTTTAGTCAAATAAAACCCCCAGCTTTGTTGAATGACAGGATTTCAAAAACACACACACACACACACACACACACACACGGCTTATGGCTCCGTAACCAACATTTTTGAACTTAGACTCTGCCATGTACTGTCACCTCATTCATTGCAGTCTAGTGTTAGCCTGTCAAGGATCTTTTCACGGTCCTGACCCAGCCTGCTAAGTCATGCAGCTGTGTCTGAGCTGGACATCCGGTAAGCAGGGAATATTATTTCTTTTTTAAAAAGAGGAAGAGGAGGAGGAAGAGGAGGAGGAGGAGGAAAGGAAGGGAGCAGGTATACTAAATACTTAGGGTATCCTGACTGTCATTGTCTTATTTTTTTTTTGTTTTGTTTTTTCATTTTTCTGAAGCTGGAAACAGGGAGAGACAGTCAGACAGACTCCCGCATGCGCCCGACCGGGATCCACCCAGCACACCCACCATGGGGCAACGCTCTGCCCACCAGGGGGCGATGCTCTGCCCATCCTGGGCGTCGCCATGTTGCGACCAGAGCCACTCTAGCGCCTGGGGCAGAGGCCACAGAGCCATCCCCAGCGCCCGGGCCATCTTTGCTCCAATGGAGCCTCGGCTGCAGGAGGGGAAGAGAGAGACAGAGAGGAAAGCGCGGCGGAGGGGTGGAGAAGCAAATGGACGCTTCTCCTGTGTGCCCTGGCCGGAAATCGAACCCGGGTCCTCCGCACGCAAGGCCGACGCTCTACCGCTGAGCCAACCGGCCAGGGCTGTCATTGTCTTATTTAATCCTCATAACCGCTTTACGAAGTGGATGCTGTCATCACCCCCATTTCACAAATAAAGTGGGGTAAGATAGGAGAAAGGAACTGTGTCTTCAGACACCTAACTTATAGGAAAGGCCAGACCAGGGCACTCAGTCTCTCAATGTACATTTCGGAAGTCCCAGCTCCTCACCAGGCCCAGTGCTGAGCGTGGAGATCAGAGAAATGATCCCCTCCTACCCCTTGAGAACCTCACAGTCCTGACAGGTGATCAGCCTGCTACATACTCCTCAACTGCGTGACCACTCAGTCCACGACTCCTAGAAAGACCGAGCCAGAAAACCAGCATTCAGTTGGGTTACTTGGCTAGGAAAATTCTTTCGAGCAGGGAAAAAAAAAAAGTAACAGTATTAAAAATTAATGTTTAATTAAAAATTAAAATGTTCTATTTCCCAGCTGTTAATTATTAAATTCCACTGGCAGTTCTAACATGCCAGCACCCCTTACCAAGAAGCCAGATGACAGCCCGAGAATGCAGACAGTGGCGGGCGGGGGTGGGGGGACAGAGGATGAGATCAGCTTCCTGGATGAACCTCTGTATCAAGGCATCTTAGTCATCAAAACCCACAACCCCCCCCCCCCAAAAGAAAAAGGAGTAACAGAGGGCAGGCCACAAGTGTGCGAGGGCTTGCCTTTGCCACTCTCAACTGCCAAAGACGTTCCCGCTCACCCAAGACGGGGCTCTGAAGGGGGGGCGCTACTGGGAGAGCCGCGGAGCTGCCCCAAGCCTTCCTTCCCAGCAGGGGCTATCCTGTCGCATCTGTTTGTGCGGTTCACCAGTTTGGCCGAAGGCTTCCCACAGAACAAAAGGGCCTCCAGAATCAAAACCCACACCTGCTGGGGATAGTGAGAACTTTTCTATTGTCTGTATTTATTTATGGGAACATTGTGGTATCTATCCAAGGGCTGGATGGAGGTAGTGTTAAAATTCCATGAATTGTGCAGGTCAACAAAGATATGGAATGTATACAACACAAATTTACCGAGCTCCTTCTAAGCAGCAGCTGCCGGAGTGACCCAGCAAAGAGCCTGTGGCCACGGGCTCAAGGGTGGTGGCAGCAGAGTGCAGAGAAGAGGACAATGTGGGGAGCATTCTGGAGGGAGGGTTAGCAGATGTGACTGCATTACACTGTGGGGCGGGCGGAGGAGAAGGCTGGATGGGACGGGTGTCCCAGACCCTGGCTTGAGACAGGAAATGAGATGGACCAAGGTGGGGTGGGATCAGGTGAGACATACAGAGACATCAAGCAGGCAGTTAGACATGAGGCAGGGCTCAGAGGAAACCTCGGGGTTCAAGATAGAAACGTGGAAATCATTCTCACACAGATGGTATCAAATGCGCTGGAAACGGACGAGAGTACATTGGAAGCTGGGGTAAAAAGAAAAGAGATGAGGATACTGGATTTGACCTCCAGAAATTCTAATTTGTGATGGCTGGGAAGAGGGAGAAGCCCCTGTCAAGGAGGCTGAGAAGGGAAAATGGAGAAGTAAGGAAAATTACAAGGATGTGGTGTCCTAGAAGCTGGGAGATCTTGATGGGGAAATGTGTGCACAATATATTGTGATATATTTTAGGTAGTTTACAGAAAAGGATACATTTGTACAAATATATTTACTTGTTCATTCAGTTGTTTAATCATTCATTTATGTGAGAAATACACCCTGGTGCCCTGAGAAGGCTTAAATTTGGTGTTGCTTCACATCAATATTCTTTAAATATCTGCTGGCCATTCCTTTAGAGAGAAGCCTAGCCACACATGGGGGAGTGGAGAGAGTGACAGTTGGTGGCTGTCATCCGTCTTTTCTCTCTGCCCCCAGTAATTCAGCCCTGACTCTGTTGCCCAAGTCCTGCTTAGCAAAGCACAAGTGTCACAGTAAAAGTGTGCTACCCTCCTTAGAAGGGAGCCTGGTGACCCGCTCCTTGGGGAGGTCTTAACCCCCCTTTCCCCATATACACATGTAAAGAAAGGGCTTATCAAATAACAATGTATCCATATTCTTCCATTTCCAGTAACGTTTTAACATCTCATAGATGGCTGGCTACTCTGTTGTTAGCTCATCAAAGAACACAAGGGAGCCCCAAATTCCCATCCTTCCACACTGGCATGGATCCGCTTTCCCAAAACAATAAAAGAATTTGCCAGAACATATTCAGTCTTTCCAAAGCCCAAGTTCGCTCACATTGGAATTCTGCGATTTTCTCCCCACTACCACCTATACAGCAGTTCCTTAGACTTTTCTTCCTCCACCAGCCCTCTAAACGCTGAGGCCAGGCAGGATTCGGGTCTAGTCCTCTGCCTGGGTGGCCTTTCAGGCTTATAGATCTCAGCGCCTCCTATATTCTGATCCTCTAGCTCCACCATATATCTTTTGCCAAGCTTAGATATTGCTAATATACAGGACACACTGTATGTGTGTCCCCTAAAATTTATATTAAAACTAATCCCCATTGTGGGGTATTAGAAGTGGGCCTTCATCGCCCTGGCCGGTTGGCTCAGTGGTAGAGCGTCGGCCTGGCGTGCAGAAGTCCCGGGTTCGATTCCCGGCCAGGGCACACAGGAGAAGCGCCCATCTGCTTCTCCACCCCTCCCCCTCTCCTTCCTCTCTGTCTCTCTTCCCCTCCCGCAGCCGAGGCTCCATTGGAGCAAAGATGGCCTGGGCTCTGGGGATGGCTCCTTGGCCTCTGCCCCAGGCACTAGAGTGGCTCTGGTCGCAGCAGAGCATCGCCCCCTGGTGGGCAGAGCGTCGCCCCTGGTGGGCGTGCCGGGTGGATCCCGGTCGGGCGCATGCGGGAGTCTGTCTGACTGTCTCTCCCCGTTTCCAGCTTCAGAAAAGTACAAAAAAAAAAAAAAAAAAAGTGGGCCTTCTGGGGTGATTAGGTCATGAGGGTAGAGCCCTAATGAATGGGATTAGTGCTCTTATAAAAAGGACCCCCGAGAGCTCCCTCACCCACCATGTGAGGACACAGTGAGAAGATGGCTATGCACAAACTAGGAAGTGGGTCCTCACCAGACACCAAATCCGCTTGTACCTTGATCTTGGACTTGCCAAGCTCCAGAACTGTGAAAAACAAATTTCTTGTTTATAAGCCACCCAAGTCTATGGTATTTTGTTATAGAAGCCCAAGCAGACTAAGTCAGGCACCATCCGAATCTCCATCCAGATGTCCACCAACTACCTGAATCTGAGTTCATTCATCCCCTCCCTCCACTCCTAGCCCTGCACCTCCTCCTCCAGGCCCTTTCTGGCCAGCGCCTCCCCACCCGCACAGCAGCCTCTCTCAGGCCCAGGTGTCCTGGGCAGCTCCACCCCCTCACTCCCCAGACCACATCCTTCTAAGTCAGGTTCATACTTCCTTACCGCCCTTGGCAAATACCAGTGTCACATCTAGTGCCACTAGAAGACTGTGAGCTTCTTGAATATGCCCATATTGACTGAATTTTTCTGTCTCCTGTGCCTAACACAATATCTAGTACAGAATTATTTTTACCATGACTCATGGTGAAAAATACATTTTATAGCACACCCAAACGCACACACATATACATACATACATACATACATATATAAACAAAAATTCCACTGAACACCACTTATCCTGTGATATCCTCAGATTTTCTACTTAATTTCAGTTATTTGTTTTTTTAAAAAGCTGGTGTTGACCCATTAAGCTAATATCTGAACGTATTACTGGATAGTGACCAGTAGTTTGAAAAACACCAGCTAGCCTCTCACAGGTGTTTGATAAACATCTGTTGTATGTGTGCCGAATGGATGCATGTATGGCCCCATGAGATTTTGTATCATTGTCGCCATTTTACAGATGAGTTAACTGAACCTCAGAGAGAATGTCCTTGCTCTGGCTCTGGCTCCTGTGGCTTTCCACAACACGCCATGGCCTGTAAGACCCCTTCCAGGCGAGTATTTTGAGATTTATCTGCTGCCGCTGGCCAGCTGCTGTCAGAACCACTGTGTTCCTGCTCCAGTATCTGAGTCACAACATCCAGACTCTCGGTTTCTCCCCTGATCTGTTGTTAAAGGTCTGATAAAGGCTAAGACTCTGTGTCCCCGCTCAGGAATGTTCTCAGTGGCACTGCGGTCCGCACAGCCCCCGCCACCTCCCGCGGAACCGCGGATTCACTGCACGCAGCCGGCGCTCTTTCTTACTGCGGATTAAACCAGTCCGACAGCCGGAGCCCCTCCTCGTTGTCCCCCGTTCTTTGATCGTTCTCTCTCTCTATGTCTTCTTCTTCCTCTGAATTGTGGGTCCTGCGTAGAAAGAGAAAGCAAGGTGCGTGAGGCAAGGAGGGCGATCTATGGCGTGAGGACCGTCAGTGAAACATTGGTGTGTGGAGCCAGGGAACGCCTGCAGCCAGTGACTGGCTGGAGAAGGTTCGCGATCCTGAACGGTCATTCACCAAGACAGACTTCGGATGAAAAGGCCGCAGTCCCTACCTCTGTCATTATTATCTTTCTCAAGTCAGCATAGTTAGCAGTTTAACGACCCAACAATCCTCAGGTTATTTTGGGCTGCCGGGGAAATGATAAAACAGTCCTCATAAGAACATTTTCTCTTATGATAATCTCTCCTGCAATCTGAACTTCAGCCCCACAAGCTCAACTCACCCCCAACTTAAGTGGAAAAAAACAAAACAAACAAAAATAATTTTTATGATCTAGTCCCAACCACAAAATAGATTTCTTGTATGATTTCAATAAGCCAGGAAAATGAGTGACTGAGAAGGTCACGGCCAAGACGCCATTTGATCTGGACTCTCTCTCAGTGTTCAGTGGGTGGAAGCCCATAGCCCTTCGGCTCACCGGCTTACCCATTGTTAAACCAGCTCGGAAACCACCAGCCCTTCTGGCTGCCGTTGTCATCAACTCCTGGGTTTCTAAGAAATGAAAAAGATGAAAAACATTTTCAGAAAATGAGGCAGTCCCAAACTGGGGGTTTTCCAAACTATTTTTATGACAGAAAATCATTAAATTTTTTTTTTAACTGCCAGTGGGTAAAATAGAAGAAGTGAAGCAGTTCTGTCTGAATGAGCGAGGACGAGGACGGACCCACCAGTGCCCGGACCTCTCCTCCCCCGGGTCGCCCTGGCACTCCGCTCATTCTCCAGGGAGCCCTGCAGGGCAGACAGCAGGGGAGGGAAACAATGACAGGAGGGGGGCATTAATACACAGACCCAAGTCCTGGATTTGCCCCTTACTAGCTGTGTGACTATGACAGGACATTGTCCCTTTCTGAATCTTGAGTTTTCTCCTCTGAAAAATCGGGTAAGCTCTGGCCCGGTAGCTCAGTTGGTTAGAGCATCATCCCGATACGCCAAGGTGGCAGGTTTGATCCCTGGCCAGGGCACTTATAAGAATCAACCAATGGGAAAAAAAAAAAAAAAAAAAAAAAGAATCAACCAATGAATGCATAAAGAAATGAAACAACAAATCGATGTTTCTATCTCCTCCCTTCTCTCTCTCTCTCTAAAACTTAAAAAACAACTTTTTAAAAGTCAGATAATAATACTGATTCAGGGTGGGACAAAAGTAAGTTTACAGTTATGAGTCTGCAAAACAGAGTTTATTATATTCTTATTTATTGATTATTGTATTATTTTCCATAAGAACAACTATAAACCTACTTTTGCCCCACCCTGTATAACAGTAATAAAACATACCATGAAGGTAGCTTTGAAGACTAAATGAAATAGCGTAAGTTTAAAGAGCTTTATAAATTGAAAACAGTTGTGATCTTAATAAAGAAACCAGTGCACCTTTCCAAGAATGATCTCTTTTGCTTTTAACTAGGAGAATTCAGGTTGCCATCGAGTCAGCAGTCACAGCCTGGCTCTGACCGAGCAGCTCAGACGCCTGTAATCAGAAGCCACCTTCCCCACCCACACGCGGAAGTTTCCACACTCGTGGTGAGAATGTCCCCAAGGTAGGGGCCTTCTGGAGGAGGCTTGGAAGTAGGGGAAATCAGGAGACGTGAGGCCTTTGGGTTGGCACACTGAGTGGTAAGGAATGAACAAGCGTGATAATAAGAAATCTGTTTGAAAGCCCGTCTACTTTCAGGAGGCGTTGAATATGGTTTACAATTAAGAAAATAAGGTTACAATAAGCGGGGAAATAATACAAGAGTAAAATAACAAAAGGGAACAGAAAGAGAAACATTTCTTAGTCATTCAGGTAGGTAGTTTCACATGACCTTGGTCAATCCCAGTGACTTGTGAGAATAAAGGTTTTACCTTTATTTTCATTGGTAGCTGAAATATTGGCTGAGTGGCTTTGGGAAAACTACCAAGATCCCATGGCAGTTTGTGAGCATAAAAGCCCAGATTTAATGCCAGGGGCTAACTATCTGAAATGAAGGTGGAGGAGAGTACAAGCCATTAAGCACAACACTTTGTTCTGAGCTTCCTGGCAACCAAATCAAAGACAGAAAAATGAAGGCTTACCTAGTTCCTACCACCAATACTGCGACTACTACTGCTAATAATAATGATAATCAGAGTCCCAAACGTTTTCATACATTTTTTTTTATTTTTTATTCATTTTAGAAAGGAGAGAGAGAGGGAGAGAGAGAGGAGAGAGAGAGAGAGAAGGGGGGAGGAGCAGGAAGCATCAACTCCCATATGTGCCTTGACCAGGCAAGCCCAGGGTTTCGAACCGGCGACCTCAGCATTTCCAGGTCGACACTTTATCCACTGCGCCACCACAGGTCAGGCCAATCCCAAACGTTTTCATGATACCTTTGCCTCAAAGAAATTTCTTGCAAGAATCTTTATATTGGGGTACAGAACACACAATGCAATATACAATGATGTATTATAGAATTGTACAATTGAAATTTATATAATTTTATTAACTAGTATCCCCCAAATAAATTCAATAAAAAAAATTTTCTAAAGAGTCTTTTTTTTTTTTTAATTTTTAACTTTATTCAGTTTTTTTTTTTTTTTAGAGAGAGAGAGAGAGAGAGAGAGAGAGAAGGGAGAGGAGCAGAAAGCATCAACTCTCATATGTGCCTTGGCCAGGCAAGCCCAGGATTTTGAACTGGCGACCTCAGTGTTCCCAGGTCGACACTTTATCCACTGCACCACCACAGGTCAGGCACTAAAGAGTCTTTATACAACATATACTGGGTAGTATAAGGCAGTGGTCCCAACTCCCGGGCCGCGGACCGGTACCCGTCCACAGAGAAAGAATAACTTACATTATTTTCGTTTTATTTATATTTAAGTCTGAACGATGTTTTATTTTTAAAAAATGACCAGATTCCCTCTGTTACATCCGTCTAAGACTCACTCTTGACACTTGTCTCGGTCAACATGATACATTTATCGGTCTCACCCTAAAGGCCGGTCCGTGAAAATAAATATTTTCTGACATTAAACCGGTCCGTGGTCCAAAAAAGGTTGGGTACCACTGGTATAAGGGACAGTATCTACCGTGACTTTTTTTATTAGGAAGGCAAGAATGTCCTCCAAATGACAGCACTTAAAAGACACCCTTCCTGAGAAAGATGGAAGGGCAAAACACAGGCATGGTTCTAGGAAGGCATGTCTAGGAGGCCAGTGGTGTGCTGTCCAGATCCCTGGGAACCCACCCCCGCCCGCCACCTTGACCAGAGCTCCATCAGCTGCCCCGGTAAGAATGGGCTATAGGAGATGCAGGAGTGGTTGTGGGAGAAGTCCCAGTCCCAACAACATCTAGAATTTAAAGCACTTACTTTGAGTGGTAGAGCCACAAGAAAGAGCCTTCTGGGCTAAAAGTAAAGGAGGAAAGAAAAACATACCATGTTACTCTTAATTCTGAGAAAAGCTACTTTTCCACCGTTATCACTGAAGCCCTGGGCTGCGTTGGGAGCCTGGTTTTAGCTCCTCCTAGGTTTTCACCTTGCTTTGAGTTATAACCCCATGATCTCAGGAGACTGGGAAGTTCCCCAACAGTTACTTCGACACTACCCAGAACAAGGAGTTTTCTGGACACTCAAATCTCCATAAGAAAGACAACAGCTGCCCGACCAGGTGACTGGGACACAGACACCCCAGGTTCGAGACCCCGAGGTCGCCAGCTTGAGTGTGGGCTCACCTGGTTTAAGCAAGGCTCACCAGCTTGAGCCCAAGGTCGCTGGCTCGAGCAAGGGGTCATTTGGTCTGCTGTAGCCCCCCACCAACCCCGGTCAAGGCACATATGAGAAATCAATCAATGAACAACTAAGGAACCACAACGAAGAATTGATGTTTCTCATCTCTCTCCCTTCCTATCTGTCCCTATCTGTCTCCCTCTCTGTCTCTCCCACAAGAAAAAGAAAAAAAAAAGACAACAGCTTTTCACTGTGGTCTCAACAAGGGGGAGAGGCTCACGGGTGGTTCCCACCCCGCCGCCTCCTCAGGAACACCACAACCACAGCCTAGCCATCCCTCTCCCAGGGTTTACCTTCCCCCTGAAAACAAAACAGCGGCTGCAGAGCCGAAAGCCGCGTCCGGCTGAGCTTCAGAGATGACTGTTCCTCATCTAGCCGTGTGGACTAACACTCCCCTTGCGGGACTATTATCGTAAGAGCTGTAGAGAACGCATAGCACAGTTCCTGGCACACACAATCGCTCACAATCGCCATCACCATCATTGTTCTTTCATTGTAACTATTAAAGTTTCCTCCAGCTCTAAAATTCTAAGATATTTCTTTCCATCCAGCCCCAGCTCAAACACTGTCCTGAATGACATTCTTTCAGGATGCTCTGCTGACAACAGTTCTGTTGACCAATCAGTTGATGTGTTCCATTTCGTTATTTTCAAATCCTTTTTAGCCCAGCACCGCCCACCTGTCTAAGATCAGTGCCCTCAGCTCACCTCAAATCATCACACACCAGTTCACAAGGTGGCAAAGGATCTGCTGCCTATTAAGCCCCTTGCAGGTCTTCAAATAGATTCCTCACATTGAGGAATGACGTGGCCACAGTCTGGAAGCCATGTGGCCCTGAAGAGCCGCCGGAAGCTGCTCCAATTACCGAGCAAAGACAGTGTGCCCAGTACTGCAAAATGACCCTCTTTTACGAGAGGCTAGTGCCAACATGCATTTGTGCCTTTGGCTCCCACATTTTAATTTTGTAAACCACCCAAAATGTGGAAGCACATCTCTGGCTGCAATTCAAAACACCAAGGTCATCCAAACAAGCCTTCTAACTCAGGGCCCCTAGAGGGCCCCCAAAGAGCGCTTCCAATTGCTCGAGCGCTTCCTTCTCTCTGCCCAAATCCCCTGTCCCAGTCTGCCCGCTGGAGCAGAGGGTGATGGTGATGGCGATAATGAAGAAGATGATGATGATGATGAAGAACGTGGCAGCCAGCATCTCTTGAGTGTTTAAGTTATAGACACTACCCTAACTGCTTTATATATAGTACCTTATTTAATCCTCCCAACAATCTATGAAGCAGGTGTTATTACTCCCCATTTTTAAAGATAGGGAAAATGAGGAACAGAGTGGCTGTGCAAGTTGCTCAAGGTCACCGAGGAGGTAAGCGGTGGCATGGGACCAGCCCTAGGCAGCCTAGCTCCAAGCCCCAGAGAGGGTATTTCCTCAGCCCTTGAGTACCTAAGGGAGACTCAGGGTCCCTTCACCCAACTCTGATTCATCTTTTCATCTTTTCTGTGGACTAATTATCCTCAGTTTCCTTAATTTGAAACATCTGGTTTGTAGACCCCTCTAATTTGGTCAGACTTGTCTTATTTTTCTTCCAATGCTTGTTTAGAATGAAACAGAATGACACTCCAGAAGCAGTTAGATCTATGCAGCACCCTGGGGGAGGGGACAGCACCCAAAGCTGGGAGCAATTCTGCTTCCACTGATCGACCTCAAGGTGCAGTTTTTAGAAGTCAACACGGTCCTGTTGGCTCATCAAATCTTAGAATTTAAGAACTGGAAGCCATTCAAATGTTAATCCAAGCCGTCATCGTGAACTTCGGGGCTAATAAAACACTTCACCATGAAAATATTAATGGTGCCAAGACCACTGTCCCTGCCCAAAGCTGAACAGTGGACTTTTTGGATGAGCTGTACCAGTGTTTTGTGTTTTTTTTTAAATTTTTTTTATTTATTCATTTTAGAGAGGAGAGAGAGAGAGAGAGAGAGAGAGAGAGAGAGAGAGAGAGAGAGAGAGGAGGGGGTAGGAGCAGGAAGCATCAACTCCCACATGTGCCCTGACCAGGAGAGCCCAGGGATTCGAACTGGCAACCCCTGTGTTTCCAGGTTGATGCTTTATCCACTGCGCCACCACAGGTCGGGCTGTACCAGTGCTTTTTAAGTCGAAGGCATGCATTTTTGTAGCTGCTTGTGGAGACTTCTTTCTATCAGAAGCCACTCCAGCTGGAATCTCCAAGGCATTGTAGTTTCCAAAAGCACAGAAGCAGCTTTTGGGTAAATGCACTCAGAAATGTTTAATTTGCTTTGCTTTCCAGTGTTACAAAAAAGGAAAGAAAAGTTTTAGTCAGGCACAAATAAATTGCCAGCAACTCAAGTATATTTTGCAGCAGAAGTCAACAAGTTCAGTTGCTCTTTTCCTCTCTGCAAGTATCTCAGGATTGCAAAAATCAGGGTGGATTTCTCAAGGAATTTGTGTCTGAGATTTCTTAAGGTAATTTCTATTTCTGGCCATATGAATAATTTTAAGTTACATTTTTAGGCTTAATAAGACCCTACTATTTCGGGATTTAGCCTGCCCAGAACAGCAAAAGTACAAAAATCAAGACATTAGCATCCTGGCTGGTAATTCAGTTGGTTAGAGCATCGTCCTGATACACCAAGGTTGTGGGTTCAATCCCAGGTCAGGGCACATACAAGAGTCACCAAAGAATGCATAAATGGGTGGAACAAGGAATCGATCTCTCTCTAAGATCAATAAATAAGGATTAAAAAAAAAACATTAGGAACTTGGAAGGAAGGAAGACAGTTAATTAGCCAGAAGGTACTTGGAGCTCTAATGCTTTTACAGATAGTTCAGGGCTCAGGGATATGGGAAGGGTGGACTCTCCTTTATGGTTTCAGTTAAGTCTACCTGTAATTCAACCTGGTGACTTGGCTAAGAGATTAGAGTAACTTTCATCAACGTCATTTCATCACGTTGCATAAATTACCTGTTGATGTATTCCCAAAACACAACAATTACAGTTGAGACAACCAGCATTGACAGAATCACTTTTCCTTTGACATTCATTATTTTCTCCTGGGAAAAAAAAAAAGAAGAGGGGAAAAAGAGTCAATAAATCTAGAGCAAGATATGGTTTTTAAGAAATGCTTCTACCTGTATTGTCTCTAAGGGAAACATTTATGAATATTTAACTAGAGCTACGGAGTGCGCTATACCTTAAATTGCATAGGGCTGCAATAGCAAATTAGGCCAGTTCGATGAATTGCAGGGCTCTTGTGTTGGGAAGGATGCTAAGGCCACTTAGGGGCTCAGAGGGAGAGTACCTGGACAACCACGAGGTCCGTCACTGGGGGGGAGTGTGAGGGAGTACCCGTAAATGGTTCCCATGGACGCCAGCTGCCTGCACTCAGATCACTGACCTCTCTGTAAGTGACTTCAGGGACCCATCCATTTCCCAGCTTTGCTTCCGCTGATACACTGACTATGTGCCCTGTGCTCAGAGGGGGAAATGGCTCAGTCCTTGATCATCTGAGCTCACCCATTTCCCACCCCTACCCAGCTTTCCCCCTCCACACCCACAGCAAGCAAACAATCGGTGCATAGTAAGCACACAAATAGTTTTTGATGGCTGCATGAAATTACAGCTGAGAGGGGAGGAATGCTAGGTGGGGGACAGCAGGTTGGGACCCTTCGCTGGGGGAGGTGGTGACTGAGCTCCCCAAGGAATGAAGACAGTAAGGAAAGGGGTGAGAAGTGGACCACGGGAGGGACGAGAATAGTTTGGAATAGCATCTACGACAGGCTGACAGGAAACAAAGCTTCTCGTGCTTGAAAAAAAGACAAAAGCAAAAGAGCTGTACAAGAAAAAATAGTGAAGTTCTCTGCCGGAACAAGGGCAGGGTGTGGAAGGCAGACAGAGGCTGGGCGCGCGGAAAGGGGGTGGGGACCCACAAAAGCCTCTAAAGCTGGGATATCACCTGATCCAACTTAATTCAGAGAGCCTGTGGGGGGTGGGGAGTGAATGTGGGAACAGAGGCAGACATGGGGAAGTGAGAAACGGAAGCGGGCCGGGCTGAAGGGACGTTTAGCGGTAGGGCAGAGGAAGAGATGAGAAGGGGAGGCCAGGAAGGCAGGAGGAAGACCAAGAGGGTGGACATCTGGAAGCCGAGAGCGGCCAGTCGTGCCATTCATCAAATGTCATTGCCTCTGTGAAGCCAATTCCCACCCCTGCCCTGAGCACCGGCGAAGCCTTCTCTCTCTCCTCTGGCTCCCCCGTCACTCTGTCCGCCTTGCTGTGCACATGGCTTTGGAAGGTGGCTCACGTGGGAATGCCCGCTTGTGGCTCCGTCTCCTCTATGAGTCAGTCCGAGCCTCCTGGGGGCAGGAGGAGTGTTCTATTCAACCCTGAGTCACCAGTGCCCCAGACAGAGCTGATGAGGCCCTCTATGAATGTTTGGTGCATGAATTAAATACAATGAAAGTGACATTGCAATGTGTTCTTTTGGTGGACAGAATATTTTGCCAATTCTGTTCAAAGACGGCCTTAGACCAGTGGTCCCCAACCTTTTTTTTGGGCCATGGACTGGTTTAATGTCAGAAAATATTTTAACGGACCGGTCTTTAGGGTGGGACAGATTAATGTATCACGTGACCAAGACAAGCGTCAACAGTGACGGATGTAACAGAGGGAATCTGGTCATTTAAAAAAAAAATAAAACATCATTCAGACTTAAATATAAATAAAACGGAAATAATATGTTATTTATTCTTTCTCTACAGATCGGTACCAAATGGCCCACGGACCAATACTGGTCCGTGTCCCAGGGGTTGGGGACCACTGCACGATTCCAGCCTTTCTCATGTGCTACATCATCCTTATTGTAAATTCGGTTACAGAACAGAACAGGATTATCAGCCACGATACTTGGGTCCTCCTTGCTTAAAAAGTAAGCTGTTTTGTGGCCTGACCTGTGGTGGCGCAGTGGATAAAGTGTCGACCTGGAAACACTGAGGTCGCCGGTTCGAAACCCTGGGCTTGCCTGGTCAAGGCACATATGGGAGTTGATGCTTCCAGCTCCTCCCCCCTTCTCTCTGTCTCTCCTCTCTCTCTCTCTCTGACTGTCTCTCCCTCTCCTCTCTAAAATGAATAAATAAAAAATTTTAAAAAAAAAATTAAAAAAAAAAAAAAAAAAGTAAGCTGTTTGGAAACAGAAGAGCCAGTGTGAACTCAAGGTCACAGTTCAACCAGCTTTCAGATGTAACTATGGTTGGTGGTATTGCATAAGCACAAGAAGACGGGCCTGCCGGACCCTATGCAAACCTCCGTCTTGAACTTCTTTCCTCTTGTGAGCTGGTTGGCACATATGGCCTAAGGCCCACGGCAAAGTCACAAAATATTGATACAACTGCATGCAACTCAGCCTCCCTGCTGGAAAAAGCCACTTGAATTTACATCAATAGCACTAGCATGAGTGCTAGAAAAGTCCTGACCAGGCAATGGTGAGTGGATAGAGCGTCTGCCTGGGATGCGGAGGACCCAGGTTCGAGACCCTGAGGTTGCCAGCTTGAGCACGGGCTCATCTGGTTTAAGCAAAGCTCACCAGCTTGAGCCCAAGGGGTTACTCGGTCTGCTGAAGGCCCGCTGTCAAGGCACATATGAGAAAGCAATCAATGAACAACTAAAGCACCACAACGAAAAATTGATGATTGATGCTTCTCATCTCTCTCCGTTCCTGTCTGTCTGTCCCTATTTATCCCTCTCTCTGACTCTCTCTCTGTTTCTGTAAAAAAAAAAAGAAAGAGAAAAGTCATGGCTTTGGGAGGAAACGGGTCTGCATTGAGACTGCAGCCACCTCTCCACGCTGAAGTCTTCACTCCCAGGGGAGTGTGGATGGTGATCCAACACGTGGGCTTTGGAATGAGGCGGGGGTTGGAGTCCTGGCTTGATGCACACGACCCTCATGCACGTCTCCAGAACGCTCTGAAAACTGAAAGGCCTGTTTGCAATTCAGTTGGCATCGTGGCCCTAACTGACATGAGGCTATTTATAAATAATCCTTGTCCCACTTAGTAAGGCTGTTTAAATATCTCTTTGCATAAATATTGATGCATTTTATCATTTGGTGCACTGCACTGGGGCTATTACCTGATGTAGGATACATAATCTGCACCTGAAAAATTCTGCCTTCCAGGCTCTAGGGTTTCAGAAAAGGGATTGTGGACCTCTAACAGATCGTATTAAATTGGTTCCCTTGTCTCTAAAATGGAGATAAGAAATGGCCATGAAAGGCCTGACCTGTGGTGGCACAGTGGATAAAGCGTCGACCTGGAACACTGAGATCTCCGGTTCAAAACCCTGGGCTTGTCTGGTCAAGGCACATATGAGAGTTGATGCTTCCTGCTCTTCCCCCCTTCTCTCTCTCTCTCTCTCTCTCTCCTCTCTAAAATGAATAAATAAATTTTTTAAAAAATAGCCATAAACGCACGAGATAATTTCCATAAAATACTTAGCTTTGTGCTAGACACTATATAAATGTGAAAAAAAATGCTCGTTCTTACAAGTATCCATAAAACAGGCTGTCGGGAGGGCCAGTGAGGTAGCACAGGGGCCGGTATTGAGCAAGAGCTCAAAAGATACTTGATGGAAAGGAATGAAGGTTTCTGAGCGCGTGTGAGACAAACTGCAGGAAGATACAGGCTAGGGACTCTAGGGGTTTAGCCATCTCTCCATGCTGCAGCCCGATGAACAGCTCCTCAGCAGTAGGAGATTTTGATTTCCTCAGATCAAGGCGGGGATCCTGCTACAGCAACATCCAGCCAGTGCTGAGGAGCCTATCACACTGCCGGGTGTGGGTCCCAGGCTTTATCCACCCCACCTGCTGAGGATCAGATGCAACTTGTCTCTCAGTATGAGAAATCTTAAACGAAGGAACATGCAAACCCTCATGGTACAGAAGAACATCAAGGAGAGCTAAGATCAGGCATCTCCTAATTGCCACTCTATGTAAACACCATGTAAAGTAGTGTATATGATTTTCCATTTCAAAAGTTAGCATTAGAGGTACTTTGTGAAGCCCTTATCTTTCTGAACTTCATAAATTGCCTGAATCGGCTTACTTTTTGCTGTGGCCAGTTGTTACTGTTGTTGACTTACAATTGGAAGCTGCCCAAACCAGCCAATAGCACATCCTTTTAGCAAAGCACGAGAAATGGGTGTAGACATGCTTCCCGGGATCTGGAATGCACGTCTCTGGAGGAGAAAGGGTTGGCAGGGTGGCCAATGAGTCTTTTAAAATGTTTTTGTATTTCTCTCTAGACAAAAATGAGCCATTTGGCAACCAGCAGGATCTAAAAGTCCTTCTCTTCTGTGTTTGTCTCTCAGAATTTTCAAAATTGTATAATTCTGAAGATGGGATGTTGACCGTCTTAGCCACCAACTAGGATACATGAGGTTGCTGGCACACTGAAGGGGTCAAGCGTAGAATTCGGACTGCCCAATGGGAGCGTGGAGCTCTGGGGAGGGGAACCTGGCCCCCACAGCTCAGAGGGCTTGACCTCAGCTGCACGCAGCCCCACCGGAGCCGTCCCACCGTCTCAGGAGCCATCCTAGCCCCCATGTGGCCACTCCTAGCCCCCATGTGGCCACTCCCAGAACTCAGTCCCTGTACCAGTTCCCAAATGAAACCACACGGACAGTCCTCCCTCTTGGAACACAGTGCAGACTGTGCTTAAAACCTGGGGGCATTTCTCAGGTCAGGGTCACCCTGTAATTTCTCCACTTTCCCCACTTCACCTCCGCCTCTTCCTTTTCTGCTCTGTTTCCCTGGAGTGTCAGACAGACTTTTCCATGTGACTCACAAATGAATCCTTCCTTACCCACCCCCAACCTGTCCCACATACAAAACACACACACACACACACACACACACACACGCACACACACACACACACGCAGTCTGAGCTAAGTGAAGCTATTCCTTCCAAACAGAAATCCTCACTGAAAGGAGTTCTCTGGGACTGGCAGCCTTGTTTTTTCCATCTCAGGTCAGGGAGGTGAACATCTCAGTTGAGTAACAGCACTCAGAAGTCCTGGGAAAGCCCTTATCTCCCCAGCACCGGGATCTGGGATGTGCAGGGGGACAGTGCTGGCGGGGTAACCCAACCTTGCTGTAGCTCACATTCCAGTCTGCCTGTGGTGCCTCCCCCAGCCCCTGGCCCCCAGAGCTGCCCCTGCTTGCTCTAGCCTCAGGCACTCCTGGATGTGTGATGGGGTCAAAGACTTTGAGTGATAAATGTTGTGAACAAAAGCAGGTGAGGGGGAGGGGAGGGCACAGGAGCGAACTTTGACTTTGGACAAAACTCCTATCTTCCGCGCTCCACACCCTCCATTGCAGTGTTTAGATCCAGTGTTCCTGGTAGAAATGAGGCCAGTGCTGACTCTTCTATCCGTAGTCCTAGCGTCAAGCGCCCTCCTCTGGGGGTCTTGAAAGTTCCAAAGGAGACCATGTGTATGAAGCATACTGTGCCCACGGTCACTAAATGCTCCACAGATGGCCACTGTAGTGATGACGACGCTTTTCAATGTGTGGCTCTGAAGGCAGGGATACGGCTTCACCTGAGAGAGCCGTATGGGTCCCTCAGGGCAGCGCCACTGAGAAGCTCCAGGGAAACCCCCCACTGTGACCCTGTGATAGTCCCCCTTCCACTGCCCATGACTCAGGGCCCCACTGCTGGAGCTCGAGTTGGGCGGGGAAGGAAGTCAAGGCTGAGAGGCCTCAGCATCCACATGGAGTCGGAGTTGGAACTGGGGTCATGGGTTCCTCCTCCGGCCCTAGTCCCCCCATCTGTAAAACAAGTCATTCGGACTTAACTCCCCATGACAGGCTTTCCTAACTGACCCTGACACTGGGCTGGAAGTCTCCTCATGAGAGGGCAGTTCACTTAGCCACACGGAGCACAGCTCGCACCACGGATTTCTTACCGACCAACAGGAGTTGAGCAGTTGAGTGCAGGGGCCAAAGTACCCAATAAGAATAAAGCTTGGTGTTAGGTCCCCTTGCAGACTGGGGTGGGGAGTGGGTAAGGCCCAGCTGCTAACCAGAGGTGAGGGCTGTTCCTTTGCCTGGGGGACTCACTCCAGACTCGGTGCTTGGCCTAGGGCTGCATGTGGGTCCATGAAACTGACCCCACAGTCTGCACACCTGCCTGGGTCCCAGCAACAACCAGCTGCAGGGGACCTTGTCGCCTACCCAGAAGTCTTCCACTTTGATTCCAAGGAGAAAGCGCCAAACTGGAGGCTGTTCTGCGCCCTGCTCAGGGGTCATGATGACCAGGACCCTGCCACTTCGTGCCCACACCCTCTACCCCGCCCCATCCAGGATCAAGAGCGGAGTTCTCCAGAGCTCTGGCCAAAGCCAACTGAGCGAGAAACTGCCACAAGACTTAGAGATGTGGTGTCACCAATGACAAGTTGTGAAGCTGAAAGAAACTTTCTCAACTCTTGGTAATAAATGCAACCTGATTAACCATGCGAGAGGCAAAACTGATTTGTCTTCTAAAAATGATACAACAGCCTGACCTGTGGTGGCGCAGAGGAATGAAGCGTCCAACTGGAACACTGAGGTTGCCGGTTCGAAACCCTGGGCTTGCCTGGTCAAGGCACATGTGGGAGTTGATGCTTCCTGACCCTCCCTCTTCCCTTCTCTCTCTCTCTCTTCTGAAAATTGAATACTTAAAAAAAAAAACAAAAAACTGTTCTTTAAAAAAAAAAATAAATAAAAAAATAAATAAATAAAAATGATACAACAAAATCATTGTCAGCCTGACCAGGCGGTGGCGCAGTGGATAGAGCGTCGGACTGGGATGCTGAGGACCCTGGTTCAAGACCCTGAGGTCACCAGCTTGAGCGCGGGCTCATCTGGTTTGAGCAAAAGCTCACCAGCTTGGACCCAAGGTCGCTGGCCCGAGCAGGGGTTACTCGGTCTGCTGAAGGCCCGCGGTCAAGGCACATATGAGAAAGCAATCAATGAACAACTAAGGTGTTGCAATGCGCAATGAAAAACTAATGATTGATGCTTCTCATCTCTCCGTTCCTGTCTGTCTGTCCCTATCTATCCCTCTCTCTGACTCTCTCTCTGTCTCTAAAAAAAAACAAAAAAAAAAAACATTGTCAGATAAAGAGACAACCCAAGTATATGTGACAGTTGCATTAGGCACCTAAGTAATATAATCATTTTACATTATTTTTGCATCATTTTATTATGATGTTGTTTTCTGGACTTTGTCCTATTTGGAATACTTGTCAGCTTTTGTTATTTGTTGTGATATGTCTGCTCATATTCTAAATACAGTTGACCCTTGAACATTGCAGAGATTAGGGGTGCTGACACCCTTGTAGTTAAAAATCTACATATAACTATTGATTCCCGTGAAGCCAGTATCCATGGCCACCATCACAGCCGCCTGGCCCATGCAGGTTCGCACTGGATTCAGACAGATGGTAATGAAACAATGGAGCCAAGAAGTGGTGGGCCATTAGCTTTAATTTTAGCTTGCACCCGGCAGGCGAGAAATACACACAGTGGGAAAACACTTCCCTTTCCATTCAGGGCTCCCAAAGCCACTGACTTATCCAAGTTTCCTAGGATCAAAGGTTTCTAGCTCACTAGCCTCATTCTCCTTTGTTCCCCATCTCCTTCTCTCTACACAAACTCTGCACTAACTGGCTTCTCTTTCAGCACTCCGCCATCTTGGCTGCCTCTCCTCTCCTCCACGTGGCCTTACTCTGCTCTCTAATGCTAATCTCAGGAACTGAGAGAGCAAGCTCCCAGTCTGCCCCAGATTATAGTGCAGAAATCAAAACCTTTAATCCAATATACAAAATAGGGAAGCCTCTAATACAAAGTCACTTATCTGAGGCATAATGGGATTCCTCGTGAGAGTGCACCACCCCACATCAAAGAGTGGAAAAGGCTTAGTCCTAAAACCAAGCCCCAGGCTACAAGGATTCTGCCTGCCCACAGCCCGCCCCAACACACATTAATATAATTACGTCCATTCCAAGCATAAGGGCAACTAATATCATCACCTGGGAGACGGGCTTCCACGTGGGCAATGCCATCTGTAACAAAGTGAGCATAATATATTTTATCTGCCCAACAGTTCCACAAAAACTCAACTACTCATAGTCTACTGTTGACAGAAGTCTTACCAATAACTTAAGACAGTTGATTAACACATATCTGTATGTTATCCGTTTTATATACTGTAGTCTTACAATAAAGTAAGCTAGAGGAAAAAAATGTTAAGAGAAATCAAACGGAAAATACATTTACAGTATTGATTAGAAAACAATTTGTGTTTAAGTGGACTTGTGCAGTTCAAACCGGTGTTGTTCAAGGGTCAGCTGTATTCACTTTCATGCCTCATATTGTATTTGCAATTTTTCGTTCTTTCTCTAAAGAGGGCCCTAAAAACAATAAGCTTCAGGCCCTGCAACACTTCGATGCTCCCCGGACTGAAGCAGGCCAGGCCTTGAGCTAAACACTACCTGCAATCTCTCAAGTTAACCCTGTGAAGTCACTCTAGAATTATCCCCATTGTAAAGATACAAAAATGGAGGCTCAGCAAGGTTAAGTAACTTGCTCCATGTCACACAGCATGAGGAGCCGGGACTCAGGTGCAGGGCATCAGCATCCAGTGCTCACCATTGCCACCACTCTGTTCTCAGAAAACATGAGGGCTTACCCATGAACTAATCACCCGGGACTCTTTTTTGGGACATCCTCTCATTTTGCCTCTCATGATCATCACATAGTGACTGACCCAAAGCTAGCCAATCACGGCCTAGCCTCACAGAGGGGCTGACTTCCCCTTTGACCAGCTGCTGAACACTGGCTCTCCGCCATTCCCAGGCGCTTCCTGTGTGCCTGGTGTGGCTCTTCCGCTCTCGTTCTGTCTGTCCATCCCTTGTTGTGGTCAGTGCAGGGCCTTTCTTGCTGAGGAAACTGGGCTTTAACGGAGGCTGAGAGGGCAGGGCTCACCCAGAGGGGGATGCCGATTTGAAAAGCAGACCCTCTGGCTCCCAGGCCCAGTCCTGGCAGGGGCTGAGCTGGAGGGGAGGAGTGGGCATGCTGCTTCACCCGAAAATTTCTCTAAATGGGGAAATGTTCCCCCTCTGAAGAAATGTGGTACAATTCCTTGGGGGGGGAGTACATGGAAGGATGTTTTCACTTATGTTTTTCATTACAGAGGTCAGGGGAAACACAGAGGAAACTAAGACAAGTCTCAGACTAAATACACGGCCAAATGTCGCTCCAGCGGCCACAAACGGAACAACCTGTTCTCTGATGTACATCTGTCTTGTCGTGCCTTTTTCTGAGTTCCTTCAGGAAATCTGAAGCCTGCATCCGGCCAGTTTTGCCTTGCTGCCTGGCCCAGACAGTGTGCAAGGGTTTTCCAAGAGGAAGAAAGTAAGAGAAATGAGGGGTCTACTGCCCCGAGGGCTTCCTACCCGCCCACCACACGGCCCCCAGCCCAGACTCATGCCAACCCCGCACTGTCCGTCTGAGTCCCTCAGAGAAAATCCCAGGCCGTGGCCACAGCCGCGGCCGCAGCCCAAGAGGTCCTGCAGGGGAAGCAAACTCCAGTGGAGTTTACATGGATGTCTCTGAGCCAGCATCCCGCCAGCTCCCACTCCCAGACCCCAAGCCTGGGAGAGAAGGCCTTTGGCTTCTTCCAGAACTACTCAGGAGGGGACCCGCAAAAGGTCGGGGGAGAGCGAAGGTCCTCGCCCAGGCCGGTCCGCGACGCAGCCTGCTCGCAGTTCCCCCGGCGACCCTGACAAGGCACAAGGAAATCATCTCAATGTCTCACATACCTCATCACCCACTTCACTCTCCCCAGAGTAAAAGGCAAAAACAACAGAGTTCTACTGAGCTCAGTCCTGCAGAAGGAGGCAGGGCTGGGAGGAAGGGAAGGTGCTGTGCCCAGCTCCTGTCAGAAGGATAAACAGCTGTTTCAGGGAGAGCAGGGCAGACAAACCGCAGGGCAGCCGTGGCTTTGTTCCTTGCTGGCCCAGGGAAGCGGGCTGTTTATCAGGACTGTTGGCTCAGAGCTACATACATGCCAAGGCTGAGATGTTTCTCTCTGGGCCCATGAACAGCGCAGCCTCCTTCACCACGTGAAACTACAGGTCCGAACTAGGCCTGCTGTGGGAGGGGGGAAGGCCACCTCCCCCGAAAGGGACACACAGGCCACCCACGTCACCCACTCCTTGGCAAAAATAGGAACTGTTCTGAACCCAAACCACCCCAAGTGACTACTACTAGGAACAGCCAGTGGAGAAGTATAAAAATTAAAACATAAACTTTTAAAAGCAGAGGGGTGGGTGAGGTACAGTGTCCGCAAGATTCTTGCTGAAATGCTACCTAAACGTTCCTCAGAGTGAAGCCTGTCCTCTGCATCCGTTAGGCTTTAGAAGTTGTTTTGTTTGAACACCACTATTTTTTTATAGAATGTTATGAAATCACCCGTATTGCAAACCAAACTATAAGAACTTTAAAAAGGTCATAAGGCCCAACCCGGCTCTTTGGCAGAATAATGCTTAACCCTTCCCATACCAACCTCCTGCTCCCAAAATAGAACTTTCCAGCAGGGAGGGCCCCCGGAGCAGTGCATTTTCAAACGCTGAACAACAACTCTTTAAAAAACATATGAAGTCATTCTCAGAACTCCACTGCATGGAACAGAGGCCACAGAGCGCTCTGGCTAAAGCAGGAAGTGAAGTCCAAAGCCCTCCCCAACCACAACCCTCTCAAGTGGCCCCAGACATCTCTCAAGAGTATAGTCTGGCCAGACCAGGCGGTGGCGCAGTGGAAAGAACATCGGATTGGGATGTGGAGGACCCAGGTCCGAGACCCTGAGGTCACCAGCTTGAATGCGGGCTCATCTGGTTTGAGCAAAGCTCACCAGCTTGGACCCAAGGTCGCTGGCTCGAGCAAAGAGTCATTTGGTCTGCTGTAGCCCCACAGTCAAGGCACATATGAGAAATCAATCAATGAACAACAACGAATAATTGATGTTTCTCATTTCTCTCCCTTCCTGTCTGTCCCTATCTGTCCCTCTCTCTGACTCTCTGTCACACACACACACACACACACACACACACACACACACACACAGAATATAGTCTGGAAACCTCAGACTACGGAGAGGGGACCAAAACCCAACAGAAAGGAGCCAAGGACTGCCCCTTCCCCACGCCTAAGAGCTGCCTAATCCAGCATCTTCCTCCTGTTCTCCAAAGCAAATTTCACAGCCCTCTCCTCTGGGGGCAAGAGCTGGCTGACCACGAACATTAGGCTCTGAAAGTTCTTCCTAACAACTTGCTTGAACCCTTTCTGCTGGTATCAACCAAAACTGAACAAATGCACGCGTTACAACCTTGCATGTCTATACCCCAAATAAGACACACATAAGCTCATCAAGAGCCGTGGACTGGAACATTTACAGCACACCCAGAACAGGAAAGGACCGCAGCGCCCTGGTCAGCACAGATCAGCGTTCGGGTCCTGCCTCCCCAGCTTCCCCGGTCTCCTGGAAGCTCCCATGTGCACTGCAGGTGATGGGCTGGCCAGGAGGTTGCTCCAGGCCCAGGGGCCCAACAGGTAAATGCCATTCCCGGGGGGGGGGGCATTTCTTGGGCCTGCTGTTTCTCAAAGACCTTCATGACAAATGCATTGTGGTCTGCTTCCAGTCAAACAAACTTGGCTGTTAGCACCAATTCCTTCTACCATGCTCCTGCGGCCCCCCAGCACACATCCAATTCAAGGGTGCAGCTGTTGTCAACGGGAGTTCAAAGAACTAAATCTTAATGACTTTAAGAGGAACTATTTGGTGCTCTTCTTCTATCCTTTGGATTTCACCTTGGTGTGTTCTACAGAAATTATTGCTTTTAGCGACCAAGCCAGTGAGTTTCATGACGTGAACTGTGAAGCTGTTGCAGTTTCAGTGGACCCCCCCCCCCAGCCATCGTGCCTGGGTCCACACACGGAGGAAGAATGGACTTTTGGACCCCGTCAACACCACACAATTGTCAGATTTTGTGGGAGACAGGCTGTGGGCTGGCAGGGTCGTTATAGCCTAAGGCTTAATTTAAGACTAGGCCTTTCCCACTCTTTTAATACTGAGATCTTTTAACACTAAGATCTCTAAATACTAAGATCTTTAAAACCAGGGGTAGTCAACCTTTTTATACCCACCGCCCACTTTTGTATCTGTTAGTAGTAAAATTTTCTAACCGCCCACCGGTTCCACAGTAATGGTGATTTATAAAGTAGGGAAATAACTACTTTATAAAATTTAGAAAGCAGAGTTACAGCAAATTAAAGCATGTAATAATTACTTACCAAGTACTTTATGTCGGATTTTCGCTAAGTTTGGCAGAATAAATCTTTATAAAACAACTTACTATAGTTAAATCTATCTTTTTATTTATACTTTGGTTGCTCCGCTACCATCCACCATGAAAGCTGGAGCGCCCCTTAGTGGGCGGTAGGGACCAGGTTGACTACCACTGTTTAAAACACTAAGCTTTTCCCCACATCCTTGACTGTTGCATGATGTGGGGTGGTGCACTCTTATGAGGAATCCAGTTTATGCCTCAGATCAGTGGTTTTGTATCAGAGACTTCCCTATTTGTATACAGTATTGGCTTGAAGGCTTTAATTGTCTATACTATATAATAAAGCAAAGACCAGGGGCTCTCTCTCTCTGATCTTGCCATCAGTGTTGCAGAGGCCCCTAATCCCATCCTCTTTTCTCAGTGAGTCTATTTTCTTAATTCCGCACCATTCTCCCTCAGGACCTGGAATTACTAGCTGCATTGGTTTGCCGCAAGATTTGACTAAACAGATTTCCTGAGACTGCAGTGTGTTGTTAGAAGGTCCTGATCTTGCACTAAGAGGTCTCTCCATAATTAGCCCTAATGGAGTCATCCAGCATCTGAATATCAATGATCTCCCAGTGGGTCAAAGCACGGCAAAGACCTTCCAACTGGTGAAGGCATTTGGTTTGTGGAAGTCCATGGAGAAGTCTGCCCAGCAAACTGCACTGTGATTCTCCTACAATCCAGCTACTTACAACTGCTTCCAAAGAACACTTTGAGAAGGTAAATCAGTAGATCACCCCCTGTGCACCCACAACTTCTCAAAAAGAACCACAGTTGGAGCTCACTTTTAGCATTTCAAAGACGATTACGTACAGAAAGCAAAAATCAATTATACTTGCATTCATAAATATTACTGTTTTATTTTGTAACATTGGCTAAGGCTTTTAAAATAATGGTTAATTACTTAAAAAAGAACAGATCTGCTGTGATCTCGTTGGAATTCTATACACAGCACTGAGAATTAACCAACTATAGCTACCAACATCAACAGGATGAATCTCACACACACAGCATTGAGTGAAAGAAGCCCTGGGTGATTCCATTTATTTAAAGTTCAAAAATAGCCTGACCAGGCAGTTGCACAGTGGTTAGAGTGTTGGCCTGGGACACTGAGGACCCAGGTTTAAAACCCAGAGGTCGCCAGCTTGAGCACGGGGTTGCTGGCTGAAGCGTAGGATCATAGACATGACCCCATGGTCACTGGCTTGATGCCCAAGGTCACTGGCTTGAGCAAGGGGTCACTGGCTCAGTTGGAGCCCCCAGTCAAGGCACATATGAGAAAGCAATCAGTGAACAACTAAAAGTGCTGCAATTACAAGTTGAGCTTCTCTTCTCTCTCCCTGCTGGTCTGTCTGTCTCACTAAAAAAAATTTAAAAGTTCAAAAATAGGCAAACCCTTTATATGGTGCTAGCTGTCAGGATGGGGGTGGTAGAGACAGGGAAGGGGCTCAGGGGTCCTGGGTGGGGGCTGGTCACATTGTTTCTTGAGCTGGATAGTGGTTACACAGTTATGCCCACTTTCTGAAAACTCATTACCATGGGCCTTTTCCACGTGTATGTTAAGAACAGAAATGAACAGGAAACTTCCTGCATAAAGCTGCCTTCTCTTGGGCATTCTGTCTTCCCTGAATGGCTTCAGGGCCACTCATGGACAGCCCTGCTTTTTTCTTCTCTTGGGTTCCCCACCCCAGAACCGAGCACCACCAAGCACCTCACTAGGGGTTCAGGGAAGATCTGTTGCATAAACAACCCACAAATCTGGACCTAAGGTCAATGGGATGAGAAGGATAACAGTTTGGAGGCTAAGGAGCTGGGCTATGATAAACTGGTCCTTTTGACAAGCAAGCACTGATCACAGGTCAGCAGGGTCTCCCACTTCGCAGTTTACCAACCAGCCTCTCCTTCATCTCATTGATCCTCAGGATCACTCACAGGTGGGCAGGGAACAGAGGAGGCTCATTAAGCCTCAGTGACTGATTTGCTCAGTCACCAGCTGTGGGTCTGGTATTGCTCGTCCCCTCAGATGCTTCCAGGGGACACCCTACAGGTCGGAATTAGACTCCAGGCTGTTTAAGCACAGCTTGACAGAGCCCGCACACTGGGAAGGCAGAAAATTGAACTTCTAAAGTATCCAACAGGATCTTCCGCCTCCCAGGCTCTCAAAACAAAAGTGCATTCACTTGTGGCCATTCCTTACCTGACAGGCAGAGAACAGTAGCAAATGAGTCTCGGGACACACAGCTCTGAGCAGAGGAGGCCAGAGGCTTTCCAGGTAAGGGTTTGGCACAGTGCTCGGCAGGGCTGGCTAATCTCATCATTTGATGGGTCACTAAGGCCCTTTGCAGTCCTAATGGCCCATGGATCTGTCAGCCAGCAGCCAGCATTCAGTACCTGTCCATCTGCCACACCAGGAGTCAGAGAACTGTAGGGCCTGGGAGTTGCCAGGGAGGCTCTGCAGGCTGGGTGTGGGGAGCCCTGGCCTTGCATCCCGTACCTCCTCCTGTTGGGAGAAACGAAGGTCAGGATCCTCACCCTGCTCACCTCCATAAAGATAAGAGGATTAACTGTTCTTGGCAAAGAACACTAAAGACTACTAGGTTGCAGGCTGTCAGTATTTGTTTAATCCTAAGTATGTTTAGGGTAGTCACAACGGACACACTTGCCAATGCTTGCACGTGAGAGAGACTTTGGTTGGTTTCTTCCTCTGTGTTGGGGATAAGCATCGTTCCCACCTCTCGGTCGTAGAGTGCGGTGGTTACAAGCATACACTCTGGGGCTAGGCTGGCTGGGTTTGAGCCCTGGCTGCCCCCGCTGCTGTGCGATGCTGGGCAATTTAACTCTTCTGTGCCTCCGTTTTTAGGTCTGTAGTCAGGTGCCAGGTTGCAGTGGCTCTCAGGTGAGGCAGTAATGTCAGTAAGTGTAAGGACCTCCTTCTTTCCAGCACGGGAAGGGTTGGAGAGAGGGTGCCTCCGCTAGACAGGCTCTGGAGAAAAAGGGTGATGACTCCGGAGTGCGTTGCAGACAGTGGGAACCCCTTGAAGACACAAGAGCTGAGGAGGGAAAGGCTTTGGAGACTCGGAGGACGGAGAGGACAGGGGTTGAAGAGCAGCCCTGCAGGGGGAGGATGGAGGAACGCCCCTAAGAGAGGCAGAAGATGCTTCCCTTTGTGCAAAAGGGAAGGACGCAGGATGGGTGGGTTGGTGATAAGTTTGGGGAACCAAGTAGGTAGCTGGCAAGCCCTCCTCTGGAGCAGCTGAAGTTGGAGACAAAGGGGGTGGCAGAGAACCAGGGGATGGAGGGCATGCAGAATCGGAACCGGGAGTCTTGACTCCCCACCATGCTGAGGGATCTGCATTTCATCCTTGTGAAGCCAGTGTCCACGGCCACCATCACAGCCGCCTGGCCCGTGCAGGTTCATATTAGATTCAGACAGATGGTAATGAAACAATGGAGCCAAGAACTGGTGGGCCATCATCCTTAATCCTAGCTTGCACCCGGCAGGCAAGTAAAAACACACACTGGGCTCCAAAACCCACTCATTCAGTGCTCACAAAGCTACTGACTTCTCCAAGTTTCCTAGAATCAAAGGTTTCTAGCTCACCAGCCTTATTCACCTCTGTTCCCCATCTCCTTCTCTCAGCACAAACTGGCTTCTCCTTCAACACTTCGCCATCTTGGCTGCTTCTCCTGGCCTCCTCCACGTGGCTTCTCTCTGCTCTCCTCTCTGCTCTCTCCTCTAATGCTAACTAATCTCAGGAACCTGAGACCGAGAGCAAGCTCCCGGTCTGCCCCACTTTATAGTGCAGAAATCAAAACCTTTAATCCAATATATAAAATAGGAAAGTCTCTAATACAAAGTCACTTATCTGAGGCATGATGGGATTGTACCACCCCACATCAAAAAGGGTGGGAAAGGCTTAGTCCTAAAACCAAACCTCAGGCTACAAGGATTCTGCCTGCCCACAGCCTGCCCCCAACACACATTAATATAATTACGCCCAATCCAAGTATAAGGGCAACTAATAACATCACCTGGGAGATGGGCTTTCACGTGGGCAGTGCCATCTTTAACAAAGTGAGCATAATATATTTTATCTGCCCAACAATCCTGATGGTCGTGGGGCATCCTTCAGTGACATTTAGGCCAAAGGAATTAGATGATTTACTTTGATAGGAGGATGACGTGGCTGCAGGCTGAGGGCGTGTGGGAGAAGGAAATCTCCAGCCAGGACGGCCAGCTGGGGGCTGGTGGCTGATGTCCAGGTGAAAGAGTGGAGCCCTGAACCAGCGCACTGAGCTGGAAGACGAAGCGGCAGCCATTGGAGGGAAAGGATGGAAGCGGCATCTTGAGACCTTGGGTTACATGAAGTCAACTTTCTTTCAAATGTGGCTTCAATGTTACCTTCTTGGTGAGAAGCTTGGGTTTAAAATAACTTTCATTTTGTAGTTTACTGTTTACCTTTTGACTCTTTCTTCCTCTACCAGAATGTCAGTGCTGTGAGTGGATACTTAGGTATGTTCTGTACCATGCGAAAGTACCTATCACACTACCGGGCACCCATACATCTTTGTAAGCTAAACACACGGCCTGTACAGTGCTTGGCACCTAAGCGTTCAATGTGAACTATTTTAAGATGGACGGTAAGAGTAGTAACAATACCACTGAGCAATGGGATCAAGGGAGTGAGACAGACCTGGGTCCAGCCCAGTGCTACAGTGTGGGCCACAAATGCATCACCTGGGAGCCTGTCTGCCGAGCTCTCCGGGTGAGCCCCAGGCTTACTAAGGTCTGCCAAACTCTGCCCCCCGCTGATTCCCAGGTTTCTGGTTGAAGCAGCGAAGGGAACAGTGGTGCTGTTGACTGGAAAATGGAATGGACGCAGTTGGGAGTGAAGGGGGAGCTGGTGAGTTCTGTCCTAGGTCTGCCGAGTTTGAAGAACCCCCTGGAGCCAGCTCAGCAAAGGCGCCTTAAACAGCCGGCTCGGGTGGAGCCCAACTTGGAAGTTGCCAGCACACAGGCGAGAAGTAGCAGGTCTGACATGTGCTGATTGAGGGCAAGGTGGGGCAGCCTTCATGGGCACCTCCCTGAAACCTGAGTGAGGGCACAGCCCAGAAGCAAACCCAGAACAAAAGGGAGAAGCCGGGAAATGCTGCCAGGGCACGGCGTGAGGCTGCGAGGCAGGTGTGTTGGCTGCACCTAACTGCAGTCTCGAGGCTGGCTTGCCTCCCTCCCCGCCGCAGCACCCCCATCCGGCCACTGCGGGCGCATCTGCCTCTAGAAGTAGGGAGGCCTGCATGTGTGCCTGGCAAGGGTGCAGCTGTCTGAGGACCCCGAGGGCTGCCAAGCAAAAAGAGGTGTGGCACCCACAGAGGTTCTGTTCCCAGCTCTGCTGCCAACTCCAGGCAACCCCCTGCTGTGCCTGGCTGGCTGGTAGTCCGCCCCTTCTGTCTGATGGAAAGGCTGGGCTAGTGTGTCTTACTCTGCAATATATCAGAGTTTGGAGGTTCACGTCAGCTTTCATGCCCAGCCACAGGCTCTGGGGGCAGATTCCATGCGTAGGAGCCATGGGTGCTTTTTGAGCCATAGGCACAAAAGGGCGCAGCGGAAAACAATGAGAGGGGACCTGGGCTCAGGGTGGGTGGAGGTGTGTCTCATCCAAGGACAATTGAAGGGAACAGGCAGGAGAGGGAACCTGGGCTCAGGGTGGAGGGAGGTGTGTCTTATCCAAAGATAACTGCAGGGAACAGGCAGGAGAGGGGGTCCTGGCTTCGGGGTGGAGGGAGGTGTGTCTTATCCAAAGATAACTGCAGGGACCAGGCAGGAGAGGGGGTCCTGGCTTCGGGGTGGAGGGAGGTGTGTCTTATCCAAAGATAACTGCAGGGACCAGGCAGGAGAGGGGTCCTGGCTTCGGGGTGGAGGGAGGTGTGTCTTATCCAAAGATAACTGCAGGGAACAGGCAGGAGAGGGGTCCTGGCTTCGGGGTGGAGGGAGGTGTGTCTTATCCAAAGATAACTGCAGGGAACAGGCAGGAGAGGGGTCCTGGCTTCCGGGTGGAGGGAGGTGTGTCTTTTTTTTTTTTTTAACATTTATTTTGTTTTTATTTTATTTATTCATTTTAGAGAGGAGAGAGAGAGAGAGACAGGGGGGAGGAGCTGGAGGCATCAACTCCCATATGTGCCTTGACCAGGCAAGCCCAGGGTTTCGAACCGGCGACCTCAGCATTTCCAGGTCGACGCCTTAATCCACTGCGCCACCACAGGTCAGGCACAGGGAGGTGTGTCTTATCCAAAGATAACTGCAGGGAACAGGCAGGAGAGGGGTCCTGGCTTTGGGGTGGAGGGAGGTGTGTCTTATCCAAAGATAACTGCAGGAAACAGGCAGGAGAGAGGACCTGGCTTCTAGGTAGAGGGAGGTGTGTCTTATCCAAAGATAACTGCAGGGAACAGGCAGGAGAGGGTATCTGGGCTCAGGGTGGAGGGAGGTGTGTCTTATCCAAAGATAACTGCAGGGAACAGGCAGGAGAGGGGACCTGGCTTCGGGGTGGAGGGAGGTGTGTCTTATCCAAAGATAACTGCAGGGACCAGGCAGGAGAGGGGTCCTGGCTTCCGGGTGGAGGGAGGTGTGTCTTATCCAAAGATAACTGTAGGGAACAGGCAGGAGAGGGGTCCTGGCTTCCGGGTGGAGGGAGGTGTGTCTTATCCAAAGATAACTGTAGGGAACAGGCAGGAGAGGGGTCCTGGCTTCGGGGTGGAGGGAGGTGTGTCTTATCCAAAGATAACTGCAGGGAACAGGCAGGAGAGGGGTCCTGGCTTCCGGGTGGAGGGAGGTGTGTCTTATCCAAAGATAACTGTAGGGAACAGGCAGGAGAGGGGTCCTGGCTTTGGGGTGGAGGGAGGTGTGTCTTATCCAAAGATAACTGCAGGGAACAGGCAGGAGAGGGGTCCTGGCCTTGGGGTAGGTGGAGGTGTGCCTAACCCAAGGATTATCTGGCTACTCTCAGAAGAAGCCTTCTCCTCCCTCAGCCAAGATGGGAGGCCCTGGAACTAGCAAGGGAGGCATTTCACATGGGGAGGAGTGACAGTTTTCAGGCTGGTTCCTGTCCTTCCTCCCTAAGGCAAAGACCAGCACTCAAGGAGCCAGCTCCCCAGTCCCAGCCTGTGGCCCCGCCATGGCCCCCTGGCTGGCCAATGGCACAATCTTCTAGGAGACATGAGAGGAATAAACAAGAGTCTCTCATCACAGGCATTCAAGCTCCTCGGGCTTTTTACAGCAGTGGTAACCTGTCAACTCTCCAGGGTGCTATGAGCCCGGCCCCCTCCCACGGGTGGACACCCCACTGATGGCAGCATCTCTGCCAGACAGGCTCTGCTTGAAACCTTCTAGTAATGAGAACTCACCACCTCCCTGGGCACCCCATTTCACCTCTGGACTATTCTGATTGTAAAACACATCTTTTCAGTGTGGAACTAAGCTCTGCTTCCTAGAACATTAATAATATATAATTAGGGCTACCATTTATTTATGTATCCATCTCATTCACACCTTACTACATTCAGTAATAAACACTTCCATTTCCCAGGCAGAAAAACCAAGGTTCAGAGGTTCAGCAACACAGACAAGACCACAGAGCCAACAAGGCTACCTTGTGTGGGTCAGATAAGTTTGCAAATATGATGTATGTGTTTGCTCGCTAATAGTTTGCATTGAGTGTGGGGGACAGGCTGTAAGCAGGCAGGGTCATTATAGCCTAAGGCTTAGTTTTAAAACTAAGCTTTTCCCCACACCCTTGACTGTTGCATGATGTAGGGTGGTGCACTCTCATGAGGAATCCCATTATGCCTCAGATAAGTGACTTTGTATCAGAAACTTCCTTGTTTGTATATTGGATTAAAGGTTTTGATTTCTACACTATAAAATGGGGCAGAGAAGCTGGGAGGAGAGGAGAATCAGCCAAGATGGCGGAGTGCTAAAGGAGAGAAGCCAGTTTGTGCAGAGAGAAGGAGAAGGGGAACAGAGGTGAATAAGGCTGGTGAGGTTAGAAACCTTTGGTTCTAGGAAACTCAGATAAGTCAGTGGCTTTGGGAGCCCTGAATGGAAAGGGAAGTGTTTTCCCACTGTGTGTATTTCTTGCCCACCGGGTGCAAGCTAGGATTAAAGGTGATGGCCCACCAGTTCTTGGCTCCATTGTTTCATTACCGTCTGTCCGAATTCAATGCAATGGGCCAGATGGCCGTGATGGTGGCCGCGGCTACTGGCTTTACACCTTGCCTTTCCCACAGGACCTAACCGTCCTTCGGAGACAGAGCGCCCTGACTCCTTTTTCTCCGACCAAACCCCATCTTTCCTGGCACACTTCAGGAAAGCCGTGCCCACCAGCATTTATTTATCAATAAACATGGGAAGGGCATTTACTCACTCAGTACCTGGGGATGGTGCTGGGACAGGGACAGGCACAGAAATGAATCAGACCCACTCCCTGCACTTTTCAAGTCCAAGCTGAGCGAGAGAAACGTGTCCACAAATTCCACATGCTGCCTGCAGACCTCAGCTTCTGCCAGCGTGCTACCCGGCGGGGCCTGGCACCGTCCACGGGGGAGTTACCACCCTCTCCACCTCAGGGCTCCATCAGCCTCCTAGTTTTGATATCTGTGCTTTGCCTTTTTATAGCAACCCCGCCTGGTATAAAAATCAGGGTGACCATACAAACTGCTTTCCCTAGGACAGCTCTGGTGTGGACCTTAGACCAGTTCACAAGTCAGTGCCCTACTGTCCCTTCACTTCCAGAGGTGTGACCATCTGGAGGATGAATCATAGGGTCATTCTATGTAAAAATGGTTCCATACAATAAAGAGCGTTCAATGAAATCCTCTTCAGGATCCCTTCCTGATTCTAGAGTTCAGGGCTTGGGTTCACTGCCTACCTGTCCCTTAGGTACCCCCGTCTCCAGCACTCAGTCTTAGCTGCGACTGCTCAAAGGGGGTGCAAGCCCAATACCTTCGGATGCCTTTCTGCACGCCCCTCTCCCCTGGGCCTGTGATGAGGGTGTCTCAGTGCTCCCTGCTTCCCCTGTGCAGCCAGGAGGTGGTCAAAGTTAGGATGGACTGGAAAACCCTGAGGTTGATTTTGGCTTGGCTCTCTCTCCCTCCATCCCCCCTCCCTCTCTGATAGATTTTCCTGGGTCTCTTGTAAAAAGCTAACTTGAATATAAAAGTTCTTTCAAGAATTAATCTGTAATGATGAGGTCCTGGGAACACTAGTTATAAGTTCAAAACAAAACAGAACAACTCTTAATTGACTGCACCATAGAGATGGCTTCTCCCCCACCTGTTCTTGGAATGGGACAGGCCTGAGTTCAAATCCTAGTCCCCCTACTTTATTTTTTATTTTTTTTATTTTTTTGTATTTTTCTGAAGCTGGAAACGGGGAGAGACAGTCAGACAGACTCCCGCATGCGCCCAACCGGGATCCACCCGGCATGCCCACCAGGGGCGACGCTCTGCCACGACCAGAGCCACTCCAGTGCCTGGGGCAGAGGCCAAGGAGCCATCCCCAGCGCCCGGGCCATCCTTGCTCCAATGGAGCCTTGGCTGCGGGAGGGGAAGAGAGAGACAGAGAGGAAGGAGGGGGGTGGAAAAGCAAATGGGCGCTTCTCCTATGTGCCCTGGCCGGGAATCGAACCCGGGTCCCCCGCATGCCAGGCCAACGCTCTACCGCTGAGCCAACCAGCCAGGGCCTCCCCTACTTTCTTGCTGTGTGACCCTGGATTGTTGTAAGGTACCAAAAAGCTGAAAATTGATATTGATGTTCTAGGAGGAAAGGTCAGGCTTTCCTATCAGACTTTCCTGTCCCATCCCTCCTTAGGGAGGGGGAGGGAGAAGAATGTAGAAGTTTCTGGCTTGCAAGAACAATGGGTCATTCACTTTTAAATCTAAAATAAAGGATAACCCAGAAACTTCTTCTCTTTCAATAGGAGGCAGGATTTACATACCACCTTGCATTGATTGTAGTTCCTCCCCGTCCCTGGAATCTTGAGAGTGAAATACTTCTAGGCTAGTGAGGGAAGATAAACCCTGAAAGATTTGTAAACATCTTTGATTGTGTTACCTTGAGAGTCTTAATGTCTCTGTGTATCCCCTAAACCAGTGGTCCCCAACCCCCGGGCCGCGGACCGGTACCGGGCCGTGGGCCATTTGGTACCGGTCCGCAGAGAAAGAATAACTTACATTATTTTTGTTTTATTTATATTTAAGTCTGAATGATGTTTTATTTTTTAACAATGACCAGACTCCCTCTGTTACATCCATCTAAGACTCACTCTTGATGCTTGTCTCGGTCACGTGATACATTTATCCGTCCCACCTTAAAGGCCAGCCCGTGAAAATATTTTCTGACATTAAACCGATTCGTGGCCCAAAAAAGGTTGGGGACCACTGCCCTAAACAAATGTTGCCAGCTCGTACCATGATGTCGTGCTCTCCCCTGCCATGTGTAATCAGGAGTATATAAACAGCCCCTGAACTATTTTTGGCACTGCACGATTTGGGCCTGCAGATGCCCTGTGTCAGCCATCTGTGGCCAGCATATTTAATAAATCCCCTCCTCTAATAAAACTCTTCAAAATTTATCTGGACTGGGTGTCTCTACGTGAACTCGATGGAATGAGGTACAGTGCCTTTCAGAATCTGGGGTGCGGTACTTTATAACAGATAAATCACTCCATGCTCTCTGGGCCTCAGTTTACTTCTCTGTGAACCAGGGATAATTCAGTGTGTCCGTAAAGTCATGGTGCACTTTTGACCGGTCACAGGAAAGCAACAAAAGACGATAGAAATGTGAAATCTGCACCAAATAAAAGGAAAACTCTCCCAGTTTCACACCTGTCCAGTGCAGTTCGATGTGGGCTCACGCACAGATTTTTTAGGGCTCCTTAGGGAGCTATCCCGTATAGCCTCTACAGACTCGTCACTGACTGATGGCCTACCAGAACGGGGTTTCTCCACCAAACTGCCGGTTTCCTTCAACTGCTTATCCCACCGAGTAATGTCATTCCTATGTGGTGGCGCTTCGTTATAAATGCACCGATATTCACGTTGCACTTTGGTCATGGATTCGAATTTAGCGAGTCACAGCACACACTGAACTTTCCTCTGTACCGTCCACATCTTGACTGGCATGGTCACGGGCTGCTCCACTGTATACACAGTGTTACATCATCATCTGCTCATGCACACATGCTGCCACATCATCCTACAGAAACTGGGAGGGTTTTCCTTTTATTTGGTGCAGATTTCACATTCCTATCGTCTTTTGTTGCTTTCCTGTGACCAGTCAAAAGTGCACCACGACTTTACGGACACACTGTAATTCCTCTCAAGTTGTTGAAAGGATGACCAATAACATCTATAAAGGTCTTGGCATCTAGGAGGCACTTAGAAAAAAGGCAACTTGCATTATTATCACTGGTGCCTGAGATGAGTACTGTCCCCACGGGCTGCTGGAGCTCATCATGGGGCCAGAGGCAGGATCACACAGAGATTAGAACCTGCACTGAGCGGGAAGGGCCAGGGTGTTGATGAAATGCATGCCCTCAGGCAATTACTTGAGCCTTCTGGGCTCTGTAAAAGGAGAATAACAATGCTTCTCAGACCATTCTAAATGAGATGGTCACATAATGTGCTTGGCACAGGGCCTGCTACTGGAGCAAGAAGCCCATAAATGGTAGCTACTCAATTCCCACTAATGATTATTCCAGAACTCTCCACCTCACAGGCTCTGGCACCACTTCTGTGTTCCAAAGAGTCCACTATGTTCCTGTGTCCTCAAAACAACAGCCCTTCCTTTGCACAGGTGTTTTCAAATCCTCCAGCCAGCAGGAGCCCCTACAGTAGCCTGGGAGGCAGGTGGGTGCTGCTCGCACCATGTGCACAGGAGTCTGGAGACTTGCTCAAGGTGACTTAGCTAGGACTGGAGCCACGAATTTCTCCAGCCTCCTCCTGCCCCACAGAATGTCTTCAAGTCACTGATTCAAAGTTGAAGGGAGTTATGTGCTCATTTGTTTCTTCATTTGTTCGATAAATATTAGTGTTAATATTGGCACCTATGATGCACCAGGCGCTGTTCAGACTGCTAGGTCTCTAAGCATTAGCTAATATGGCCTCCAATGGGAAGCTGAGCCCAGAACACAACTTTCACACCACCAAGCTCATGCTGCAACTGAGATGAACGTCCTGTGGTGGCACGGACTCCTGCACACTCAGGCACTCCCTTAACTCTGAGCTCCACGGACTTTTGGAGCTCATGTGGCCGGAGGAACACCCTCACTACCCAGGTCACTCTCCTCTCAAGCATGTCCTCCATCTTCTGAGCTGCTTCACGTCACAGATGAGAAAACTGAAGCACCGTGGAAGGGAAATGTCCTATCCAGGCCACTGAGCAATGACAGGAGGAGCCTGAGGCTGGGACCCAGGTGCATGCCATCTCTCCAGGACACGTTGCCTCTTAACCACAGCACAGGAACTGGATGAGCTCAGGGAAGGGGCTGGGCTGCAGTCAGTGGTCTTCTTCCCAAATTCTCTTATCGGGGCTATCTGGAAGAGACCCAGAAGCCCCTGCCTGGCCCGGCCACAGGACCTCTGTTCCCCGCCCCCACTGCTCTGGAATGATCTGGGGATGCCACAGCAGGCTTTCTGATGTGGGCACAGAAACGCCACAGGAAAAAAGGTGACATTGAGTGTGGGCTGAAGATACGTGTTGCATTCAATTCAGAAGGAACTTCTCTCACTCAGACATGAACATAACATAGCTCAGAAAGAGTGTAAAGACACCTAAATATACACCCCATTTAGGAACCGTCTGTTAGGAAGAATGGAGTGTGGAAATGCTGATGGGTCCCCGCGCTGACTTCCCCATGGGCTAGCACCTAGAGCTCTGAGCGGATCATCTTCCCTCGTCATTCTTCACCGAGACACTGGCAACTGCAGGTGCCTTATTATTTCTCTGCTTAGCATGTGGGGCTGACAGGTGGCCCAAGGAGAGTGGCAGGGATGGACTTGCTACATTCATTGGCAGTTAGGGACTGACTGGTGAAGGGGGTGGCCCAGAAAAACTCAAGGAGGGGGATGCAGTTAAACACAATGAGGGACACGTGATTTAACTGGCTGATGGGAGAGAAGGCGATGGCGCTCACAGCATCCCTGTAAATTAGATTCTACTTTATCCCCATTTTACAGAGAAGAAAACTTAGGCTCACAGAGGCGCTATCTGTTGCCCATGCTCAGAAAGCTAAGATAAGAGCAGAGCTAATCCAAGTCTAGCTGCCACAAAAACTTAGCTTCTGCATGGTACAATTTTGCCTTTATTAGACTGCAATTCTGCACCTTTAATTCTACCTTTAATTACTGGCACGTATATATATATATATATATATATATATATATATATATATATATATACCATTCCAGATTGTGAACTCCTAAAGAGCAGAAATCTCTACCTTATATAATAATAATAGTCGCAGCAGCAGCAAATGCTGCTGTTTACTGAATGCTTACCACATGCCAGGCTGTGTTCTAAGCACTTCACACTTGTTACTCAAGTCTCACTAAACTGTGTGCGGTAGGTACTGGCATCATCCCCATTTTACAGATGAGGAAGCACCTCAGTTTGAGCTGAAACTCAGCTCCTAATCTCAATCTTATAATAACCATGTTCAATAGGACTCATTTTCTCCACAGTCCTATTTATTTTATTTTTTCCATTCTGAAACATTCTCAGAAGGGGGCTATCTTCAGGCTTCGTCAGATGCCAAAGGAGTCCACAGCACAGTCCAGGTTACGAACCCCTGTGGAGGCAGGTGCCAGGGTTCCAGAAGTGGGACTGCACCCCCCCAATGCCGCAGAACCCTGAGTTCCCGGCTGGTACAGGGTGAGGGACCCTCTCCCATCTTCATACAAGAGCAGGAGTGAATAATGGCTACTTTAGCCCTACCACACATCATAAATACATAGATATCACGAACACTCTGATTTCAGCAGTGTGAGCCCATGTGTAACACTTATCATATTTCACAAGTCACTCATCTCCCCAATTAAAAAACTATTTTCAGCCTCCAGTGTGCCAATTAGAAAAATATCAGTTGTTGATCACCAATTGGGATAACGGGAGGGTTTGTAGCAATAGCTTCTGGATCTGATGCTGGCTGGCCCCGACCGCAGACTCTGCACCCTTGAGAGCTGATCGGTTGACCACCCCCCACTAGATTTGCTTTCTTAGCATCCGCACATCGCTCAGTCCAGGCAGTGCTCACACCGTATTCCCTACTGTATATGCTCAAGTTTTATAAATAAATTCCAGGCATCCAGATACATTAATCACAAACCAGGCAGGGCCCTCTAGATTTCAGACAACCTGGGTTATTGCAGGACTCAGGGACAAGGTAGCCAGGGCCAGTGCTCCCTGCTCAGACCAGACAGCTGATCTCTTTGCCAGCTGGCCAGGGCCAGGGACACGTGGGTGCCACTCCTGGCACTTCCCTGAAGGGCTGTATAACCTTCTGTAAGTTGTTGACCATCTGAAACTTGGCTATCTTATCTTCCAAATATGGGTTTTACCAGATCCAAGTCCAGTCGATAACCACAAATCACCCACTGTGTGGCTGGCATCATGAAAAATGCAGAATAGTTAACATTCTATTCGGGGAATCTGGCCTCAAAGCAATTAGCTATTACAAATGACAGGAAGAAATAAGGGCGAGTGGAGACTAATGTCCCATGTTGTGCTCTGGGGCCACCAAGGAGTCAGCGGCCCTGCGTGAGAAGAGGCTATGCAGCCAGGCTTCAAAGAGAAAGGGGCTATTTTCGAACTGGGCCTCAAAGGGCGAGGAGGAGTCCCGTGGGTGAGGGAGGGCACTCGGGGTGGAAAGACAAGCAACTGTAAATGCGAAGCGCTGGAATGGCAAGCAACCCAGAGCCCAGTGTGGACTGTGGAGCTGGGGGCTCCAGTCCGGGTCTCTCCCCACACCCACTGCTTTGCAGTCCGAAGGAAGAGTCCCCGAAGGAAAAGAACCTGTATTTTTAACAAGCTCCCCCCGTAATTCCAACATGCAAGCGGTAGCTGCTTTGTGTTGAGGGAAAGAAAATGAATGAGGGCAAAAATGAACTGGACCTCAGTCAAGTCCCTTTCTCTCTCAAGACATCGACCCATCTTCAAAGAGCTGGGTCAGCCGGGTGGTTTTCAGACTGTGCTCCAGGGAACCCCAGAATCTCCCTGAATCTCCCCGACTCTCCCTACAGTCCCTCAGAGAGGAGAAGGGGAGGTCAGAGGGCAAGTCCCCCTTCTTCAGACCTGCTCTCCTTTTATCTGCTTGCTCAAAACGGTATTTTTGTTTGTTGTAAAGTTTGCCTAGCTACAAAGAACTTTTAAACCACCGACTTGGATGATCCCCAGGAATCCCTAAGGATAAAAATATAAATTCCTTGAAGGCAGGAATCCATCTTTTGTCGAGTATTTCTCAAACAAGTATGAGCCGAGCGTGGGGCTGTTTACCAGAATCAAGTTATTTATTTTATCATAATTTAAGATATTTTGCTGTGGTCCAGAAATCAATGAGTGGAAGGGGAAAAAAATGTGGCATAGCAATCAATGAAATATTATGCAACCTTTAAAAAATGTTTTGGAAGAATAGTTAATAAAATGGAAGATTACATGGGAAAGTAAGAAGATACAAAGTTATATGTAGACTATGGTCTCAAGTATGGATGTCACAGATCAAAATTACCGGACAGGATGGCAGTTTCTCAAAAAATTAAACACAGAATTGCCATATGATCCAGCAGTCCTACTTCTGGGTATAGATCCAAAGGAATTCAAAGCAGAACCTTGAAGAGATATTTGTACACCAATGTCCAACCAGTATTATTCACAACAGCCAAAAAGGTGGAAAACAACTCAAATGTCCATCGACGAATGAATGGATAAACAAAATGTGGTACATACATATAATGGAATATTATTCAGCCTTAAAAAGGAAGGAAATTTTTTTTAAAAGATTTTATTTATTGATATTTTAGAAAGAGAGATACGTAGAAAGGGGTGCGGGTGGTGGAACAGGAAGCATCAGCTCATAATTACTTTTCGTATGTGCCTTGACCGGGCAAGCCCAGGATTCAAACCAGCGACCTCAGCAATCCAAGTCAAGGATTTATCCACTGCACCACCACAGGTCAGGCAAAAGGAAGGAAATTTTGACACACACTTTAACATGGAGGAATCTTGAAGACATTATGCTAAGTAGAATAAGCCATCACACCAAAGGACAAATATTGTATGGTTCTACTTAGATTAGTGCCCTACAGCAGTCAAATTCAGAAACAGAAGAGTGTTAAAATGGTAGATTTTATGTTGTACATATTTTACCACAATAAACCAGATTCATGTGGTAACAGCGGTGAATTCTGTGCAATGAGACTGTGGCAGTGATTACTTTATCCTTTCTACTGCTTTTTTCCAAATCTTCTGCTCTGAGAATATATTGCTTTTAAAACCCAACCCAAAGCTACTTAATTAAATAAACCTGGAGGCTCTCTGATACTTTCCAAAAATGAATTGTTGTCATTTATGTCAATGAAAGCAATACCTTCTGTACTTAATAAAAGGAGCCAAGTTCAAGGATGCCAACTAAAGTATGCCCCAAACTGTTCAGTCAAAATAAATGACAGGCAGAGTGGTCCTCCTTTCTAAGATTAGTTGTTATCATCTATATTTGAACACATTTCAAATAAAAACGGAACCAAAATAAATCTTCTAATAAGCCTCCTGAGAAGCTGTCTGGCTTGAAAAACAGCTCAAACACAAACTGAAGAGAGAAAGAAAATTACCGAAAAGCGGGGAACAGACGATGTTTTTTAGGATATTAACTCACTGCAGCTGGGAAAGTGACTTTGGGCAGTGAATTTCTATCCTCTGGTTTCCGGAAAGTGTTCTTGAACAGAATAAATTCAGAATCGAGAAGGAGCCCACCATTTGTATACACTGCTAATCAGTTTCCTCCAACACACCCCACTCCAGATAAATAAGGAACAAATATTTAAAAGATCGGTTTGGAGGGCAGCCAGTGTGCCTGCCTGTCAGGGCGCTCTCTGTTGGAAGCCCTGTGGGTCCACCGTTCCTGACTCCCGAGCCTTCTGCTCAGGGCTGGCTCAAGGGCAGACAGGGCAGAAGGGAGCCTCCAGGATGAGGAGGCTGTGGCTACACCCAGGTGCGGCCCTCACTGACTGTATGACCTCAGGCAGCGCCTGTAGAGCTTCTGTGTCCTTACTGAGCCAATGGGAATAAGGACCCGCAGGGCTGTCCTTGCAGGATTTTTTGTATTTTTTTTCTGAAGCTGGAAACGGGGAGAGACAGACAGACTCCCGCATGCACCCGACCGGGATCCACCCGGCACGCCCGTGGGCGACGCTCTGCCCACCAGGGGCGATGCTCTGCCCCTCCGGGCGTCGCTCTGCCGCGACCAGTGCCTGGGGCAGAGGCCAAGGAGCCATCCCCAGCGCCCGGGCCATCTTTGCTCCAATGGAGCCTTGGCTGAGGGAGGGGAAGAGACAGAGAGGAAGGAGGGGGTGGGGGTGGAGAAGCAAATGGGCGCTTCTCCTATGTGCCCTGACCGGGAATCGAACCCGGGTCCCCCGCACGCCAGGCCGACACTCTACCACTGAGCCAACCGGCCAGGGCTTGTCCTTGCAGGATTTTTGTGAGGATAAAATGGTGCCGCCTGAGTAAAGTGTCTGCTAAGGTGCTCATCAACTTCCTTCTTTATTTCCTAGATGGAAGTTCAACTGGCCAAGATTCCTACCTGAAGTGGTGTGGTGCTGGGACGGCCGTGGTGCGCACCCCGTGTAGTTAATGCCCAGTGGCAGTGCAAAGCCAGTAGCCACGGCCACCATCACCGCCACCTGGCCAGCGCAGGTTCACATTAGATTCGGACAGATGGTAATGAAACAACGGAGCCAAGAACTGGTGGGCCATTAGCTTTAATCCTAGCTTCTACCAGCGGGCAAGAAATACTCACAGTTGGAAAAATACACACTTCCCTTTCCATTCAGAGCTCCCAAAGCCACTGACTTATCCGAGTTTCCTAGAATGAAAAGTTTCTAACCTCACCAGCCTTATTCACCTGTTTCCCATCTCCTTCTCTCTGCACAAACTGGCTTCTCCTTCAGCACTCTGCCATCTTGACTGCTTCTCCTCTCCTCCACGTGGTCTCTCTCTGCTCTCCTACAGCATGGTATCCTCCTAGAACATAATCATTCTTCTCCTGGAACAATGTTATCTCTCTTCCTGTTAAAACCTTTTGGTGCAAAATCCCTCCTCCAACACATATTAACATAGTCACGCCCATCCCAAGTAATCACCTGGGCTACAGGTTTCCACGTGGGCAGTGTCATCTTTAACAAAGTGAGCATAATATATTTTATCTGCCCAACAGGCAGATCGCAGGATTATGGTAAACAGTGGGGTAGAGCTAGGATCCTTCAGACCTGGGGCCCGGGGATGGCCCTGGGGGAGGCCTGGGAGGGGAGCCCAACAGCCCCATTGCCGGTTGGGCTCCCACGTTGATTGGCAGGCACAGGGCCCTTTCACAGGCAATGGATGAGATTCAAAAGCAGGAAGGTAGGCCAGCTTCACAGATGAAGAAACAAAAGCTCAAACAGGTTAATTGTTATATTCAAGGTCACACAGTTAGGAAACAGCCAGTTTTAGGGTTTTCTAAAACTCCCTTGGCGTGGGCTAGGAAGCTGTCCAGTAATAGCAGCTCTGCCACTAATGCCTTTAGTTAGTTGTTTACCTCATGCCTCTTTCCTTTAAAAACAATAGGTTTCCAAAAAATAAAAACAAAAGCTTTCCGATCTCATCTACAAAATGAGGCTCTTCCTGCCTCAAGACCTTTGCACATGCTTATCCCTCTTCCTGGGACGCCTTTCCCCACCCTCCTCACAGCCAATCACCTTCCGCCTTGTCTTCGTCCCAGCCACACTGCCACTTCCTAAGGGAGTCTCCCCATGTTCTCCTAATTATCCTGGGTAGCACGCTGTTCTTACTCTTCAGGGCACTGACCGCTATCTGACACACATGTGTGATTATTTGAGTCCCAGAACCCATGGTATTTGTTGTATGTTGATTCGATTAATGCTGATTCAAAGGCCCGCTCTATGGTCTTAAACAACTACTTCCCCACCCCCAACCCCCTGCAACCTGTTGTCGGGTCCTCACCTCTGACACGTGGGGAGGTAGGCCGGGGCACCTGTTAGAGTTCTGCCACCTCACGCAGTCTATGATTCCATCAAGTAAAACAACAAGAGCAGAAACCAAACCAAAACCATCGGGACTCTGGCCTGCTAGGTGAGCTAGGACAGGTTCTTACTTTCTCTGGGTCTCAGTTTCCCTATCTATAAAATGAAACACGTAGCACAGTCTTCTAGGCTCTTCCCACCTCTAATAACTAATTCTCACAAGGAGGCTCCACGCTCCCCTTGCCGTCCCCCTGAGCTCTACCCCAGTCCAGGCACACAGACAGGAAACGGGGAAGCACCACGGCTGCTAGCTTCTCTGCAGCAGGGGCGGCTATGGGGAACAGAGTTTCTGAACTTGGCAGCTCAAGTCAAGACTCCACGCCCAAGACTTTTCTCAACGGTGTTGGGATCTGCTGGGCCTCCTAGCCCACGGCCACCGCGGGTGTAATCACAGAAAGTCCCCCAGCACAGAATCAGCAGTTCTGTCACCTTGTGACTGTTACTGTTACGCCTTTGCTTGACCAAAGGTGCTAAAACCCCAAGCCAGAGAAGCGGGAGAGCAGGACCCTGGGCTCCAGCGAGGCCTTGGGTGAGCAGATGGGGGCTCACACCCCTTTCTGGGCCTGGGTTTCCCAGGAGGCTAAGGTTGGGGCTGTGCCAGCTCCCCGTTCACTATGATGTTTTCTTCCTGAAGGCAGTCCAGTGCCATGATGAAGGGCACCATCTCCAGGCCTGTGTCTGAGTCCCAAATCTTCTGCTTACCATGTGGCTTGGGAAATTTCTTAACCTTTCTGTACCTCAGAATCCTCTGGGTCACACTGGGTTTTCTGGGTGACCAGAAGGCAGGGCCCCTGTAAAGCTCCCAGAATAGTGTGGAGAGCGAGCGAGTGCCTGGGAAGCGTGGGCTGGTATTGTTTTATAATTACTCTCGGTTCTGCATTGTGCCCACCTGCAGCAGGGCAAGGAGGACCCGGACAGCCCTGCTGGACCTGCAGACCACATCCAACCCCCATCCCTCAGGGAAAGCAATTTGCCAGTTACTGGCAGGAAACAGTAACTGCAGGGGGAAGGCAGAAAATCCTGTGGTGCTGCCCAAAGCAGATGGGTTCGGGTCAGCTGCTGCCCCAGGGTGTCGGGCCCCAAAGCCTCTGGCTGCACCCAGACTTAGTACCAGAGGGAGGGTCCTGGCCCAGCCCCGGCTTGTCCCGGAGAGGACGACCCTTTGGAGAGGAGAACAATGCAACAGAAGACACGGGCCGGGTTTATCTCTGCGGCTCCCTCTGCCCTGAACTTTGCGGATAAAGAGGAGGCTAGACTCTGTCACCTCAGTCCCCAACAGATGATTCTGTCTGATGGGACTGTTGCCTTTCACCTCTGAGGACATAGAGGTGTGGATGGCACCACCTACCCTCGGTCCTCAACGGGAGGGTCCGGACCCAAGCCCAGACGGCAAACGGAAGGGACTGCAATGCCTGCTTCTGCTAAGCTGCGGAGGACGAGAGGAGCCCTGGCGATGTCCCCGAGGGCATCTCTCAGCAGGTGCTACAGGCAGGCTGTTCTCCTCTGTGAGGAGGCACACAAATTGATTTTTAAAAATTTTTTATTTTAGCAAGGTATCAGTCCACAGAGGATTAGAAATAAAGGGAGGAGGAAAGGACTGGTCTCCGACCACCTTGTCCTAAGCACCTGCTTTGCCCTCTGGGGCCACCCCATTTGGCTCCAGTGGGCTGTGTTCAAGATGGCGTTGTGGGTCCGTGTCTTGCTAAAATGACTCCGCCAGCAGGCAGCCCTCCCTCCTTGACCCTGGAGCATGTCACCCAGTGGCAAATGCATCAGGCCTCACAGTATCTGCTGCCACTGAACAGGCAAGGAGGGCCGGGCTCTCTCTCGGGACAGCCCAGAAGGCTGGCAGGGAATGGGCATGCACATTCCAGGGAGCCATCTGCACTCAGTGTTAAAAGCCATCCAGAGAAGAATCAAACCCAGGAGCCAGCACGCTAGCCCCAACCCTTGGAGATACACTCAGGTGAGGATCTGTTTGGCTGTGCTGTGTGGAAGGGTCTGTTGGATATGGAGACATTTTATAGCTGAAGGGAGCGTCGCGGGTCTCTGTTCAAACCCTTTTCTTTTACGGATGAAGAAAGAGGCTCAAAGCAAATGCACCTTAGAGTGGAGGCAGGATTTGACCCCTTGAAGGCTCCTGGCTGCACTTCCATTCATTCGGTCAGCCCAGGGTTACTGAGGGCCTACTGTGTGCATGGAGAATTCTCAGTGCTGCGAACTCGGTGGTGAGCCAAATAGGGACGTGCTCTGTTCTCAGAGCTCACATTCTAGTTGGTAAATAGATAAAATTAAAATTTAACAAATAATAAAATAAGGACATAATTTTAACTAGTGGAAAGGGTTATAAAGCAAATGAAAGACATCGACATGTTAGAGTGACTGCGGGTAGGCAGGCGCGCTCCTGCTTGGGGCCGGCCTGTTCGTGCCAGCGTCTCTCTGGGGTCCCCGAGGACCTTCCAAGCCAGTAGCATGCTGGAGTTGGCTCCTCCTGGCTTTCAAGAGCCAATTGTTAAAATTTTCAGGAATTTGGCAAGCAAGTTGTTAAACAGAGCTGTTATTAAAAATTAAATTATATAAACTTACGCAGCCATTATTAAAAATTAAATTATATAAACACAACTAAATGAATTCTATTAAGAACAAAGGTAACCATCAAAACTCATTGCTTCCTAATTGTTTTATGACACGGTAAGAGTTTACCGACTCCTATTGTATGTAGACAGAGCGGAAAATAACAGTTTGCTCCCAGTTTCACAAGTGGTGGCTTGAGGCTGCCGATGGTGGAAACACTAATATTACGTAAAGTGGCAACTACCACCTAGCAGGGCTTCCATTTTTTCGAAGAGCTGGTCATGAAACACTGAGCAGCAGGCCTGGGCCTCCAGCTCTAGCCCAGGCCCTCTGGCAGCCCGGGCCCTTCCAGTGAGAGGTATGGGTGTCCCGGCACTCACTCTCCTGGGGATGTGTGTGGGGGTGCTGCCTCCCATCACGTGGGCAGGAACTGCCCTCTTCCTTTTTTAAAGCTTCCACCCTGAGGAAGCAAGTCTGGGATCTCTAAACCAGGGTTCCCCAAACTACGGCCCACACATGCGGCCCCCTGAGGCCATTTATCTGGCCCTCGCCACACTTCCGGAAGGGGCACCTCTTTCATTGGTGGTCAGTGAGAGGAACACATTGACCATCTCATTAGCCAAAAGCAGGTCCATAGTTCCCATTGAAATACTGGTCAGTTTGTTGATTTAAATTTGCTTGTTCTTTATTTTAAATATTGTTTTTGTTCCTGTTTTGTTTTTTTTACTTTAAAATAAGATATATGCAGCCTGACCTGTGGTGGCGCAGTGGATAAAGCGTCAACCTGGAAACACTGAGATTGCTGGTTCAAAACCCTGGGCTTGCCTGGTCAAGGCACATATGGGAGGAGTTGATGCTTCCTGCTCCTCCCCCCTTCTCTCTCTCTCTCTCTCTCTCTCCCCCCTCTCTATAATGAATAAATAAAATCCTTAAAAAATAAAAAAAATAAAAAAAAATAAAAATATTATTAAAAAAAAAAAAATTAAGATATATGCAGTGTGCATAGGGATTTGTTCATAGTTTTTTTATAGCCCAGCCCTCCAACAGTCTGAAGGACAGTGAACTGGCCCCCTGTGTAAAAAGTTTGGGGACCCCTGCTCTAAACAGATCTGTCTCTTCCTGCAGAACTCTCTTCAACACGGTTTATCAAGGGTCTGTAAGATAGTGATTCGTTCATGTACTTATTTATTTTTATTATTTTGTTTATTGATTTTAGCAAGAGAGGAAGGGAGAGAGAGAGACAAGAACATCAATCTGCTCCTGTTTGTGCCCTGACGGGGATTGAACCGGCAGCTTCTGCACTGCAGGATGAGGCCTAAGCAACTGAGCTACCCCGTCAGGGCATCGTGTATTTATTTTTGATAAATTATTTTTTATTTTATTTATTTATTTATTTATTTATTTGTATTTTTCTGAAGCTGGAAACGGGGAGAGACAGTCAGACAGACTCCCGCATGTGCCCGACCGGGATCCACCTGGCACGCCCACCAAGGGCGGTGCTCTGCTGAGACCAGAGCCACTCTAGCGCCTGGGGCAGAGGCCAAGGAGCCATCCCCAGCGCCCGGGCCATCTTTGCTCCAATGGAGCCTTGGCTGCAGGAGGGGAAGAGAGAGACAGAGAAGAAGGAGGGGGGGGGGGTGGAGAAGCAAATGGGCGCTTCTCCTATGTGCCCTGGCCAGGAATCGAACCCGGGTCCCCTGCACACCAGGCCGACGCTCTACTGCTGAGCCAACCGGCCAGGGCCTATTTTTGATAAATTAAATCATATTGTGAGGATCCAGAGGAGGTAAAAATTTAAAGGGACCCCAAATAGAATCTCTTTATAAATGTGTATGGTCACTTCTGAATTTATTTTTTTATTTTTTATTTTTTATTTTATTTATTCATTTTAGAGAGGAGAGAGAGAAGGGGGGAGGAGCGGAAAGCATCAACTCCCATATGTGCCTTGACCAGGCAAGCCCAGGGTTTCGAACCGGCAACCTCAGCATTTCCAGGTCAACGCTTTATCCACTGTGCCACCACAGGTCAGGCTGGTCACTTCTGAATTTAGATAGATGTTCACATGTTGGGTTTTCTTCCTTTGAGGACAACTGTGCTGCTAGCAGCTGAGTGAAGTTACTATTATTTCTACTATTAATAACAGTAACAGTAGTGCCATTTAATAGTATCGTATGTCAGGCACTAGACAGTTATATATTATTTATAAAATCCATGTCAACCCATTTTACAGATGAGAATGTTGAGGTTCAATAACTTGACTAAGGCCAGGCCAGCCCTCTGAGAGGTCCCCAGAAGACTTTTCCCTCCTGCACTGCAGCCCTTAGACTCTCCTTAGATCTGTGGGGTTCTGTGGCACTACAGGCTTCCCCATCACTGGTGACTTTGGTGGATTTTGTGACTGATAAGCTTGGAGCAGGAGACCCCTCCCACCACCAGAGCAGAGCAAACTGGATGGACCTGGAATGCAGGACAGTGACCCAGGCCTGGCCAGTGAGCAGCTTGGCATCCTTAAAGAAGTGGCAGGAAGGCTTCAGCGTTGCTGAAACGTTACAGGATTTGCATGGCGGCAAGATCCAGAATTAGCTCCTGTGCAGACCCCTCACCGCCTTGTTTATTGCCCGAACTCTAGTGGTCTGGGCCAGCTTGGTTTTCCAGCTGTCCCAGGGATACTGTGAGCAACAAAAAGTCCTTCCAATGCATGTGTTTTCTGCCTCAGTGAGCTAGAATCTCCATCTGTTGCTTGCAACCAGGATTGCTGACCGGGACAGCTTCTCATGTGCTCTCAATATATCAACCCCAAATGTTCACTGAACATTTTCACACTAGGGAATGACTTCCTAAGCACTCAGTTGAATTTCCACATAGGAATGTTCATTCTTTCTTCCTTTGCACAGCCCTGGCTAACATGTAAAAACAGAATTTGCTATATAAACAGACCAACCACAGACAAGCACAGGTTAGTCAACGGAGAGCAAACCCAGAGCACTCCCCGTTCTCAGGGAGCAGACCCCCTTAGAGAAAATCCTGCCCGATTCTGAGAGCGTCTTGGCTTTCCCTGCAGGTGCCGGGCAAGTTCCTTTCGGGGCCACCGGGCAACTCAGGGTCTTACCACAGGAGGGGAGAGAAGGGCAGCTGCCCTTCTGCAGCAGCTGCAGCCAACCCAAAGTCACCCCTCTGGGCAGCTGCCCCCTGGCCCCAGACGTGCTCCCTCCTCTGTGCTCCTCTCTGTCCCCCACCAACCAACAGGGCCATGGGAATTTCAGAACAGCCAGGGGCATGTCAGAATGATAGGTCTTCACATCCTCTTCTTTCTGCCTGAAACTTCTCTCTTCACCCTCTCATTCCAGCAGGGCTCAGTGTAAAGGTCACTTCCTCAGGGAAGCCCTCCCTGACCACCTACCCGACAAGTTTCAGCCTCTGTTGACACCCCAGTCTGCACTTGTCTTTCAAAACTCTCGCTGTGCAATTGGTTGTTTAATGCCTGTGTCCCAAGCAAGATTCTAGCCCCTGCATGGGCAGGGATTGTGTCTGTCCACTGCTACTTCTCAGGAACCCAGCACAGCCCATAGCGAGAGCTCAACACATTCTGGTCATGTTAAGAAGCGAGTGAACGGCTGGTGGCTCAGTGAATGTTGAATAAATAAATATCTGATTCAGACATGAATCTCTGGAACAGATGCCTCTCCTACAACCACAGTTTCTGGTGCCCAAAATGGCAAGTGGGGGCCAAAACCTTGGGGTCCCTCTGGGCACAACAGCTGCCCCTCCCTGGGAGGTTGTTAGTGTGAATGTTCATTTCCTACAGGATTGAACTTGTTTAATAGCAGGTGTTGCTCAGAGAGAAGTTTGCTAGATCACGGCCTTGTGCCATTGGCTGGCAGGGAAACTGAGGCTCCGACAGCTCCCACCGCGGGCAGCACCAGCACGAGGTGGGGCAACACCAGCTCACTTTCAGCCCGGAGCTCTTTTCAGTGTCCCAACCCTACGAGGGGCCGAGTCCAGGGCACTTAAAGGCGAGGACTCCCAGACCGGGATGGAACGAGACGTGTTTGTTAACTATACTAACCAGTCACAAGACCTGGCCTCTCTCTCCACCGCCTCTTCCAGCTGCTGCTTTGCGCACTCTCTGGCTGACTTCTGACTGAGCAGCGCCAGACAGGGGCCCTGTCCTGGGCTGGGCGTGGATCTGTGCCTCAGTGACTTCTCCACAGCTGCCCCCGCCTTCGAAACCACCTGCGCTCCCCGGCACCCCACCCGCGTCTCCAAGCCACACTGTTTGGAGTCAGAACGAGGTTCTCCTGCCTCCGTCTGCAGCTTCATTCTTGAAAGACTTTGGCAGAAACATTAAAGCTCTAAGCCTCAGTTTCCCCATATGGGAAAGAATTCCCAATTTGCAGACCTCACGGGGTTTCTGTGAGGCTCAAGCAAGATGGATCTACGTCCTCACTTTTCAAACCGTCAACTAGTGTAGGGAACTCTAATAATTTTATTTGTGTTTGTTTCTCCCAGGACCCATAGCTACCAGCTGTCTCTCCCAGGGCGCATCCCCCCTACCCAACTTCCTGACACCATTCAACTCCTCCAGACTTCCCAGACTCTCCTCCTCCACCTCAAACCTCCCCCTCTCCCAGTCAGGACCTGGCCCAAGTGGCAACTCCATGCTCTTCCCTGCCATTCACCCGCCAAGAACACATAGCTTCAGAGCACCACAGGAAACACGTCCACCACCCACCTCCCTTGAAGATGCTCGCGTGGGGTTTCCTGGGTGCTCAGAAATGTGAGCACTAAGCCTCCGATCTCCACGGTGCCGCCATCAACACCGTTCCTTGTTAAGATGCTATTTGGCAATTAAAATAGTGTCATGACTCCAGGAGCTCAAGTCTGGGCGGCAGGCGGCCGAATTCTGTGGCCTTCACCCTGGGTTTGGACAAGCTGAACAGATCAGCCCTTTGGCTGGAGATTCAGATGACACTTTTAGTTCCTCTTTTCAGAACTGAAGGACTTTTATTTTGGGGGGCTTCAGTGAATTTATTGGCATTGCCCTGGCTGGACAGCTCGGTTGGTTAGACGTTAGAGCATCATCTCAATACACAAAGGTTTCTGGTTTGATTTATGGTCAGGCCACTCACAGAAACAGATTAATAATGTTTCTGTCTGTCTGTCTCTCTTTCTCTCTCTCTCTCCCTTCCTCTTTCTCTGAAATCAGCAAATAAAAATGTTTTTTAATGGTTAATAAAATGATACAGGTTTCAGGTGTACAGTTCTATAATACATCACCTGTACATTGCATTGTGTTCACCACCACAATTCAAGTCTCCATCCATCACCATTTATCCCCCATTACCCTCTTCTACCTTAATTCTGGGTTATTATGCTAAATGATGATCCCTTTGCTTTCAGTCCTTGGACCAAATTTGCATCACTCTTTGACTTCCCAAACTAAACCCACCTGGACTCTCTCTCTCTTGGAAGTGAAAGTAAAGCTCCTGTCAGCAACCCTGTCAGCCTCAGCTCAAGGTGAGGTGCCTTGCCCCTGGTCCGACAGCCATTAAGGATGCAAACTCAGGCAGCGGGCCTCCAGAGCGACCCTTACCCACCAGAGTGGGTCAAGTTAAAAGTGCTGTGGTCCTGAACCGTGTGCCCTCTGGCTCCAGCAGCTCACAAGGGAGGAGGGATGGACATGTATGAGACAGAAGTAGCTGCTTCAGCCTGGGTCCGGGGTGAGAAGACCAATGGAGCAGAGCTTGTCTGGCTGGCACTGGGAGCAGAGCCACAGAAACCCTGCAGCTGCAACTGCCTTGCAGCTGTCATGCAATGTGGACAATGAATAAACCTTTGTGGTCATAAGTTCAGACTTGGGAGTTATTTGTTATGCAGCATAGCTGCACCAAGGTAACTGATACACACTATAAGTGTGAGATAAGGGAGCAGATGGTGAAGAACCTTTCACATCATGATTAAGATTTGTGTGTATGGGGAGCCAACAGAGAATTTTGTATCTGATGAACTTTCTGATCTTCATCACTCACATCTAGTCTCAGAGGTAGAGACATCCTCCCTTCTTTCTGAGCCAACCCTCCCTTATTCCCTCCTGCTCCTCTCGCACCTTGTTCCACTGGCCAACCCTTCCCTCTCCTGCACTGAGTCCTTCCCCTGTGCCCATATCTCACTTATCTTTTCCATCCTAAACCTATTTCCTTCATCCTGTCCTCCTACACAGCTGTAGCTTAATCTTTCTCCTGACCTCAAACTTCGAAAGACTTAAATACACTCACCATCCCCACTGTTTTCTTGCCTATCAGCAATCTAGCTTGCCTGCCCCGCCTTCCACCGAAACTCAGTATACCCTTCAGTAATCTCCAAATTGCCCAATGCATTTTCCAGCCCTTATCTTCCTAGACTGCTCCGCACCATTTAACACGGAACTAAATTCATTATCTCCCCGCCCCAAACATTCTTCTCAGCTAGTGATACCATTATTCATCCAGTGACCCACGGCGGAAAGCTAACACGAGATAATGAATTCTGTCCCAGACTTGCTGACTTTGTAGTTCCTTTCAGACCTCCAAGGAGAGAGATGCTCAAACGGCAGTTGCACCTGTGAGCCGGGAGCCCCAAAACAGAGATCTGCACTGGAGATAGAGACGATAGCTAAGAGAGGTAGCATTTAAAGCCACGAGTCTGGATGAACTTGTCTGGCTTACAGTGTACAAATACCAGGTCTTCACATCTCAGGTGATACAGAGAAAGTTCTCCTGAGGCAGACATTCCTATTCCTAAAGTCACAGTTCCAACCACCTTTTGATTCCTTCCCTCCTGAGTCATGGCTCCTAGTGGCCCCCAGGCCATCATCCTATCTCCTATTCTGCCCCCTGCTCATCTTGTCTTCTCCAACAACTCTTAAGATTTCATCATAAAACCAAAGCTATGAGATACCTCTGCCCAGTCACTAAAACAGCCGAAATAAAAAAGACTGACAACACCAATTCTTGTCAAGGATGTGGAATAATCACAAGTCTAACACGCTTTGCTGTGGAATGCAAAATGACAGCAGTCATCCCTCACCATACCGCAGTTCACTTTTCATGGTCTCCCTGGATCACGGATTTTTAAACCATATATAGCATCTCATTTTTTATTGCAGATCTTCTGCTGTACCGTGGGATTTTGCGGTATTTAGGTATTTTTATATATTTATTATTTTAATTATTTTTGCAGCAAATAAGTGTGAGACAGGTTAATAACAGTGTGGAAAAGGTTTATAAGAGTGCAGGGCCCTGGCCGGTTGGCTCAGTGGTAGAGCGTTGGCCTGGCGTGCAGGAGTCCCGGGTTCGATTCCCGACCAGGGCACACAGGAGAAGCGCCCATCTGCTTCTCCACCCCTCCCCCTCTCCTTCCTCTCTGTCTCTCTCTTCCCCTCCCACAGCCGAGGCTCCATTGGAGCAGAGATGGCCCGGGCGCTGAGGATGGCTTTGTGGCCTCTGCCTCAGGCGCTAGAGTGGCTCTGGTCACAACAAAACTATGCCCTGGATGGGCAGAACATCGCCCCCTGGTGGGCGTGCCCGGTGCATCCTGGTCCGGCGCATGCGGGAGTCTGGTCTGACTGCCTCCCCCGTTTCTGGCTTCGGAAAAATACAAAAAAAAAAGGAGTGTGGGGAAGGTTTATAAAGCCTTAAACTATATATAAATAATAAAATGAATATAAGGTCGCTACTTCGCAGATTTTTGCCTATTGTGGGGGGTTCTGTAACCTAACCACTGTGATAGACGAGGGACCGCTGTATCCTGTGACCCAGTTTTATTTTACTCCTAGGTGAAAACAAATGTCTACAAAAGAATTCTATAGGAAATAACAGCCCAAACTGAAAATAACCCAAATGTCCATTAATAAGAGAGTAAGTACATTATGACACATCCATGCAATGGAATATTGTTCAGCAATAAAAAGAAACCAACTACTCATATATGCAACAACACAGATGAATGTGAAAGACACGATGTCCAGCAAAATGAGCCAGACAGACATGAAAGAGACACACAGTGTGATGCCATTTATGTGAAGCCCAAGAGTTGGCAAGATTAATCAATGGCGAGAAATTCAGAAAGTGGTTACTTGAAAGGCAGAAGGACAATTAATTGGAAATGGCAACTTGCTAGGATGATGTAATGTTTTGTATCTTATTTTTGGTGTTGGTTACACTGGTGCAAACAACAGTCAAAACTTGTTAAACATACCTGACTGGTGGTGGCCCAGTCGATAGAGAGTTAAATTAACATTGGGATGCTGAGGTCCCAGATTTGAAACCCAAGGTCACCAGCTTGAGAGCATAGTTGCTGGCTAGAGCGTGAGATCATAGACATGATCCATGGTTTCTGGCTTGAGCCCAAAGGTTGTTGGCTTGAGCCCAAGGTTGCTGGCTTGAAGCCCCAGGTTGCTGGCTTGAGCCCAAGGTCGCTGGCTTGAGCGAAGGGTCACTGGCTAGGCACATATAAGAAGCAATCAAAGAGGAATTAAAAAGCCACAACTAGGCCCTGGCCGGTTGGCTCAGTGGTAGAGTGTCGGCCTGGTGTGCGGAGGTCCCGGGTTCGATTCCCAGCCAGGGCACACAGGAGAAGCGCCCACTTGCTTCTCCACCCTTCCCCCTCTCCTTCCTCTCTGTCTCTCTCTTCCCCTCCCGCAGCCGAGGCTCCATTGGAGCAAAGATGGCCCAGGCGCTGGGAATGGCTCCTTGGCCTCTGCCCCAGGCGCTAGAGTGGCTCTGGTCGCAACAGAGCGACCCCCACCCCCAGGGGCAGAGCTTCGCCCCCTGGTGGGCGTGCCGGGTGGATCCCAGTCTGGCGCATGCGGGAGTCTGTCTGACTGTCTCTCCCTGTTTCCAGCTTCAGAAAAGTACAAAAAAAAAAAAAATTGAATAAAGCCACAACTATGTGTTGATGCTTCTCATCTCTTTCCCTTCCCGTTTCTCTCTCTCTTAAAAAAATTTGTTAAAATACTGAAGATTTGTGGACTTTATTGTATATAAATTATATTTTAAAAATTAGAAAAATAAAATAATTTTAAATTATCTATAGAATAAACACTAAAATGAAAATACAGCAAAAACATTCATTTCAAATAAAACATTTATACTATGAATGCACTTAGATAAGTGCCCAGTCCTCCCACTTAATGCTGCCCCCTTCCGGTCATTCTCCCCGTACCCTTGTCCCCATCTTTTTTTTTTTTTTTTTTACATTAAGCACAATACAGCAATTTATTTAGATGCTTAAAATGAATACAAAGGGAAATAAAGATCACAAAATTATACATACTACAATAGTGTGTCATATATTAGATGGTATAAATGAATACACCAGGTGGTGTTTAACTAAAGATAAAACTAAATATCCAGCCTGGCTTGTGGTAGCGCAGTGGATAAAGCGTTGACCTGGAAATGCTGAGGTCGCCGGTTTGAAACCCTGGGCTTGCCTGGTCAAGGCACATATGAAAGTTGATGCTTCCTGCTCCTCCCCCCTTCTCTCTCTCTCTCTCCTCTCTCTCTCTCTCCTTTATAAAAAATAAATAAATAAATAATTTTTAAAAAACCAACAACTAAATATCCAAAATGCAACACTTATTGGTTTGCTGCTTCAACACAACACACTTTCATACAGATCTAAAAGGTGTCAAAATTAGTACATGCGGCCTGACCTGTGGTGGCGCAGTGGATAAAGCGTCGACCTGGAAATGCTGAGGTCGCCGGTTCGAAACCCTGGGCTTGCCTGGTCAAGGCACGTATGGGAGTTGATGCTTCCAGCTCCTCCCCCCTGTCTCTCTCTGTCTCTCTCTCTCCCTCTCTCTCTCCTCTCTAAAATGAATAAATAAAAATTAAAATTAAAAAAAATAATAAAAAAAATTAGTACATGCAAAGTCAATTCTTGCATGTGATTTTAGCTTAAAACATTTCAGAAAACAGATCTGAAATACCAGTTTTTGTTTGTCAGCTGTAATGTCATGGATATTAAGAACAAGAAAACTTCTATAATACAAGAAGAGTCCAGATATATATCTTACGTGGCTAGCCTCTATTGCAAGATTGTACAAAGTTATGTGCAAACCTTGTCCCCATCTTGACATTTGTCCCTTAGCCATTTTCTAGCCATCAAGAGAGGTGATTTAAGGGGAAGAGCACACACCTTAGAATCAGATGGAGCTGCATTCAAACCTAGGTGTGATTTAAGAATTGAGTGCCCACAGAAGGTACTTCCTCCACTGTGAAAGTGGTTAATGATACCTACACCTTACCCTGTTGGGCAGGGCTAAGGCAGGGCCAGTGCTGTCTGGCTCCTGGGGAACCTGATTCTTTCTGACCTCAGCCTGTGAAACAAACCCACATGTGAAGGTCCCCTTAAAGTCCTGGAAAAGCTCGGAGGATGAGACTCACTGGCTTTTTCTCCCAGAAGTTAGGAAGGCAGCCCTGGGTCTCCGGAGTTAGGGTCCAAGTGAGCTGGGGCTAAGAGCTGGAGTTTTAAATGGCTGCTTGGAGCCAAACCGGCCACAGACAGGTACCCCTGGCCTGCAAGTTAGGGGCTAAGGTTTAGCTACTGGAGGATCTTGCCCAAATCACTTTGCACACCTCCTGACTCCGTTTCTCCAGACTATAGAAGAGCTAAAGGCAGAACTGAACTGGTTCAGTCTGAAAGAGGGAAGGTCAGAGCCCTGCCCCCTCGGCTCCCCTCCCCCACCATTTGGCCCTCGAGCTAGGGTCCTAGGGACACAATTTGAAATCTCCAGGACCCCGTAAACCCTAGGGGCTGTTTCTCTGTTTCCACCCTGCCTTATTCAGTCATTGAGCACCTGTTTCTTGTAACAATAACCCGTACCTGCACCTGCCCCCCATCTGTTAAGGAAAGCTAGGTATACCCATAGATAGCTCCAAACAAGCGCTTAGTATAGCCAAAGAAGCACGAAGATGCAAAAGAATAACCAAATCTCATTACTCTCTCCCCCACCCCACCCCCATTTCCACACAGGAGCCCCTGGAAACCTTGGCGTTTCCTTACTCAAAGCAGTATTCCGAATTTTTCGGAGCTTGGAAACTAAGTTTGTGTTTGGAAAAGCGTTTCCTAGCTGGAAGGCGTCAAGGCCAGGGTTCCTGCCAGTATCTCCAGCCTCCTGAGACACACCTATTTCCAGGTGAATGAAGGAGGCAACACGAGGCCTGCTCAGGAGCCAGGAGGAAGGCAAAGGACACGCGAAGCTACAAAACCAGCCTCCTGGGTCTGGGCCCCTTCCTGTGCGGAGGAGTGGCCCAGACACCTTCAGCGCGGTCCTCCTGCCTACCCGCGGGTCAGCGGGAAGATTGGGGAATCCTCTTCCCTGAGCCTGACATTTTTTTTTTTCCATTTTACTTTCTTGGACGCCTTTCAAGAGTTTGTGCAATAATTCTGTTTAGCTGTTTTTCTGCCGTTTTCAAATGTGGTGTGGTGTCTCTTTCGGGTGAGAATGGGGTTGTTTGAGGAGCTGAAGGGATCCTTTCACCTCCCATCACCCTAATGAAGCAGGCTCCTTGCTGCCAAAGTTACGAAGTCTGAAAGTTTCCGCGTGCCGGGGTTTTGGCTCGGTGCTGGGCTCTGCGAGCTCCCACTTCTTCCCCTGCGCCCCGGCGCTCGGGAGTTCATGCGCCCTTCCCTATACCGCCCATGCTCCCTCTTCCCATCCGTCCCGGGCGACAGCCGTGCCTCCTTCCTGCCCCAGAGTCGGGGCAGACCCCTCACTGCTCTCGAGACGTCCTCGGTGGTCCTACCCATGGCCCCTGAGCCTCTCCTCTCCGCCCCTCCCCGCGGACCGGGTGCGGAGACCTCGATCCGCAGTTCCCCGGCCCCAGTCTGGAAGGCTGGGCAGAGGCTGCAACAGGGACCGGATGGGGACAGTGATGGGGTCCGATCTGGAAGGCAGCGACGAGAACAAAAGCAGTAACACAGCGAGGGCAGAAACCCGGCTGGGCCGGAACAGCGGCTCCTCTCTCCCCCTCCGGTCGCACGCCAGCCCGCAGCCTCCGGGCCTGGCCTCGCTCGCAGCCTCGAGGGGATCGGGCGGCGCCCCGCGGGACCCACCTGATTCGCAAAAGCTGGGCGCGCTCGGGGATGGACCGCGCCTCGGCTCCTGGCCTCCGCGGCGCCCTCGGCTGTCGGAACAGCGGCCGCGCCACCTCCTCCCGAGCCCCGCAGGGTGTGCCGCCTGCGCTCCGGCCGGGCGCTGGGCGCTCCTCCCGGGCAGCGGGCAGCGCGCAGCGGGCAGGGGCGCGAGGGAGCGGCGAGCGCTCGGCGGCTGGCGGCGCACTCCCGGCTCTGCGCGGCCCGCAGCTATTTATGCAAAGAGGGTCCCGCCCCGGACACAGACAGCCGGGAGGCGGCCGCGCCAGGGCTCGAGTGCCGGTGCGTGCGTGTCTGGTGGCCGGGAGGCAGAGGGGGTGTTTGTTTCATTTCACTCAGGCAGAAAAAAGCCTGAAACCAGCAAAAAAGAAAGAAAGAAAAGAAAAGAAAATCCCTGGTGACGGTGGCCCTCTGCCACCTCGGGCCTGCACGTGGTGGGGCTAGGGGTGGGGTGGGGTCTGTCACCCTGCTCTACTAGGAGTGGCCTCCGCGCCCTGGCGCACTGCCACGCGCTGGAGAAGCGAGAGCCTGGGAGGTCCGAGCCACCATTGTTTCCTGGGGAAGGAAGAGCGCGGATGTAGAGAGCGACCGGCCGGCAGGCTCGAGCCACTCTAGACCGAGCCGCCCCCAGTCCTGAGCTCCGGAAGTGGAGGGCTTTTCCTTGGGCACCTAGCGCGGGTCCTGCCGGTGCTTGTTAAAGACTTAGTGATCTTTCAGCCCAGAGTTTCTCCAACAGGGCTCTCCACACCCCCTAGGTTGCTCCACTAAAACTGTTTAGAAGGGAACCAAAAAGGGGAAAATTTTTTTTTCTTTCTATTTCAGAGTGTGTGCCTCTGTATCCAGTATGACAGCAATTCACTTCTGGTGAGTTGATGTAGGCACATCCGGCTTAGCTTGTAAGGGCAACAGTCACCTGAGTCCCAGCCTTGGGCTCAGGACCCTGTATCTTACCTGTAGAAATTCAAAACTTCAGTTTGCCAGGATCATTTGCATCGAACATCAATTTCAGAGACTAGGAGATTAGCTTCTTAAATATTTTAGTGCATTGAAACTGTAATTTGACACCATGAAAAGTGACACAGAGCATGGGGCCTGATGAATAATTTTAATTGTTTCGTGCTAATGAGAAAAGAAAAGGCCTAATGGAATACTTGAAGGAGGCCGGAGGCTGGAAGCAGCCCAGGTGTCATCTCGGGGCTTGGGAGAAGGAAGTGTCCCAATGGGACCCATGGAGTAAAGTGGTGGGAGAATTGAATCATCAGGCCCCCACAGGGCCTCAGGAATGAGGAGCTCCACAGTAGGGGGCATAGAGGGTCTTTTGCTAGAGCATGAATTGTGCCTTTATCATCTTTGGTGAACACATTTGTAATAGTTCATTAGCAGTGAGTATCACAGTAAATATACACTGAGCAATGTTATATATACTAAGTGCCTAGTTCCCATTTTTCATTATTGCATTTGAAAATGCATTTGAGAATGCATTGTTTGCTTGGCACATCAAAACAAGGTTTTTAAAAAGAAAACAATGACTAGCTCTGACAATGGCTCAAGTGATGTCACTCATCATGATCAAAATCGAATATGATGACACAGGAAGTATAAAGCATGTGAAAACATTATCCTGCTCCCATTAAACCTGGTATCAGGGTCTTGATTTCAGCAACACATGATCAGTCACATTAATTTGATGTTGTTAATTTTGATTTTATTGGTTTTGTGGTTATGTTTGTATTAGAAGATTTGTTTTTGTTTTTATGGTTGGTGTGTAGAACTGAGTATGAGGACTTCATGCTTAATTTTAAGGCTTACAGTAACACGGTAAATATACACTGAGCGATGTTATATATACTTAAGTGCCTAGTTCCCATTTTTCATTATTGCATTTGAAAATGCATTTGAGAATGCATTTGAGAATGCATTGTTTAAATTGCTTGGCACATCAAAACAAGGTTTTTAAAAAGAAAACAATGACTAACTCTGACAATGGCTCAAGTGTCCGAGTAACAATAAAATAAAAATAATTTAAGTCAACACCTATTTCAGTAACAATAAAATAAAAATAATTTAAGTCAACACTGGGTCGGGACTTTTTTGTTTTATTTTGAGAGGACCCATGTAGTTCTCAAAATCTAACTAGCAGTTCTACTGACTGAATGAGCTAGAAAACACTTTACAGACTGTATACATGGAGTTTGGTGTCGGGGGTTAAAGGTTAGAGGTCTTAGATGAGTTAGTTAAAGGTCTTCTCTTCTAAGACTCATTTCCTCTAACGCAAAATGGGGATCAGATGACTGGTTTGTGGGAGAAGTAAAATCAGAATGAGATAACTGATGCTGAAAATATTTTGGCAGGGAAAGGCAGGTCAGTAAACACGATAGCTCTGACCACTGGCCAGGCTTTGCTCCAAGTGCTTCACACACACCTGAGCTCAACTTAATCCTCAGCAAGCCCTAATCACATTCCCACACTTTCCAGGAAAGCTAAAGCGTGCCAAGTTAAGTGCTCTGAGGTCAGAAGACCTTCCTCCCGGTTCCTCCTTCATTCTTCTTCTTTTAATCAATTTTAGAGAGAGAAGGGAAGGGATAGTAAGAGAGAGAGAGAGAGAGAGAAACATTGATTTGTTATTCCACTTATTTATGCTTTCTTTGGTTGATTCTTATATGTGACCTGACTGGGGATTAGAGAGAGAGAGAGAGAGAGAGCGAGCACTAGAAAGCTTCAACATCATAAAATAACAATTCTCAAATCAACCAAAAAAATTCAAAAGAGAGCCCAACAGAGTTTCTGTGGAACTTGATGAGCTGCTCCTAAAATTCATGTGGAAAAGCAAAGGGCCAAATTTAGTCAAGACAGTTTTGACAAAGCAGGGAGAAGAGACTGGGCATTTGCTCACCAGCTCACAGTACGTACCATGAAGCTCTAACTGTGAGTCTGCAATATAGAGTTGGTGCTCAGATAGATTATTAGGCCAATGGAACAGAATATGGAGCCCAGAAAGAGCCTCACACCTGTGTGGGAAGTCAGGGTGGGACAGAGGTGGGACTGCAGATAGAACAGACTGATCAGGCTTAACCAGGCAGTGGTATAGTGGATAGAGCATCCATCTGGGATGCAGAGGACTCTGGTTTGAAACTCCAAGTTCGCCCACTTGAGTGTGGGCCCATTCGGTTTGAGCGCAGGGTCACCAGCTTGAGCGTGGAGTCACTAGCTTGAGTGTGGTAGACATGAACCCATGGTTGCTGGCTTGAGCCCTAAGGTCGCTGGCTTGCAGCCCAAGGTTACTGGCTTGAGCAAGGGGTTACTGGCTTGCACCCCCAGTCAAGGCTCATATGAGAAGCAATCAATGAACAACTAAAGTGCCGCAACTATGAGTTGATGCTTCTCATATCTCTCCCTTCCTGTCTCTCTAAAAAAAAGGCAAAATATATAGAAAGGGTATTGCAACAAATTAATAGACAAACCAGAGATTGGGAGAAGATATTTGCTACCTAGATAACTAACAAAGAATTGATATCTAAAATAGACAAGGGCCTGACCAGGCAGTGGCGCAGTGGATAGAGCATCGGACTGGGATGCGGAAGGACCCAGGTTCGAAACCCTGGGGTTGCCACCTTGAGCGTGGGCTCATCTGGCTTGAGCAAAAAGCTCACTAGCATGGACCCAAGGTCACTGGCTCAAGCAGGGGGTTACTCAGTCTGCTGAAGGCCCGCGGTCATGGCACATATAAGAAAGCAATCAATGAACAACTACGGTGTTGCAACAAAAAACTGATGATTGATGCTTCTCATCTCTCTCCGTTCCTGTCCCTCTGTCCCTATCTATCCCTCTATCTGACTCTCTCTGTCCCTGTAAAAAAATTAAAAATTTTAAAAAAATTTTAAAAATTTAAAAATAGCCTGACCTGTGATGGCACAGTGAATAAAGCGTCAACCTGGAATGCTGAGGTCGCCAGTTCAAAACCCTGGGCTTGCCTGATCAAGGCACATATGGGAGTTGATGCTTCCTGCTCCTCCCCCTGTTCTCTCTCTATCTCTCCCTCTCTCTCTCTCTCTAATAAAAATGAATAAATAAAATCTAAAAAAGTAAATAAATAAAAAATTAAAAAAAAAACTAAGAAAAAAAATTAAAAATAAATAAAATAGACAAGGAACTCCTGCAAACACACAGGAAAAGACAACTATTTTCCAATTGTCACATCTGACTCAAATCCCTGGATGAAATGTTTCTGGGTCAGGATCCCTGTATGTCCCCTGCATGGCACTTATAACTGTTTGGAGATAATTTTTATTTAGCAACATGCCTTAAAAGTCAATCGCCACCTCTGTCTTGTTACATTACATCCCCAGTACTTGCCTGACACACAAGAGACATGCAATGCACACGTATTGACTGAATGGAGACCTTGGGCTGGGATGGACAAGGTGTCCGGAGTGTGGGATGAGGGGGACAAGGTTCCCGGAGTGTGGGGTAAGGGGGACAAGGTTCCCGGAGTGTGGGGTGAGGGGGACAAGGTGTCCGGAGTGTGGGGTGAGAGGGACAAGGTGTCCGGAGTGTGGGATGAGAGGGACAAGGTGTCCGGAGTGTGGGGTGAGGGGGACAAGGTGTCCGGAGTGTGGGATGAGGGGGACAAGGTGTCCGGAGTGTGGGGTGAGGGGGACAAGGTGTCCGGAGTGTGGGGTGAGGGGGACAAGGTGTCCGGAGTGTGGGGTGAGGGGGACAAGGTGTCCGGAGTGTGGGGTGAGGGGGACAAGGTTCCCGGAGTGTGGGGTGAGGGGGACAAGGTTCCCGGAGTGTGGGATGAGGCAAACAAGGTTCCCAGAGTTTGCAGAGCCCTTCCCAAGGAAACACCAAACACCACATCAGGGAAATTTGAGACCTGCCCCGGAGTTCCATGAGATGGCCCCTCAATTTATCTATGAGGAACTGAGTTTCAGATGGGGGAGTGACTTTCTGAAAATCACAAACTAGGGATTTTCTGAGCTGGGTTTCATTTATTCTCAACTTTCCCACATGCTCCTTAACTCTAGACAAGTGGGGAAACGCCCAGGTCCACAGCGCATTGTTTTGTTTTGTTTTTGAGAGAGAGAAGGCCAGGGAAGAGCGGGAAGCATTTACTCATAGTAGCTGCTTCTCTCACATGCCTTGACCAGGCAAGCCCGAGGTTTCAAACCAGTGACTTCAGCATTTTTTTTTTTTTTTACAGAGGCAGAGATAGACAGGGACAGACAGACAGGAACAGAGAGAGATGAGAAACATCAATCATCAGTTTCTCGTTGCGACTTCTTAGTTGTTCATTGATTGCTTTCTCACATGTGCCTTGACTGCGGGCCTTCAGCAGACCGAGTAACCCCCTGCTGGAGCCAGCGACCTTGGGTCCAGGCTGGTGAGCTCTTTGCTCAAGCCAGATGAGCCCGCGCTCAAGCTGGCGACCTCGGGGTCTCGAACCTGGGTCCTTCCGCATCTCAGTCCGACGCTCTATCCACTGCGCCACCACCTTCAGCATTTCTGATCGATGCTTTATCCACTGCACCACCAAGGTCAGGTCAAAGTGACCAGTGTTTTATTTTTTTTTATTTTTTTTTATTTTTTTTTTTTATTTTTTTTTTTTTTGCATTTTTCTGAAGCTGGAAACAGGGAGAGACAGTCAGACAGACTCCCGCATGCGCCCGACCGGGATCCACCCGGCACGCCCACCAGGGGGCGATGCTCTACCCACCAGGGGGCGATGCTCTGCCCATCCTGGGCGTCGCCATGTTGCGACCCTCCTGGGCGTCGCCATGTTGCGACCAGAGCCACTCTAGCGCCTGGGGCAGAGGCCACAGAGCCATCCCCAGCGCCCGGGCCATCTTTGCTCCAATGGAGCCTTGGCTGCGGGAGGGGAAGAGAGAGACAGAGAGGAAGGCGCGGCGGAGGGGTGGAGAAGCAAATGGGCGCTTCTCCTATGTGCCCTGGCCGGGAATCGAACCCGGGTCCTCCGCACGCTAGGCCGACGCTCTACTGCTGAGCCAACCGGCCAGGGCCCAGTGTTTTATTTTTATTTACTTATTTATCAGCCCCAGGGCTTGAGGGGCTAAGCTGGAGTCAGAGCAAAGAGGCTGTGAAGGGGAAGACCAGGGATTGGCATTCTGTCCTTGCCACGGAGGGGTCCTCCAGAGGATCCCGGGTGGGGGTAGCACAATGGAGGTCATGTTGAAGGGATTATCCCCTCCCCCACCCGCCCCACTATCACAGTCGCCACTGAAACATGAAGTCTGTGGCTGAAAAGGATTTCTAAGGAATATACCCTCACAGGGTGACCTGATCATAAATTCCAAAGGTCATGGTGAGTAGTCACACCCCAGGCCATATCACTTATTTAGTAAAAGATTGATATTTGGCCCTGGCCGGTTGGCTCAGCGGTAGAGCGTCGGCCTAGCGTGAGGAGGACCCGGGTTCGATTCCCGGCCAGGGCACACAGGAGAAGCACCCATTTGCTTCTCCACCTTTCCCCCGCGCTTTCCTCTCTGTCTCTCTCTCTTCCCCTCCCGAAGCCAAGGCTCCATTGGAGCAAAGATGGCCAGGGCGCTGGGGATGGCTCTGTGGCCTCTGCCTCAGGCGCTAGAGTGGCTCTGGTCGCAACATGGAGATGCCCAGGATGGGCAGAGCATCGCTCCCTGGTGGGCAGAGCGTGGCCCCATGGTGGGCGTGCCGGGCGGATCCCGGTCGGGCGCATGCGGGAGTCTGTCTGACTGTCTCTCCCTGTTTCCAGCTTCAGAAAAATGAAAAAAAAAAAAAAAAAAGATTGATATTTGCCTGAATGAACAATGATATTTGCCTAGCTTTCTCTCAGCTTCATGTAATCTTCCTTAGTTCCCTTCCTTAATTTCAAATGTATAAAAGAAACCGCAAATTGTCATTCTCCAGAGCATTTGAGACCTTGCTTTCTGGCAGTTTGGCTCAAATAAAATCTTACAAAAATTCTTTATGAGTTTGGACATTCTTATGTCTACAAGTCAAAGGGATCAAAATAAAGTAGGGAGGGGAGGAAGAAGAGAGTGAGAGACAGGAAGGAAGGAAGGAAGGAAGGAAGGAAGGAAGGAAGGAAGGAAGGAAGGAAGGGAGGGGAGGGGAGGGGAGGGGAGGGGAGGGGAGGGGAGGGGAGGGGAGGGGAGGGGAGGGGAGGGGAGGGGAGGGGAGGGGAGGGGAGGGGAGGGGAGGGGAGGGGAGGGGAGGAAGGAGGGAAGGCATTCTGACTTGGAACTGACATCAGAGAATTGCTTTCTGTCCAGCGGCCCCATAAATAAGAGGGAAGGGATTGACAAAGCCAGGGGAAAGGAAGCTGACTTGGCTTCAGAGGCCCATCGACTTCTCTGCCCTTTATTGAACCGGGGGAATGCTGTTAAAATTATTTCCAGGGAAGGAAATATCTTATCTTTTGACTTGATTTTGCACTTGGAAGTCATTTGTTTTCTAATGACATTAAATTCTACCTCTGTCATTTACATATATCTAGTTTGAAAAAGCAGAATGGTGTGTTAAGTTTATTATTTTTAAAAATCTGTCAGGTCCTCCCAGAGCATAAGAATTTGACCAGCTGAAATAAAATTCTACCTACCCAACCAAACTTACATTCCAACAGTTTTTTTTAAAGTATTCTTCTCTCAAACTTTAAAAAAGTTCATAGAGCCAATCCACTTGAGTGGAGGAGGAGTGGGAGGGATGCCTTCACTGTGATGTTTTTTTAGTTTTGGATTCTTGATCCATGAGAATGAGTTATCTGTTTTTCAAATTAACTACGAGAAAAAAGGAGAGATGAGAGAGGAAAGGAGAAAGGAGGGGAGAAGAAAGGAGGGAAGGAGAGAGGAGAGGAGGAGAGGAGAGGGGAGGAGAGGGGAGGGGAGGAAAGGAGAGGGGGGAGGGGAGAAGAGAGGAGGGGGAGGAGAGGGGAGAGGAAGGGGAGAAAGGATGAGGAAGGGGCTGCAAGAAGAGGCCACCAAGATAAGACTATCTAGAAACATGTTTGCTTATTGAGAAATCAAACTGTGTGATCAGTTATATCTCAATAAAGCTGAAGAAAAACCCCAAAGCTAGATGTATGTGAGGAGGGCAGTTTGTATGTATTTGTTGTCTACCTGTGTGTGTGTGTGCATGCACGCACGCACTTATCTATGTGTTTGTCTTTGTGACTGTGGGTATGCTTGAGTGTGCACCTATATGTGTGTGGATATGTTTGAATATGTGTCTGTGCGTCTGTATATAGACAGTCCCTGGCATATATTAGGTGCTCAATCAATATGTATGTGCATATGCTTTTGTGAATCTGTATAATTGTGCATGTGTGTGGCTGAGTGTGCATTCTTGTATGTTGACTGTGCCTGTTTGTGCCTGTGGAAGGGTGAAGCATAGATGTGTATTGGTGTCTGGGTGTGTATTGTAAGCATGTGTCTTCACACATAGGTGTGAGGGAACATTTGAAGTGTGAGTGCATGGTTCAGTGTGAGGCTGCGTGGCTGAGCTTGAGGGAGAGGGTGCATGTATACATTTGTGAGCTTGTCTGCAAGGGCGGTACATGAACACACCGCTGATGTGTGCTTGAGGGTGCATGTGCACATGTGTATGTGTGCGCTATGAGGATGTGTGTGCATGTGTGTGCTATGAGGGTATGCATGCATGTGTGCATGTATGTGCTGTGAGAGTATGTGTGCATGTTTGTGTTTGAGGGTGTGTGCATGTATACACACAGTGTGCATGTGTGTGTTGTGAGGGTGTGTGCTGTGAAGGGTGCATGCATGTGTTCATGCATGTGTGCTATGAAGGTGTGCATGCTATGAAGGTGTGCATGCTGTGTGTGCTGTGAGGGTGTGTGTGCATACATGTGTGTGTGCTGTGAGGGTATGCGTGCATGTATGTGTGCTGTGAGGATGTGTGTGCATACATGTGTGTATGCTGTGAAGGAGTGCGTGCATGTGTGTGTGCTGTGAGGGTGTATGTGCATGTGTGTGCTGTGAGGGTGTGTATGCATGTGTGTGTGTGTGCTGTGAAGGTGTGTGTGCATGTGTGTGTGCTGTGAGGGTGTGTATGCATGTGTGTGTGTGTGCTGTGAGGGTTTGCATGCATGTGTGTGTGCTATGAGGTGTGCATGCATGTGTGCATGTGTGTGTGCTGTGAGGGTGTGCATGCATGTGTGTGTGCTGTGAGGGTAGGTGTGCACACATGTATGTACTGTGAGGGTGTGCATGCATGTGTGTGTGCTATGAGGTGTACATGCACGTGTGCATGTGTGTGTGCTGTGAGGGTGTGCATGCATGTGTGCATGTGTGTGTGCTGTGAGGGTGTGCATGCATGTGTGTGTGCTGTGAGGTGTACATGCACGTGTGCATATGTGTGTGCTGTGAGGGTGTGCATGCATGTGTACATGTGTGTGTGCTGTGAGGGTGTGCATGCATGTGTGTGTGCTGTGAGGGTGGGTGTGCACACATGTATGTGCTGTGAGGGTGTGTGTTTCCGGGCACCTGAATGTGTGGGGACTCTGGTAGCCCAGAGTTTATTTTCTCTTCCTCAAGTCAGGAAATGCCTGTGGGTTTGTATGATTGGCCAGTTCCTCTTTCACTTTAATGGGGGCCATTTGGGCCCCTGGCAGCCTCTTAGCAGTTCCCACCCACCCAGTTAATTCTGTTTCCTTTGTGGAAACCAGAAGGGTGAGTTTGCAAGAGCTCAATTAAAACTAGTCACATGCCCTGATTCTGAGGAAGGGAAGAAACACCGAAGCTCTGGCCCCACAGCGGGAGAACCCATTCTTCCTCCCTCCTGTCTTATTCCCAGTTCTCTGCTGGGCAGGGGTGAGACCCCTTCCTGGCTAGGTACACCTCAGCGCGTGCGCAGCAGTGAGCAAGGCACAAGGACTGGAGGCAGAAAATGTGGGCTCAAATGCTGCTCCCACCCTTGCTGAACTAGGAACCTTGGGACAGGTGCCGAAACTCTCAGGGCCTCCACCTCCTCACTGGCAAAATGGGCTGCCTGACATCGAGGTTGACTCTCTCGGCGATGCCGGTAAGCCTGAGCTGAGACCATGAGCACGTGCACTTACCCTGCGAGCAGTAGGGGCCTGAGGGTTTTAAACAGGGCCCTCCTCATTCCAGATCATCAGAGTCACCTTCCAGTTCTTATCATGACAATTCACTCCTCTCGGCCTGTTGAGACATCCCCTCTCCACCTGGGCGGCCTCTGCATGCTGCAGCAGGCCCCCTGTACCTCTCTTCACCACCCCGAAGTGACTCAGAGTGCAGGTATTTTAGGATCTCAGAGAGACACACCTAGAAACAAATGTTGCCACCATGAGCTGCACCAAGACCCACAGGGGTCTTATCAACATCACAAAGCTGAGCAGGGGGCACAGGGTCCTCAGAACAGAAAGGAAAGTCTCTGGGAGTCTAGAGAACCCACCGGGAAGCTGGGTTCTCCTCTTGGACACCCTGCTTGCCTCCCCACTTCTCACCTCCCACATACAAACATACACACACCCATCAGACGGGGTTTAATCCACCCACCTACGGCCTGCCCAGCCCTGCTCCAGGCCTTCTTCCTCTGCACGGGAGGAGGAGGGCGCCGCTGTGGAGGATGTCAGGGAAGAAGCCCCTTTGGAAGCCAATGGGTTTGTGGAGCCCCTTGCCTTCCCAATGCCCAGGTGTCGAGTGCAGACTCCTGAACCACAAACCGTGACTGCACCCCTGTCTGCAGGGGTCCCAGGAACCTGCATGGCACTAAGGTGGGGAAACGGAATACTGCTCCCCCAACAATATCCACATCCTGATCCCGAAACCTCTGAGTGTGTTATGTCATCTGGCAAACAGAATATTGAGGGAGTGCAGTGATTTCCCACCGGTGTGCTGTAAGAATTTTTATTTTTATTTTTTATTTTTTATTTTTTTTTGCATTTTTCTGAAGCTGGAAACAGGGAGAGACAGTCAGACAGACTCCCGCATGCGCCCGACCGGGATCCACCCGGCACGCCCACCAGGGGCGACGCTCTGCCCACCAGGGGGCGATGCTCTGCCCCTCCGGGGCGTTGCTCTGTTGCGACCAGAGCCACTCCAGCGCCTGGGGCAGAAGCCAAGGAGCCATCCCCAGTGCCCGGGCATCTTTGCTCCAATGGAGCCTCGGCTGCCGGAGGGGAAGAGAGAGACGGAGAGGAAGGCACGGCGGAGGGATGGAGAAGCAAATGGGCGCTTCTCCTGTGTGCCCTGGCCGCGAATCGAACCCGGGTCCTCCGCACGCTAGGCCGACGCTCTACCGCTGAGCCAACCGGCCAGGGCCAAGAATTTTTAAAACATGCAGTGCCTGACTATTTAGGGAAGGGCACTGACCTCTTTTCCCTTAGATTGTCAAATAAAAAAAGGGACAACAACCAGTAATAGCTATCCAGTGTGACTGACGTGTCTTGAATCATAAACATATAGGTCATAAAATAGAATTGCATCTTATTGGTTGTGTCACATAATAAGGTTGCATCTGATTGGTTAATTCTTGGTACCAAAAATAAATGTTGCCACCATGATCTGCATCAAGACCCACAGGGGTCTAGCCTGAGCAAGCGGTGGCACAGTGGATAGAGCGTCAGACTGGGATGAGGAAGATCCAGGTTCGAGACCCCGAAGTCGCCAGCTTGAGCATGGGCTCATCTGGTTTGTGCAAGGCTCACCAGCTTGGACCCAAGGTCGCTGGCTCGAGCAAGGGGTTTCTTGGTCTGCTATAGCCCTATGGTCAAGGCACATATGAGAAAGAAATCAATGAACAACTAAGGTGTTGCAACGAAAAACTGATGATTGATGCTTCTCATCTCTCTCCATTCCTGTCTGTCTGTCCCTATCTATCCCTCTCTCTGACTCTCTCTCTGTCCCTGTAAAAAAAAAAAGTAACTTTGGAGCAAAAAAGGTAGGTAATTACTATTTTTTTTGTAAATTAATCAAAATTATCCTTTTTGTTGTTAGATTGGCAAAAAGTGTGTGTGCGTGCGTGTGTGTGTGCGTGTGTGTGGTGTGTGTGTGTGTGTATATATATATATATATATATATATATATATATATATGGTGTGTGTGTGCCACAGCAGTTTAGTAATTAGTTTATGTGTGCCATGAGATAGAAAAGGTTGGAAATTGCAAGGGTAGTGGATAGGGAATTAAAGTTGCTAACGAACAGGCCTGAAAAGTAAAACGTAAAAATTCTGGTATCTGAGTGAGTCCAAGACAAGTGCCTTTAAAACTGGAAGACAGAAGCAGAGGAGGATTCCGAGAAGGAAGCAGAAGTTGGGGTGATACAATGTAAGGACTCAGCTCCTTGCTGCCAGCTTTGGGGGTGGGAAGGGACCACAGGTCAAGGGGTGCTGGCCAGCCTCTGGAATAAGAAAAGATGAGAAGACAGGTTGCCCCCTAGAGTCTCCAGAAAGCGACGCAGTCCTGCTGACACCTTGATTTTCGCCCAGGGAGACCTATGTCAGGCTTCAGACCTCACAAATAGAAGATGATAAATGTGTGAGTGTGTTTTAAGCCACTAAGTGTTTGGTGACTGCTTCAGCGGCGGTAGGAATTTGACACACAAAGGCTCGGTGACTCTGGTGCAGTGTTCAGGGAAGCCCTAGGCTCCCCTGGCTGGCTTCTCTGGCCCAGGCATAGGCAGGATTGGGAAAAGAGGCCTCTGGTTTGAAGAGACACGGTGTCAGGGGCTCCGAATGAACATAGACATGTCCCAGGAGGACTTGCACTGTAGTAGGGCGCTGTCCACAACAGTTAATGCCACTACGTGTTGATCACAGCATTGCCCTCAAGATTCAAGGGGTACAGTGATGTATAAGCAAGGGCCCCAGCTTCTGAAGGTCTTATACACAGGAGGAGAGATAGATGTGTACGAGTTGGGAAACAAAACCATTCATAACCAGAGGAATGAAGTCCTAATGGTGGAATGTCAGGCAGTGGCACTGAATGCACAAGAGACCTCCCTGGTTTTCTCATCAATCCCAAGGCCTGCCTTAGGGCAGACTGACTTGGAGTCCCGCCCTTATCACTGGATGGCTATGTGACCTGGGAAAAGGTAACACAGGAGGTCCACATCCGGAAAAATTGATCTGATGTTGTTTTGAGATCCCAAAGACACCACAAGGACAGCCAGATGGAGCAGATGACGCCTTTTCTACTTGCATACAGGGGCAGCACCCGATGGCAGCCGGCAGGGGAAGGCCCACAGCCCTCAGAGGGGGTTCAGGTTTTTATAGCTAAGCCCTGGGCAACTGCTCAAGCGAAACTCTGTCAACGAGCAATCAAGCAGGTGAGCAGGGTGTAAGGAGAAGGGGTTTGCGCCTTTCTGTGTTGTCCCGCCTTGATACGTATCCGGTGACTCAGTCCCATTGTTCTTAGTGAAACCTTAGTGACAGTACAGTCTTACTAGCTTCTATTTCACGGCCCGTGGTCAGGATCCATGACCACAGCACCATGCAGCTGGGGTGGGGTGGGGGGGAGGAAGGGCCATTTTCAGCATCGACCCTCCAGCAAGCTGTTTCCCTGCCCTGGCTTGGATTCTGCACATATTAAGTGAGGCCCCTCCTTCTTTCTGTCATCTTCCTTCTGGCTGAAGACCTCGGGGACAGATGGGGCTGTCCTGACGGTCATCATCCACAATCATCTCTACGCACCTACAACATGCTGACCTGAAGCTGGAGTTGTCACAGGCACGTTTTCAATTATTCCGCAAACTACCCTAAAGCAGTTAAGTGAAACAAGCTAGACACAGAAGACAAATATTGCATGGTTGCACGTATATGGGGCACCTAGAGGGGTCAAGTTCAAAGAGAGAAAGTAGAACGGTGGTTGCCGAGGGTGAAGTGATAGGGGAACTCAAGAGTTTAAATTTTGGCCTGAGTAATGGTGGTTTTGCTTATGGTCAGTGAGCATAATGGTTAACGCAAGCAAAAGCTTTGTTCCAGGATCTGGGATTCCTGAACCAGCCAACGTGACCTAATGAGATCTGAGAGTGACCCACCTTTGTGCCCCGGGGGTCTGCAAGCAAAGCCTTTGTGCTCCAAGGACAGGAAGTCCCTTGACTATGACCTGAGTAACTCTCCTTTGAAGTCCTGAAACCCTTACCTACCCTTTCCTTCCCCTTATAAAAAGGTTGGCTGGGAAAAGAGTGTTAAGATGATTTGGGATGTAACCCAGTTGGGCAGATAAAATATATTATGCTCACTTTGTTAAAGATAGTGCTGCCCACGTGGAAGCCTGTCTCCCAGGTGATTGCTTGGGATGGGCGTGATTGTATTAATGTGTGTTGGGGGCCGACTGTGGGCAAGCAGGATCCTTGTAGCCTGGGGCTTGGTTTTAGGACTAAGCCTTTCCCACCCTTTTTGATATGGGGTGGTACAATCCCATCATGCCTCAGATAAGTGACTTTGTATTAGGGACTTCCCTATTTTGTATATTGGATTAAAGGTTTTGATTTCTGCATTATAAAGTGGGGCAGACCGGGAGCTTGCGCTCTCGGTTCCTGAGATTATCATTAGAGGAGAGAGCAGAGAGGAGAGCAGAGAGAGGCCACTTGAAGGCCAGGAGAAGCAGCCAAGATGGCAAAGTGCTGAAGGAAAAGCCAGTTTGTGCAGAGTTTGTGCAGGGAGAAGGAAGGAGTTGGGGAACAGAGGTAAATAGTCTGGTGAGCTAGAAACCTTTGATTCTAGGAAACTCAGATAAATCAGTAGCTTTGTGAGCACTGAATGAGTGGGTTTTTGAGCCCAGTGTGTGTTTTTACTTGCCCGCCGGGTGCAAGCTAGGATTAAAGCTAATGGCTCACCAGTTCTTGGCTCCCTTGTTTTATTACCATCTGTCCAAATCTAATGCGAACCTGCATGGGCCAGATGGCTATAATGGTGGCCGTGGATACTGGCCATACAAACCCCATCTCCCCAGATTGCTGGTCATCAAAATAAAGTGCCCAGAATGATGCAATCCTGTCTATTTTTTGGCTGAAATGGTGACAGGCATTTTTTCTGGTTTCAAAGGGAGGGGGAAATGGGAGTTATTATTTAATGGGTACCAAGTTTTAGTTTGGAATGATGAAAAGTTCTGGAGATGGAAGGTGGTGATGGTCGTACAACAATGTGAACATATTAATGTCAATAAAGTGTACACTTAAAATGGTTAAAACGGTAAATTTTGTGTAAATGTTTTACCAGAATGAAGATTTTTTTAAAATACCCGTAAAAGCCTGACCTGTGGTGGCGCAGTGGGATAAAGCATCGACCTGGAACACTGAGGTTGCCGGTTCGAAACCCTGGGCTTGCCTGGTCAAGGCACATATGGGAGTTGATGCTTCCTGCTCCTCCCCCTTCTCTCTCTCTCCCCTCTCTCTAAAAATCAATTAAAAAATCAATAAAATACCCGTAAAAATTGGGTGATGGGTATACAACATTGATTGACAAGATAACCTGGAGATGTTTTCTTTGAACATATGTACCCTGATTTATTGATGTCACCCCATTAAAATTAATAAAAATTTATTTAAAAATACCCATAAAAATAACGTTAAAAAATATGTCCAATGCTGTAGGAATTTTTATGAGTTTATTTTGAACCAAATTTGACAATTGCTGGGAAGCAAGATCTTAATGCACTGAGAAAATGCTCCTGAAAATGGCGGTTTCGCCACTTATTTTATGGGTCAGAACCCAAGGGGAAGACGTAAGGGGGTTACATGGAGTCTATTGGTGATAGAGTAGGAGGCGGGAGAAGACTCTGGGATTGGATAAAAAGTAAAAGGAATAGGCAGATGTTTCTTTCACATAGGTGGAAATAGGATAGTGAACAGTTAGCAATTAAAACGATAATAATAACAATGAGAGGCCGGCACTGTTTCTGGTGGTTGCGCTTTGATATTCCACAGGTATGTTATCAGGCATGTTATCTGAGATGCAAAAAAGACAACAGCGGCTCAGTTCAGGAACACTGACCTTTGTTAGGAAAAATACTACTCTAGGACATGACTGCCCATCCTAAACTGCTTTTAGAAAGCTTCCCTTTCAGACCATCCTTTGTGGTTTCTTCAGGTCTCCGAGTTCATCCGGCTGCCACGTCGGCCTCCCCTGAGCTTGTCAGGTTTTGTGTGTGGCCCTCTTTTTCTCCACCCCTTAAAGCAAAGGTGACTCACCCCATTTTACAGATGAGGGAGCTAAGAGATGAAAGGATTTGCCCAACATCATGAAACCAGATGTTGGGCAGATAAAATGTATTATGCTCACTTTGTTAAAGAGGCCGTTGCCCAGGTGATATTAATGTGTGTTGAGAATTGTTGTAGCCTGAGGCTTGGTTTTGGGATTAAGCCTGTCCCACCCTTTTTGGTGTGAGGTGGTACAATCCTATCATGCCTCATAGAAGTGATTTTGTATTAGAGACCTCCCCATTATGTATATTGGATTAAGGGTTTGGATTTCTACACTATAAAATGGGAACGGAGCGGGAGTTTGCTCTCTTGGTTCCTGAGGTTAGCATGAGAGAGCAGAGAGAATAGAGCCAGCAGCGGGAGGAGGCCACGTGGAGAAGGCCAGGAAAAGCAGCCAAGGTGGCGGAGTACTGAGTGAGATGCCAGTTTGTACAGAGTTTGTATAAGGAAGGAAATGGAGAACTGAGGATAAGGGATAAGGAAGGAAATGGAGAACTGAGGAGAATAAGGCTGTTGAGCTAGAAACCTTTGATTCTAGGAAACTCGGATAAATCAGTAGCTTTGTGAGCACTGAATGTGACTGGGTTTTGGAGCCCAGTGTGTATTTTTACTTGCCCGCCGGGTGCAAGCTAGATTAAAGACTATGGCCCACCAGTTTTTGGCTCCATGGTTTCTTTACCGACTGTCCGAATCCAATGCGAACCTGCATGGGCTGGGCTCCTCTGATAGTGGCCCTGGCCTTGGCTCCTGGCTTTACACCAGAGAACCGCAGAGCTGGGATCTGAACCCAAGCCTGACTCTAAACCTAGGGTCCTTTTCTTCTAATATCTTGCCTCCATTCTTTCCAAAGGCTCATTAGGAGAGCCTACTAGGGGAGCCCCTGCACTAGGCACAGTGGAGAGGAGGGGAGAGAACAAGGCAGAGGCTGTCCAAGAGAATTGAGGAACAGGCATTATCTCTGAGGTCATGTGCAGACCAAAAGGGGGAAGCTGCCTTCTGGCCACATTGATCCCACCCTATCAAGCCAGTAGCCGTGGCCACTATCACAGCCACCTGGCCCATGCAGTTCGCATTTGATTCAGACAGACGGTAATAAAACAATGGAGCCAAGAACTTGTCGGCCACCCTTTATTCTAGACTCGTATTGGCCAACTGTTGAACAGATAAAATATGTTATGCTCACTTTGTTAAAGATGGTGCTGCCCACATGGAAGCCTGTCACCCAGGTGATATTAATGTGTATTGGGGGCCTGACCTATGGTGGCGCAGTGGGTAAAAGCGTCGACCTGGAACGCTGAGGTCGCCGGTTCGAAACCCCAGGCTTGCCTGGTCAAGGCACATATGGGAGTTGATGCTTCCTGCTCCTCCCTCTGTTCTTTCTATCTCTTTCCTCTCTCTGTCTCTTTCTCTCTCTGTGTCTCCTCTCTCTAAAAAAATGAATAAATAAAATGTAAAAAATAATAATAATAATAATGTGTATTGGGGGCGGGCTGTGGGCAGGCAGAGACCAGAGAGCAGAGAAAGGCCACATGGAGGAGGCCTGGAGAAGCAGCCAAGATGGCAGAGTGCTGAAGGAAAAGCCAGTTTGTGCAGAGTTTGTGCAGGGAGAAGGAAGGAGATGGGGAACAGAGGTGAATAAGTCTGGTGAGCTAGAAACCTTTGATTCTAGGAAACTCGGATAAGTCAGTAGCTTTGTGAACACTGAATGAGTGGGTTTTTGAGCCCAGTGTGTGTTGTACTTGCCCGCCAGGTGCAAGCTAGGATTAAAGATGATGGTTCACCAGTTTTTGGCTCTGGTTTTTCTTTACTGACTGTCCGAATCCAATGGGAACCTGCATGGGCCAGGTGGCTGTAGTGGTGGCCGTATATAATGGCTTCACACCAACACGTAAAAAACAAACACACAGGCACCAAAACCCACTCACACGTTCTCCTGTTGCACAACTGGGAGGATCTTTCCGGTTTTCCCTAGAATCAAAGGCTCCCACCTCACCAGTTCGGTGGAGCTTACAAAGCCCCTGACCTCTGTTCCCTGCAGCTCCCTGCCATCTTGCTTGCTTCCTCTCTGCCACCATGTGGCCTCTCTCCCTGCAACAATGTGGTCTCCTCTCTGCCAAAATGGCCTCCTAGCTCCTCCTTTAAAACTTTTCAGCGCCAAAGCCCTCCTCCAGCACACATTAGCATAACTAAGCCCCTTCCCAAGCAGGAAGGTAATCAGCCACCTCACGTGGGCAGTGCCATTTTTTAAAAAATTTTATTTATTTATTTATTTGTTACAGAGACAGTGAGTCAGAGAGAGGGATAGACAGGGACAGACAGACAGGAAGGGAGAGATGAGAAGCATCAATCATTAGTTTTTCATTGCGCATTGCGACACCTTAGTTGTTCATTGATTGCTTTCTCATATGTACCTTGACGGTGGGCCTTCAGCAGACTGAGTAACCCCTTGCTAGAGCCAGTGACCTTGGGTTCAAGTTGGTGGGCTTTTGCTCAAACCAGATGAGCCCGTGCTCAAGCTGGCGACCTCGGGGTCTCGAACTTGGGTCCTCTGCATCCCAGTCCGATGCTCGATCCATTGCCCCACCGCCTGGTCAGGCGGCAGCACCATTTTTAACAATAAAAGTAAGCAAACCAAATAACACAAATTTTACAAACTTATTTGCCCAACACACCTCCATAACTTGGCTGCTTCTCTGAGCTTCCTCTGACAATCCTTATTTTCCATGACAAGAGTGGAAAGTGACAGGAGACCCGTGAAACAGAAGCCCCTTCCAGGGAGATGTAAACACTCCTTTGCTTTCTGTAACAACAGTCACTGGAGAGCTGACAGCATGTTGAACAGATAAAATATATTATGCTCACTTTGTTAAAGATGGCACTGCCCACGTGGAAGCCTGTCGCCCAGGTGATGGTATTGGTTGCCCTTCTTGCTTGGGATGGGCGTGATTATATTGTGTGTTGGGGGTGGGCTGTGGGCAGGCAGGATCCTTGTAGCCTGGGACTTGGTTTTGGGACTAAGCCTTTCCCACCCTTTTTGATGTGGGGTGGTGCACTCTCATGAAGAATTTCATTGTGCCTCAGATAAGTGACTTTGTATCAAAGACTTCCTTGTTTGTATATTGGATTAAAGGTTTTGGTTTCTACACCATAAAGTGGGGTAGAGAGGAGAGCAGAGAAAGGCCACGTGGAGGAGAGGAGAGGCAGCCAAGATGGAGGAATGCTGAAGGAGAAGCCAGTTTGTGCAGAGAGAAGGAGATAGGGAACAGAGGTGAATAAGGTTGGTGAGGTAGAAACCCTTCATTCTAGGAAACTTGGATAAGTCAGTAGCTTTGTGAGCACTGAATGAGTGGGTTTGGAGCCCAGTGTGTGTTTTTACTTGCCCACTGGGTGCAAGCTAGGATTAAAGCTAATGGCCCACCAGCTCTTGGCTCCGTTGTTTCATTACCGTCTGTACGAATCCAATGTGAACCTGCATGGGCCAGGCAGCTGTGATGGTGGCCGTGGCTACTGGCTTTACACAGCATCCTGGGTCAATCTGCCACCCAAGGAAGGGGGCAAGAGGGAGATCAATAGCCACCCAGAGTTACAGAGCAAACCTGCAGAGGTTTTCAGAATTAGTACTCTTCACAACCAACTCTGGTCTGGGCTATCACCCCTGTCGAAGGGGGACACCCCAGAGTCAAAAGATGGCACAGAGAGAAGTTCTTAAAGACCCGGTGGACTAAACAGATTCTTCTACTGGCCCAGAAGAGCCCAGAAAACAGAGGAGCCAATGGCTGCAAGCAAAACAGAACCAGAAAAGCCCAGGGAACAGCAGGGTTGGGGAGGGAAGGGGAAAAGCCTTCGGTTAGATGTCCATTGTTGCTTAGCAAATTATAACCAAATTTAATGGCTTAAAACAACCAACATTAATAATCTCACAGTTCCTGGGGTCAGAAAGCTGGGTGTCTCTGGCTCAGATCTCTCCTGAGGCTGGAAGGAAGGTGATGGCTGGGGCTGTGATCTCAATAGAAGGCTCAGCTGGGGGAGGGCCCAAGTGGTTGTTGGCAGGATTCAGCTTCTCGTGAGCTGTTGGACTGAGGGTCTAAGTTCCACTTCCCTTCATGTTGACTGGAGGCCTCTCTCGGTTTTTTTTTTTTTTTTTTTTTTTTTGCTTCACTGGGCCTGTCTACAAACTGCTCACAACAAAGCAGCTGGTTGTAGTGTAATACTGACTTTTTTTTTTTTTTGTAATGCAAGTGCCTGACAAAAGCTTTGATTGCATCCCTTTCAAAGACAGCTATATCAAATAAGCATATGGCCAGCCACAGGACTAGAGGAAGAGCCAGGCTTCTTTGTTTTAGAGATCGTGGGTGATTTCAGTAACTGACCATCTGGGCGACTTGTTTGTTTTCTCTTCCCTGCACCTTAAATTCCTGCTCTCCTGTTTTCAATTCACCAATACAGTGAGCCCACCAACATCCTAGGCTCCCACCTTAGACCCCAACGAAAGCAGAACCCTAGGCCCGCTCTTTCTCTCTCTCTCTCTCTCTCTCTTTACCTGCCACTTCCTGCATGGCCCCAGATGTGCTGTGCAATTTCTAGGTCTTGTAAGTAAGGAACATTTTCTTTCAAAGCTTCCCAGATGGTTGTTGCCGAAGGGCATCTTGCAATCGTAATAAGAACCACTAGGGTGGGTCCAGACACAAGGCTGGTTATTAATAGGTGAGAGCAGCCGAAAGCACTGGCTTCCCTCAGAGTACACAGTGAGGGAGCGAGCGATAATGCCTGACATGGAAGCCGCTGTTTCTGCAGCCTCACCTGGGAAGTGATGTTCCTGACTCTCCCCGTATTCTACTAATGAGAGGTCCAGCTCACAGCAGATAATGCCTGACATGGAAGCCGCTGTTTCTGCAGCCTCACCTGGGAAGTGATGTTCCTGACTCTCCCCGTATTCTACTAATGAGAGGTCCAGCTCACAGCAGATAATGCCTGACATGGAAGCCGCTGTTTCTGCAGCCTCACCTGGGAAGTGATGTTCCTGACTCTCCCCGTATTCTACTAATGAGAGGTCCAGCTCACAGCAGAAGGAGGTGCTGGCGTGAGGGCCTGGATGCTAGAGGTGGGGATCATTGGGTTGTATTAGAGGGTGGTTTTTTTTTGTTTTTTTTTTTTTAATTTATTTATTATTTATTCATTTTAGAGAGAAGAGAGAGAGAGAAAGGGGGGAGGAGCAGGAAGTATCAACTCCCATATGTGCCTTGACCAGGCAAGCCCAGGGTTTTGAACCAGCAACTTCAGTGTTCCCAGGTCAATGCTTTATCCACTGCGCCACCACAGGTCAGGCCAGGTTGTATTAGAGCAGGAGTCCCCAAACTTTTTACACAGGGGGCCAGTTCACAGTCCCTCAGACCGTTGGAGGGCCGGACTATAAAAAAAAAACTATGAACAAATCCCTGTGCACAATGCACATATCTTATTTTAAAGTAAAAAAACAAAACGGGAACAAATACAATATTTAAAATAAAGAACAAGTAAATTTAAATCAACAAACTGACCAATATTTCAATGGGAACTATGCTCCTCTCACTGACCACCAATGAAAGAGGTGCCCCTTCTGGAAGTGCAGCGGGGGCCAGATAAATGGCCTCAGGGGGCCGCATGTGGCCCGTGGGCCGTAGTTTGGGGACCCCTGTCCTTTGGGATGGAGCTGAGGTGGGTGTAACGAGGGCAGGGTTCTCACTGGGGGTAGCCACCTTGGAAGAGAACAGGGCAGACCCAGAGCTCAGGGCTTGTGGCTCAGGGCTCTTTGCCTATGTCTGATTGGGCCTTACAAGAAGCTCATGCCCAAGTTGTTCTATTCTGTGGCCAGCAGGTAACACAGGCAGGTAAGAACACCCCATGCCCCTTCCTGAGGCGTCTGACACAGCTATCTAGGCCTGAGCGGTCCCTTGATCCAACCCCTGCCTTGGCATTATTGGACCCACAGACATGGGGACAATGTTAGACATTAAGATCATCTCAGGCAGGACCACAGGTTTGTGGAGCTGGAAAAAGAGTACCAGTGAAGGTCTCCAGACCTAACCCCATCCATGGCTCCATCCACAACACCATAGGGACCTTGCACACCTGCATGTGGGTCCTGTTTGTGGTCCACCCGCAGGAGGCAAGCCCGGCACCACTGAACAGAGAATTGCAGGGTGCCAGCTGCCTAAGGCTCCCAGTTCTAAGAAGAGGACAGTGCAAGCTCTGAGAGGGGATGTCCCCTTAGCTCCAGGAACTCCTCACCCTCACCCCACAGAGAGGGCACAGCCAGAAGAGGACCAAAGCATGATGGGAAATCTGCCCTGGCGTCCAAGAGCAGAACTGATGGGGACTCTCCTCCTCGAAGGTCATTCAGAGCGATCCCTCCCCTTCCACCCTCCACCCTGAGCTCTTCCCTCCCAGCACCATGGTTTCCGAATTCTAAGTCGTGTCCACATTTTTGTTTCCCACAGCGTCCCCAGCCAGCCTGCCAGCCCCAGTCACTATTCCTCAACTTCTTGAGTTTGCATGAGTAAGCATCAAGCACTAGCATCCTCATGTGACAAGGGGTGACGAGAAGGACAGACCAAAGGGGAAGTTCTGGAACCAGCTGAACATCCAAGCTTCAGTTCTGTGTCACTGTTGAAGTAGACGTACAAAAGGGAAGAGTTCTGTTATCAAACAATTCTATAACCATGAGAAAACAAAAATAAAAATAGACACACATTTGTGTGTAATTCTGCATCTATTCTTTGGGTTTTTAAATTTATGTTGCATAGGTTATGCAGACAAAAACATCATGTCACGCTATGAAGTCATGAAGCGTTATAATGAAAAAGTGCCTGCTCTTCAACCATGTCTATGCTTAGACCTTTGAAGTCACCAGGCAGCTCGCTGTAACCACTAACTACAGTTGTGTTTCTGAGTCCTGTTGCTTTTCAAAACTGGTTGACCATGGAAATATTTGCCTCTTAAACAATGTATGCTTTGGACCCTGGCTGATTGGCTCAGTGGTAGAGTGTTGGCCTGGAGTGTGGAAGTCTCAGGTTTGATTCCCAGTCAAGGCACACAGGAGAAGCACCCATCTGCTTCTCCACCCTCCCCACCTCACTTCTCTTTCTCTCTCTCTCTCTCTCTTCCCCTCCTACAGCCATGGCTCGATTGGAGCAAGTTGGCCTCTGGCGCTGAGGATGACTCTATGGCCTCTGCTTCAGGCACTAAGAAGAGCTCTGTTGCTGAGCAATGGAGCAACGCCCCAGATGGGCAGAGCATCGCCCCCTAGTGGGCTTGCTGGGTGGATCCTAGTCGGGGCACATGTGGGAGTCTGTCTCTGCCTCCCCTCCTCTCACTGAAGAATAATAATAATAAAAAAGTATGCTTTGGGCCTGACCTGTGGTGGCGCAGTGGATAAAGCGTCGACCTTGAAATGCTGAGGTCGCTGGTTCGAAACCCTGGGCTTACCTGGTCAAGGTACATATGGGAGTTGATGCTTCCAGCTCCTCCCCCCTTCTTTCTCTCTCTATCTCTCTCTCTCTCCTCTCTAAAAATGAATAAATAAAATTAAAAAAAAAAAGTATGCTTTGGTCTGGGTGCTTAATTTTATTTATTTATTTATTTATTGTATTTTTCTTTAGTTGAAAACGGGGAGGCAGTCAGACAGACTCCCACATGTGCCCAACCGGGATCCACCCGGCACGCCCACCAGGGGGCGATGCTCTGCCCATCTGGGGCTTCGCTCTGTTGCAACCAGAGCCATTCTAGCGCCTGAGGCAGAGGCCACGGAGCCATCCTCAGCGCCCGGGCCAACATTGCTCCAATGGAGCGTTGGCTGTGGGAGGGAAAGAGAGAGACAGAGAGGAAGGATAGGGGAAGGGGTGGAAAAGCAGATGGGCACTTCTCCTGTGCCCTGGCTGAGAATCGAACCCAGGACTCCCACACGCCAGGCCGATGCTCTACCACTGAGCCAACAGGCCAGGGCCGGGTGCTTAATTTTAAAACTTATAATATGTTGTATGCCTTCTGTGATTTGACTTGTTCCTTTGATTTTATGTTTCTGAGGTCCACTCATCATGTTGCTTCCAGTTATGATTCCTTCTTATTCACTGCTTTGTAACAGTTCACTGTGTGATCAGAAACTGGGTACACAGAGCATGACACATTCTAGGTTTTCTTTGTTAGTTTGTTTTGTAAATCCTCTCCTGGGAAGGGCTATAAGTATGTTTTTCCTCTCATGTTTGGTGTTAAAGTCATGCTGATACCCAGGGTTTTTTAATTTAAATTTAATTTTACTGGTTCATGGGACCCAGAGCCTTTAGTTTGCTGGTCCTCAGCATCCCCACCATTTAGTTATCTCACCTCCACTAGCATCCTGTGGTGCCAGGTCCTCACTATTTCCTGAAGAGCTGTGGCTCTAGAAAGTTCTTCCTTGGATGGAAGGACACACTGCTTCCCTGTGGCCCACTGGACAAACCCTTGAGTGCCTTGCTAGCTGGTCCTTTCCGCCTCCTCCACCCCACTCTGCCACACATCCCCGTATGTCTGAACTGGACTGCGGACACCCTCTCCCAGGTCGTTCCTCAGCCGTGTTGTGAATCAGTGGGTACAAAGAGCATGAGGCTGGCAGAGGATTTGCCTGACTGGGCGTGCGTACAGTGGTTTCCAAATCCCAACTCTGACCAGCCAGGACCCCCAGTACTTAAGGATAAAGTTCTCTTCATCCCATCCCTGCTAATAAGCTGACCCAACCACACTGTTATGTAAACAAAGAAAAGAGAAGACGATTTTTGAAACCCCTGTTTCATAGAAGCCCCTAAGTTTTTTGTCTCCTTCTGATAAAGAAGGGTGGTTAGCATTCCAAGTCATTCCAAGAAGCAACTGCTATCTACTCAGTCCCGGCGGAAGAAGTCTAGGAGAAAAGTGGTTTAAAAGAGTCATACTATAGCTGAGGAAATTCACTGTTAGCCAGCTCTCTTCTCATGGTTCTGACCACTCTGCCTTGGGGTTCCTCTTCATGTAAGAGGCTTAACTCATACAGGTCTATGAGGTCCTGATGGGCAGGATCCACGTCTGACCCCTCTGTCTTTCCCAGGACCCAGCCCAGGGCTCGGCTCATACTGAACATAGAATCAAAGAATCAAGGATGTCTGGGCTCTGACCATGTCACTTCGCTCCTCAAAAACCTTCAGTGGCCCCTTGGCCAGACATTTGTGACTTTTGGGTCCTGTGGCCACTGTTCACTTCTCTTTTCTCATTTTCCATTCCTCTGCCCCACAATCCCAGTCCTCCAGCCTCCAGCCATGCAAGACTCAGTGTTTTAGTCGGTGGCTTGTTTGGAGAAGCAGAACTGGTACTGGACAGGGGACCTGGCCTTTGGGTCTTCTTAGGGCCAGAAATGTGTGCATTCTTGACTTTGTGCAGGAAAACTTTCACAACATGAGTCCACGTGATCTTGAGAGTAAGTTTTATTAAAGCTGGGGACCGTGAAACAAGGACGGGCCTGGAATAGAAGCAGCAGCAGAAGGGAGCCTAGGCAGGGCTGCCTAGAAATCTTATAGGGAAGAAGAGAGCGGAGAAAGGGGGACCTTGGAGACAGGGTCAAGGGGTTGGCCTGGGAGGAGCCGCCGCTGCCCACTGCTCCCCTGGTAGCAAGCTGACTCTTAGAGTTTAGGAGATACATGCCTGTGGGGGAAGAAGAAGGGAAAAGCGAAGGGCACACTGGGTCTTTGGTTTTGAGGGTGTTTAAGAACTGGGAGTATAGGGACGGATTTCAACAGAATACTTACTAGCTTTTCCAGCTGTGCCTGCCCAGGGCCTCAGTCTCCACCGATTAACCAGCCCCAAGGCAGGGGTCTGTCAGCCATTGCAGCCTTCTTGGGGATTGGTGCCCATCTGGACCTGGAGCCAAAACACAATTGAGGTTTAGATGTTATCTCTAAGGAGATGACACTCTGCCTCTGGCTGTTAATTGTTTGGTCAGTTTAATCAGATATTTGTTTCAGTTTCCTCATTCTACTTACCAAGTAATTTTCCTAGCTTCTTACTATGTTATCTCAGAACCACTAGGCATCATAGAGAATCAGGATATTTTTAGGGAGCTGACTTTATGCAATTAAAGAGAATACCAGCTACATAAATGATTGGCGCACAGCTATGGCCTCTGCGTTTAGAGCCAGGTCTGAGGCCAACAGACAGGCAATAGAGGGGAAAAAATGGTCAGGAGTCAGGGAAAGCAAGGCAAGCTGGACCCCACGAGAATGAACTAGAACCCACACTGGTCTCTCATTGTATCTGTAAGGCCAGTAGCCACGGCCACCATCACAGCCGCCTGGCCAATGCAGGTTCGCATTAGATTTGGACAGACGGTAAAGAAACAATGGAGCAGCCTGACCTGTGGTGGCGCAGTGGATAAAGCGTTGACCTGGAAATGCTGAGGTCGCTGGTTCGAAACCCTGGGCTTGCCTGGTCAAGGCACATATGGGAGTTGATGCTTCCAGCTCCTCCCCCCTGTCTCTCTCTCCTCTCTCTGTCTCTCTGTCTCTCTCTCTCTCCTCTCTAAAATGAATAAATAAAAAAAAAAAAAAAAAAAAAAGAAACAATGGAGCCAAGAACTGGTGGGCCATTAGCTTTAATCCTAGCTTGCACCCAGTGGGCGAGAAATACACACAGTGGGAAAACACTTCCCTTTCCAGTCAGAGCTCCCAAAGCCACTGACTTATCTGAGTTTCCTAAAATCAAAGGTTTCTAACCTCACCAGCCTTATTCACCTCTGTTCCCCATCTCCTTCCCTTTGCACAAACTCTGCACAAACTGGCTTCTCCTTCAGCACTCCACCATCTTGGCTGCCTCTCCTCTCCTCCACGTGGCCTTTTTCTGCTCTCTGCTCTCCAATGCTAATCTCAGGAACCAAGAGAGAGCAAGTTCCTGTCTGCCCCCATTTTATAGTGTAGAAATCAAAACCTTTTTAAAAAATTTTTTAATTTTTGGCCCTGGCTGTTTGGCTCAGCGGTAGAGCGTCGGCCTGGCGTGCAGAAGTCCCGGGTTCGATTCCCGGCCAGGGCACATAGGAGAAGCACCCATTTGCTTCTCCACCCCCACCCCCTCCTTCCTCTTTGTCTCTCTCTTCCCCTCCCGCAGCCAAGGCTCCATTGGAGCAAAGATGGCCCGGGTGCTGGGGATGGCTCCTTGGCCTCTGCCCCAGGCGCTAGAGTGGCTCTGGTCGCAGCAGAGCAACACCCCGGAGGGGCAGAGCATGCCCCCTGGTGGGCAGAGCGTCGCCCCTGGTGGGCGTGCCGGGTGGATCCCGGTCGGGCGCATGCGGGAGTCTGTCTGACTGTCTCTCCCCGTTTCCAGCTTCAGAAAAAAAAAAATTAATTTTTATTTATTTTTATATTTTTTTGTATTTTTCTTAAGTTGGAAACAGAGGAGGCAGTCAGACAGACTCCCACATGCACCTGACTGGGATCCACCCAGCACGCCCACCAGGGGGCGATGGGGCGTCGCTCTGTTGCAACCAGAGCCATTCTAGCACCTGAGGCAGAGGCTACAGAGCCATCCTCAGCACCCGGGCCAACTTTGCTCCAATGGAGCCTTGGCTGCAGGAGGGAAAGAGAGAGACAGAGAGGAAGGAGAGGGGGAGGGGTGGAGAAGCAGATGGGCGCTTCTCCTGTGTGCCCTGGCCGGGGATTGAACCGGGAACTCCCGCACGCCAGGGCCGAAATCAAAACCTTTAATCCAATATACAAACAAGGAAGTATCTGATACAAAGTCACTTTATCTGAGGCATAATGGGATTCCTCATGAGAGTGAACCACCCTACATCATGCAATCAGTCAAGGGTGTGGGGAAAAGTTTAGTCTTAAAACTAAGCTTTAGGCTATAACGATGCTGCCTGCTTACAGCCTGTCCCCCACACCCAAACTATAAGCGAGCAAACCTATATATCATATTTACCAACTTATTTGACCAACAGTTTCCAAGCCTCTGATTTTCACCACGTGGTTGATGGGCAGGAGAAGCAGGAGCCTTGAAGAAATTGACCCACAAGATGAGACGATCCCCACAGTGTTGTATAGTTGTCAGCGAGTTCTCCAAAGACACCAAGTCCAGATGAATCTTTGAAGAGTTTATTGGCTGGCGACTACAAGGGGGGTAAGACAAACCCAAATTTTGCAGCCCCCTACAGTTGAGAGGCCTGCTTTTATAGACCAAATCATATACCGATTGGGGTGGGTAAGGAGGAGTTGTGACCCCTTTGTCTAGAGATATTCGTCACTCTCATGACTTTAGGGTGAGTCCAAGTATAGAAATTCTTGATTAAGGTACATAAACATTCTTTTCTAAAGGCTTTTAAGAAAAGAGAAGAGGAAGGGGTTTTCAGGTAAGTTCTTTCTTCCTTGCTCTGTGTGGCAAGTGGCCCCAGGCACCCTTTCAGAGAATTATAGGAATTAGCTAAACTATGACTAGATGACCCACTTGCCCCTGTAAGCCCTCCCTCCTTCATTCTTCTCTTTCCTTTCTCCACAGAAAGGAGGGGGTAGGAGGCCTGACTTTTCCTCTTTAAAATGGCCTTGCTAATGCTAAGTTTTACAGTTCCTTGGCACCTTCTCACAACAGGAGCTGCAGCAGGTATGGTCCTGGCTGCCACATGACACCATCACTAACAGAAAGAGCTGTTAGATCTGTCAACACACCTGAGCTGCAACGGCGTCTCTACTGATTGAGCATAAACTAAAGGCTGTGTTCACTTCTATGCATTCTTTTTTTTTAATTTTTCATCTGTTTATTCTTTCTTTGTGACACAGAAATTTATGTTACCAAAATTAAGGTCTTTGTTATTTAGGTAAAATGGATTATGATGTTTTTAAATTTTACTTAGTATTGGTTTGGATGGAGGAAACTCAAGAGTTAAAGTTTTAGCCTGAGTAATGGTGGCTTTGGTTATGGTCAGTGAGCAAAATGGTTAATGCAAGCAAAAGCCGTGTTCCAGGAACTTGGAGACCTGAACAAGCCTACAGGACTTAATGAGATCTGCGGTGATCCACAGGGGACTGCTAGCAAAGCCCTTGTGCTCCAGGGAGGGAAACCCCCTGACTCTGACCTGATTAACTCTCCCTTGAAATCCCCAAACCTGTAGCTACTCTCTTCTTCCCTTTATAAAAAGGTCGGCTGGGGAAAGGGAGTTGAGATGATTTGGGATGTAACCCCCATCTCCCCAGATTGCCGGCCATCTGAATAAAGTGTCTGCAATGATTCGATCCTGTCTACTTCTTGGCTGAAATGGTGACAGGCAGCATGAACTCCGTTATATTTTCTGGTTTCATTTCCAGGCGTACCGCTTTGTGGTTAGACAATCACTAACCTGCACACCTGTACTTTCCCAACCTCATGCAGATTGCTCTTAGGGCCAATTCTAACCCAGAGGAGACTCTAAGAAAGGTAGTGCAGCTCTGCTAAACTCAACCAAGCCCACACTTCTCCAACCTGCTGCCTTCACTGACAATGTTCTTTCCCATTCTCCTCCTGAATAACTCCAGCTCAACCAAGGCCCCACCCAAATGGTTCTTCATCCCTCAAGAGTCCCCTGTCATTCCTGGAGACTTTAATCAGCCCTGAGGATACCCGGAACTAACCTCTGCTCCAACCAAACCTCTCAAAGAGTTAACATCTATTTCCATCCTCAGTGTGAGGCCTGTTCTGTGTCATCTCAATGACCCAAGGGACTACATACCACTAAACATTATCTTAATCTTCATACCAACCCTTTGAAGCAAAGTATTTTTATTGTCCCATTTTACAGCAGAGGAAGCTAAAACCCAGGAAAGCAGAGTCAGGCTTAGTCCGGCTGACTCCAGAGCCTGAATTCTTCATCACCAAGCAGATATTAAAGGAGACAATATAAAAACTACGATGAGAAGGGAGTAGCCAAACATCCCGTTTACTCTCTGGACTGAGGGGTTCTTGGAATGCTGGATTTTTTTGGGTTTTTTGTTTGTTTGTTTTGTTTTGCTTTGTTTGTTTTTTTTGGTGAGAGACCAAGGCAGAGACAGACAGACAGGAAAGGAGAGAGATGAGAAGCATCAACTCATAGTTGTGTCACTTTAGTTGTTCATTGATTGCTTCTCATATGTGCCTTGACGATGGGTGGGAGGGAGGGCTCCAGCCGAGCCAGTGACCCCTTGCTCAAGCCAGCAACCCCGCGCTCAAGCTGGTGACCTCGGGATTTCAAACATGGATCTTCAGTGTCCCAGGTTGGTGCTCGGGCCACTGCGCCACCACCTGGTCAAGTGGGATTTTCTGTTTTAAAACTGGTATAGTCCCAGGCCAACTGGGACCAGTTGGTCAGCTGAGGAGAAAGTGCTCTGGCTGTTCCAAGGCGGGAGAGGATCTGGGAGCCAGGTAGGGGCTGTCCTGAAGCACTGAGCTTGTGCTGCCCGCAAGACCAGAGCAAGAAGGGAGCAGCTTTCCAGTTTCTTCCTTCCTCAGGAACTCCTCCTTCTTGGTTATCTGGAAAGCAATCCCAGGTCATCGTGGTTCTACGGTTGTTGGCTGCATGTGAACCGCCAGGGAAGGACGTGCCGGGTAAGGAGTGCTGGGAAAACGCCTCTTTTCCTACTAAGTTCATCGCGGTCTGCAGTTTGGACATCAAAACAGATTCGCGGAGCCTGCAGAGGAGGGACTGGCTTCTCTGGGCCCTGCCCTGAGTGAAGAAGTGGCTAAAGATGCATCAGCAGAATTGATGGAGGTAGGATCCCATCCTCTTAAATATCAATGTTGTGCCTGACTGGTAGTGGCGCAGTGAATAGAGCATCAACCTGAAATGCTGAGGCCCCAGGTTCAAAACCCCAAGGTCTCCAGCTTGAGCACAGGCTCTCCAGCCTGAGCGTGGGGTTCCTGGCTTGACCGTGGGATCATCAATATGATCCTATGATCGCTAGCTTGAGCCCAAGGTCGCGCTGGCTTGAGCAAGGGGTCACTGGCTTGGCTGGAGCCCCCTGGTCAAAGCACATATGAGAAAACAATCAACAAACAACTAAAGTGCCACAACAATTAGTTGATGCTTCTCATCTCTCTTCCTTCCTGTCTCTCTCTCTTAAAACAAACAAACAAACAAACAAACAGCATCGGGTTTTGAGGAACTGCTCAATCCAATCTTGTGTCAGCTCAGCTGTGGGACGGGATTTATCCAAGGTCACAGAGCGATCAGGAGCTGAGCTGGAGCTAGACCCCGGTTTCCAGGCTTCTGCCTTCAAGTGGAGAGACTACCTGGGCAGCAAAAGAGGCCTCGCTCAGAGCTAAATGCAGGCAAGCTGCTTCTCTGTCTCTGATGCCAAGACTCTTACATAACAGCTGTTATATTAAGCAAGCTCTTGCTTTCTCTCGGTGTCAGTTTTCTCCTAGGTAAAGTGAGGTAACAGTGCCTATCTCTGGGACTCCTGAGAACATGAACAAGGAAAGTTGTCTTAACAGCTGGGAACTATCTTTGTTTGGGAAAAACACTTTGATAAGCTCCTTGGAGAGACTCACCAGGCTGGATGCGATAAGCTGAATACCTCTTCAGCGCACCACACGAACTAACGGCTCTGTTTGGGGTTGGGAGAGTAAGAGATGAGGAGGGCGAGGAGCAGGCAGAGGAGCCAGCAGGATGGAGACAGCCAGCACCAGGGAGGGGGGACCAGCCAGACTTGCAGGCAGGCCTTGGGGTGAGCAAAGGAGAGTTTTAGAGTGATGCATTGCCACTTCGTGTTTCCCAGGTGTTGTTTGAAACACTACCTGTCCCCTCTCCGCTTCCAAATCATCAGTAACATCTGCCAGTTCCACAGCGTTTGATACAACTTTGTGTGTGTGCGTGTGTGCGCGTGCACAGGTACAACGTAAAGAGAGCCAAGGGTTTCCTGTTTGAGTCGAGGCAATGCAAAGCAGAGACCACACATAAAGGACAAGAAGCGAAGGGTTTGAGAAAGTTTGGTTTGGCAGAGACCACCGGCTCTATGTGGAGATCATCCTCCCCCTCCCCCATTCCTGGGCTCACAGCTACGTCCCCCAGCCTCCCTTGCAATTAGGTGTGGCCAGCTGATGGAGCGGGAGCCAGTGGAATGTGCATGGAAGCAATGAGTGCCGTTTCCAGGACTGGCCCAGGCCACCTCCCACTCCAGCCCCGCCCTGCTCGTGGGACGGCCCTGGGAGCCATGTGTGGACAATAGCAGATCCCAGGTCAGTCAGCCGCAGCCTGCCACTCCAACCTCAGCCCGGGCCTGCCACACACCCCCCCCCCCCCCCCCCCCCGCACACCTGGAACCTCCTAGGTCTTATCGTGAGGGAAAGACACACTTCTTTTGTGTTGGGTCACTATAATATGGGTCTCATTGTTAAAGAAGTTTAGCCTCCACGGAACAATGAACTACCAAAGGCCTTAGACTTCTAGAAACTCTGAAATCCAGATGGAGAGCTGGGGGGGTGGAGGATGTTGGCATGTTTTAGCAGATCTCCGGAATGGGCAGTGCCATCTGACATGTGGATGACACATGTGAAGTGTTTCGTATGTACTCAGCAAATGACAGCCATTCTGGTTAGGATGGTGTTTATGAGGGAAGAGCTTGTCTGTCTCTCAGATGGATTCGGGAATCCCACCTCTCGGGGGGGCTGTGGATGCTGTCATTAGGATGAAGCATAAGGGGGGTTTTGTTTTCTCGATGCTGGGGAAAGACGTCCCCTGCATTCACCTGGTACAAACGTTTGCTGCAGGGAGGAGAGTGTCGCAGGCTCAGGAGGGAATGAAAGCTGTTGTTACTCTTGGAGAGGTCTGGGAGAACCCTCCCTGCCAGGGGAGGCATCCCTGGTGCCTTTCCAAGTCCCTGCCCTCCTCAGTCCCGGGCCACACGACAGGGGGAGGGGCAGAAAGTGCCTGAGTAATTCTAGAGGGTGAAAAGGAGAGCACCAGCCGCCGGGTGGGCTCCCGGGCCCGGAGAGGCAGCCGTAGGGGTGTGGGTGGGTGGGCAGGGCGCCAAGAGGTGCAGAGACCTGGCCCCCTCCCGCTGCCCCTGAGGCCTGTGGGCACTGAGGCACTGAGGCCACACACCAGGGGCTGAGCCTAGCATCAGAGGGATGAAGTGGACAGCTGAGCACCCCCTCTTTGGAAGGGTGCTGGTGGCCTGAACCGGAAACCGGGCAATGTGGGGCAGCGGCCATGGACAGACGGCGAGGACCAGCGCCCAGGTCCGCAGCGGCGAGCCTCACAGCACCGGCGGCAGTGACAGGACACCTGGCAGCATCCCCGGAGTCCCCTGACAGTCTGAGAGTCTGAGAGTGTGACACAGAAATTTCTGTCAATGGGGTGGAGAGGGGATACAGTCGGTTCGAACTGAACTTGAAGAACAGAGATAGAATATGAGTTCCTGCCCAAGGTGAAAGAGTCCATATACTTTTTAATTTTATTTTTTTGTATTTTTCTGAAGTGAGAAGCAGGGAGGCAGTCAGACAGACTCCCATATGCGCGCGACTGGGATCCACCCGGCAAACCCACCAGGGGGCAATACTCTGCCCACCAGGGGGCGATGCTCTGTTACAACCAGAGCCATTCTAACACCTGAGGCAGATGCCATGGAGCCATCCTCAGCGCCCAGGCCCAGTTTGCTGCAATGGAGCCTTGGCTGTGGGAGGGGAAGACAGAGAGAGAGAGAGAGAGAGAGAGAGAGAGATAAGGGAGAGGGGGAAGGGTGGAGAAGCAGATGGTGCTTCTCCTGTGTGCCCTGACTAGGAATCGAACTTGGGACTTCCACATGCCAGGCTGACACTCTATCGCTGAACCAACTGGCCAGGGCCTATTTTTTTAATTTTTAAAAATTTTTGTTTATTGATTTCAGCGAGAGGGAAAGGGAGAGACAGACAGACAGGAACAGCAAGCTGCTCCTATATGTGCCCTGACCTGGGATCGAACCAACCACCTTTGTGCTTCAGGGCGATGCTCTAACCAACTGAGCTATCTGGCCAGGGCAAAAGAGTCCATAGTTGTCACCAGAACTTAGAAGAAGAGAGAGCTGCTGGTATTTGGTGCCCCCTGGATCCGGAGCAGGTTGTGCCCACTGACCCAAGCCAGACACCCTCTGCTTTGTCCACTTCTCCAAGCTGTGGCTCGCAGCGTCCCTTGGCCTCTCAGGAAGGACACCTAACTTCCTGAGCAAATCGGCCCCAGGCAAGCAGGAGGCTCAGCGCTCAGCCCTGGGGGTGCTGGAGAGGCGATGGAGCGGGTAGGGAGGAGAGTCAGAGCCTGACGGAAGGACATGAGTTGCCATTCCGGGAAGGCTCAGAGTGACTAACAGAGGAGAGCGTGGCCAGGGTGTGAACAGCATTGCCAAGACAACGAGAGGCGCAAACGTCCATGAGGACCATTCATCCTGCAGACAGACCATTTCTGCCCAGGTTGGAGGCGAGGAACAGCCAGAAAAGATGTCTATGGAGCCAACCAGAGTTCTGTCCAGAGAAGCTTAGGGTGGAAAGTCGGCACTCTAGCATTCATGGGGCCTCACCTTCCAGAAGCCAAAGCGAGCATCCTCGATGACCTTGGCTTCTAAGGTTTTCCGTCATTGCAAGAACACAGACTCTAAGTCAGGCCTGCCAGGGTTTGGGTCCCAGGTCTGTCCCTTACTAGCCCTGCTTGGGCAAATCACTTCACATCTCTGAGCCTCAGTGTCTCCGACTGTAAATTGGGGATTATAGTACTTTCCAGATAAGGCTGTTGCAGGGAATTAACAGAAATAGAATGTGGAAACAATTGTCTCCATTGTGACTTAATGACCGAGCGTTCACTGTGTGTGTGTGTGTGTGTGTGTGTGTGTGTGTGCTTTTCCTGAATTATCTGATTGAATTCTCTCTATAATCCCTCTGGACAGATGAGAGAGTGGAGCCCAGAGAGAGGGAATGATTTTCTCAGGGTTGCTCACTTTTTTTTTTTTTTTTTTTGGTATTTTTCTGAAGCTAGAAACAGGGAGAGACAGTCAGGCAGACTCCCGCATGCGCCCGACCGGGATCCACTGGGCACGCCCACCAGGGGGCAATGCTCTGCCCCTCCGGGGCGTCGCTCTGCCTCGACCAGAGCCAGTCTAGCGCCTGGGGCAGAGGCCAAGGAGCCATCCCCAGCACCCGGGCCATCTTTGCTCCAATGGAGCCTCGGCTGTAGGAGGGGAAGAGAGAGACAGAGAGGAAGGAGAGGGGGAGGGGTGGAGAAGCAGATGGGCGCTTCTCCTGTGTGCCCTGGCCGGGAATTGAACCCGGGACCTCCGCACGCCAGGCCGACGCTCTACCACTGAGCCAATCGGCCAGGGCGGGTTGCTCACTTTTAAAGTGGCTGAGCCTGGTCTCCAACGCAGGCGATCTGACTGCAGGGTCCAGGTTCTGGGTCTCTCCCTCTTTCTGATACAAAGCAGTTATCACTGGTGCTCAAAGAGAGTCTGAATTCTCCAGTGGGAGTGTGAGGAAAGGAAGCATCATTCTGAGAAAAATCCCTGGCCTAGTAGCTCAGTTGGGTAGAGTGTTACCCTGGTACTGCAAGGTTATGGGTTCGATCCCCAGTCAGGGCACATATAAGAAGCAACCAATGAATGCATAAATAAGTGGAACAACAAATCGATATTTCTCTTTCTCTCTCTCTTCAAAGCCAATAAATAAAAAAATAAAGAAAATAAAAAGATTCTGAGAAGCGGGCAGGATCGAGCTGAAATTTCCCCAGGGAAAGCTGGGTGTGAGCGGGAGAAAGGGGTAGAGGGGGCACAGTCAGGCAGCGGCTGCAGTTGGAGCGAAGGCGGGGAAGTGGACACCGGAGGACTGGAGAGCCACCGGGGACCGCGTGGCTGCAGCCACAGCCACAGTCACAGCCCCCAGGCAGAAAACTGAGCAGGGGGCCTCACAGTTAGAGCTCTGTCTTTACAGAAAGGGGCGGTCGTTCCTTTCTCGGTCCCCTTCGCAAGTCTAGCAGACTGAAAGCTCCGTGAGGGCAAGGGCCAGCTTAGTCTCCTGCCCTGCTGCACCCCCTGCGCCCACCTGGTCCACTGGGGCCAGGACCACAGTAGGCACCAGACAAACATTTGCTGAACAAACTGGAAAGGAGTGGGTACATGTTCTCGTTCATCTCTTTTTTTTAAATTATTTATTTATTTATTTATTTTTTACAGAGACAGAGAGTGAGTTAGAGAAAGGGATAGACAGGGACAGACAGACAGGAACGGAGAGAGATGAGAAGCCTCAATCATTAGTTTTTCGTTGTGTGTTGCAACACCTTAGTTGTTCATTGATTGCTCTCTCATATGTGCCTTGACCGTGGGCCTTCAGCAGACCAAGTAACCCCTTGCTTGAGCCAGCGACCTTGGGTACAAGCTGGTGAGCTTTTGCTCAAACCAGATGAGTCTGCGCTCAAGCTGGTGACCTCGGGGTCTCGAACCTGGGTCCTCTGCGTCCCAGTCCGACGCTCTATCCACTGCGCCACTGCCTGGTCAGGCCTCATCTCTTATTTTGATAGAAATACACCTGAAGTACCATGTGGGCCCCTCCCCCCCTAGAAAGGAGGCAGACTGTAACAAAGGGTTGGGGAGGGAGGTTAGAGAACAGATGTGACGGGGACCCACACCAGCTCCTCTCCCCCACACCTGCTCATTGGAGTATTGATGGAAGACATCTATCTCTCCAAGGGTCTTTCCAGTCCTGCGGGCAGAGCCACTGGCTGCCGTTTGTTCTAGATTAGCTTTTCCAGGATGTTTTTATAGCAAACATCCGTGAAAGATGGCAAGAGTTCTCTCTCTCTCTCTCTCTGCGTCAAAAGGCAGGCATGTTCAGCGCCCATTGTGAAAGTTTGGGGTTTTCTAAGCTCGGGGGTCATCTCTCGTATTGCAATCACTGCATGTGAATCATTCAGCTGGCCCCTTCAACGTCACCCCTGTGTGGAGTTTGCCAATTCAGATACAGGACACCCAGTTAAACAGTGAGTATTTTTAAATATCAGTATGGCCCATGCAATATTGGGATATACTAAAAAAAAAAAAAAAGAGTATTCATTGTTTAGCTGAAATTCAAACTTCACTGGGTATACGTTTATTTTCTAAATTGGGCAATCCAACACCCGTGGGATTTAGGGACAAGAGGAACTGGTGCAAATATGCTGACGTTTGTGCCGGTGCCATGCCATGAGTAATAAAGTCCTTTGTCTCTGACCTAAGAGTCTTGTGTTTCTGCCAGCATCCAAATTAACTCACAAGTAGGGCAAAATCTCATACCCTTTCCAGTTCCTGCTAGGTGTTCCCATCCTAAGCTTGGAATCTGGCATAGCCTTGGCAGCCCAAGATACCTGTGGGACGAATGGCTGTCAATCCACAGGAATTGCTGCCAAGTATACAGAATTCCTCAGGGACTTAGAACGGCTCCTGGGGGTTGGTGCTGCAACTCTCCATTTCACTAACTTATTGCTGTTACCATGGTTACTAGAACGACATAGGGCTTCTGAGCTTCCAAAGAGCATTTTCCTGTATTATCTTTTTCAATTTCCCAATGACTTTTCAAAATATATGTCATTATTCATACTTCAGGCATTAGAAAACTGAAGTTCAGGGTCAAGAAGTACATTGTACAAGGACACACAACCAGTAAGTGGCAATCCACCAGTAAGTTGTAGGCAATGGGAGTCACACCCTTTACAGTGATTTCCCAACCAGTAGATGGGGACACACGGTAGGGTCCAGGTCCCACAGGCCATAATTAACAGGGACTAGCCTGACTAGACTGATGTTCAAAATGACAGTCTAGTTCAGGCTGGGAGCTATGGGGGAAACTGAGGCACCTCAGCCACACAGACTGGACCAGCTCAGCAACCACACCTCCTAGGACTTCAGCAAATCCCACAGTTTATTCCGTGGCCCCTGGACTGGCGAGCTAGGCTGCCCCAGCATCCCAACAGTCTCAGGGGAGGAACAGTGATTCAAGCTGGGAGGGACAGGACGGGAACTGGGGCGTTTCCTACCGTCCTCGGGGGAGAGCTCACGACGTTGAGGGAAGCACAGTCTTGCGCCAGAGTTTCCCAGCGTGTTTCCTGAAACACTCGTTTCAAAACTAGGGGAAAGAAAATAAAATATTCTGTGGTGAAAAAAAGGTTGGAAAATGCCACGGCCCACTTCTCCTTGCGTTTACTGTCTTCAGTAGATTAAAGGCACCACCAAGCCCGGCAGCAGAAGAATCTGGCCCTTCAGTTCACCTGGGCATTTCCTGAAAATATCAATTGGGACTGTTCTCTCTTATTTTTTAAAATAAGTTTTTGGGGTTTGTGTTTTTGTGGGGGGTTTTTTTGGCGGGGGAGCAATAACTTTCATTAAAACCCTTTGGAAAATGCTGGAATTGCAAGAATTTGGAGGCACATCGTTGCCTGAAATTCTCCCTTTTTCTTATTTTCAGCAGGACAAAATGCCCACGGGCTCAGGAAGTGGGAGAAGCGGCCTCAGGGCCCCTGTGCCAGACGAACTGGGAGGGGGCAGCGTTCAGGGCTCCCCACCAGGCTGGCTCTGCGCACAGCAGGCATGGGAGCCGCCCTGGGCAGCATTTATCACCAAAAAGAGGTGTTCTGATAGAGCCTCTTATCTCTGGGACCTGTGGTATCTGCCCCATAAGGCCTGGCAGAGAACCTTTTTACAGAGTAGGCACAAATGAGATCATATTTAGCACTTGCCTCTTGAGCCAGAGGAAATGCAGCTGAGGCCAAACGTCCCTGCCGCACAGGAAAGAGGAAGGGGTGTCTGCTCGCCTCCCACACCAGCTGCGAGCAAGCGAAGGTTCTGATGCCCTCACCAGATAGCTCTTCTGGGCACGGTCAGAGTCACCCTTTTGGCCATGGACGATTTCCAGGCCATAAGCTTCCTAGGTAAATGTAATTACCCCTGAGAAGAAAGACCTTCTTGAGTCACACTGTCCCCCAAAATCCAAAGGCCACCTTATTTAAGGTATGGCCCAAAGAATTAATACATGAGATGTTAGCAAATAATGTAAGAAAAAGATGGTCCCCTGCTTACACAAGTTCGGGCATCTGGGCGTCCTGCCGGCTCTCCACAGGGAGTCACTGTAGTGCACAGTACAAGGCGGAGAAGTCCTGGGAAGAAGGGCTTTGATTTGTATGGGCATAGAACTATTTATAGTTGTCAGAAATGAGAAATGCTGGGCCCAGGAGATGGGGTCAACAGTCCATTAAGAACCAGGCTTATGGGAATGCGCCATGGACTCAAAAGTCAGTTAGATACGTGTTCAAGTCTCGTTGCACGAGTAAGAACTCTGCAGCCGAGGCCAAGTTTCCGAACCTCCCAGACTTCGACTTCCTTGTCACAACAGTAGGGATGATCAAAGTTCCTCCCACAAGCGGGTTTTTTTAAGGACTAAATGAGATAGTGTGTGCACATGGCAAGTGCTCGAGAAATAGTTGTCAGCATTATTGTGTTTTTTTTTAAGGGGTATAAACTTTTTAAATTTTTTTTACTAATTCTAATGGGATGACATCAATAAATCAGGGTACATATATTCAAAGAAAACATGTCCAGGTTATCTTGTCATTCAATTCTGTTGCATACCCATCACCCAAAGTCAGATTGTCCTCCGTCACCTTCTATCTAGTTTTCTTTGTGCCCCTCCCCCTCCCCTTCCCCTTCTTCCCCCCACCCCCTTACCATCACACTCTTGTCCATGTCTCTAGCATTATTGCTGTAGGAGGTTTTCTGTGATTGTTTATGGCAAGGGAAGGGAGGGGTAGACAGCAAGTGGTGGGAGGAATCATGAAAAGCAAGAGGGAAAAGGCCAAGCATATAGGTCACTGCCTCAGTCATGGGCTGTCTAAGGTCAGAGCCAGAAGACCCTTCCTTGCCCACAACCGGCGAAGAGACTGGCCCCACGTCCCACAGGTGATTAGTCTCAAGCCAAGACCCCATTCACTCTTTTATTCTATTTTATTTATTCATTTTTTAGAGAGGAGAGAGACAGAGAGGGAGTGAGGAGAGAGAGACAGAGAGAAAGAAGGGGGAGGAGCAGGAAGCATCAACTCCCATATGTGCCTTGACCAGGCCAAGCCCAGGGTTTCGAACCGGTGACCTCAGCATTTCCAGGTTGACACTTTATCCACTGCACCACCACAGGTCAGGCCCCATCCACTTCTCCACTGCTTACTGAGCCCTCCTCTGCTATGTGGAAGTCGTTTGCGCACCTAAGAAACAAACACGGCATGCACTAGAAATCTCGTGCTTGGAATTTACCTTACAAAACTTTTGCAAAGTGTTTTCGAGATAAATGTAGTTTTTAAAAGATATATAAGAAAATATACACATATCGGCTCACTTGAGCAAAAGGAATACAGTAAGGATAAACCTGGCAGGATTGCTTATGTACAGGGGGTAGGTGAGGACAGGGTGGACGAAAGGGGGATGGGAGAGGTAAAGGTGAATGACCTTTCTCTGAGTCTGCCCTTTTGTGCAGCTCTGACTCTCAGAACCATGGTGACATTTCATATGCCCAGGATTAACCAGCCAAACAGAGACAACCAGGATGTCGGGGGAACCTGAGAGGGTGTTCAAACAGTGACAGATGAATCTAATAATATGGCAAATAAATAATGTCCCCACAGTGAGGGCAACCGGGGAGAAAAGAGCCAATTTAAACAACTTTGTAAAACAGTTGTTTTACATCTTACTTCGACTAGATGTAGACAAAAAGGCGACAAGGCTAAAGATAAAGAAAACTGTACACAAATAATTATATTCCAATTAGTAAATCGGTTTTCACAGGAATATGGGATAGCAGTTCTGAAACTGCTTTAATGCATACACTCGGGTTGAGCAATTAAGTAAATGTGTTGTGGAGTCAGGTTTTATGCTAGTGACGAAAGAAGTTGGAAATAAGTGAGGGAGGGAGGATAGAATGAATTCTGTGGTGCTGGGTTGGAACCCGATTCTTGGCTTGCTCTCTCTCTGTGCGCGTTTGTGTGTATGCATGAGTATACATAAACATATTTATGTAGATTCTAGTTTCCAGCTTATATGATATTTCATCTTTCTGAAGGAACTTCTTTTATTATTTTTTACAAGGCAGGTCTACTAGCCACACATTGCGTCTGTTTTTATTTGTCTGAAAGAGTATTTCCCTTTCACTCTGGAAACATAGTTTTGCTATATATAGAATTTTAGGTTGGTGATCTTTTTTTCTTTCAACATTTTAACCATTTCACTCCATTCCCTTCTTCTGGCATACTTTCTGATAAGAAGTCTAATATAATTCTTATTCTTGTTCCTCTGTAGGTAAGGCGTTTTTTATTACTGGCTTCTTTTAAGATGTTCCCTTTGTCTCTGGTGTGCTGCAATTTGAATATAATATGACGTTGATTTTTTGGCATTTGTCTGCTTGTTGTTCTCTGAGCTTCCTAGATCTGTGGTTTGGAGTCTGTCATTAATTTAGAAAAATTCTCAGTCATTGTTACTTCCAAAATTTCTCCTGCTTCTTTCCCTTCTCCTCTGGTACTATCATTGTACATATGTTATACCTTTTGTAATATTCCCACCATACACACACACACACACACACATAAATTCTTTTTTTCTCTTTGTATTTCAGTTTGGGATGTTTCTATTGACATGTCTTTAAGTTCACTATTTCTCTCCTTGACTTTGTCTAGTCTACCCATGAGCCCACCAAAGGCATTCTTCATTTCTGTTGCAGTGTTTTTGATTTCTAACATTTCCTTATTATTTTTTTTTAGTTTCTATCTCTGCTGACATTACTGTCTGTTCTTGTATGTTGTCTACTTTTCCATTAAAGCCTTTACCATATTAATCAGTTATTTTAAATTCTTAATGTGATAATTCCAAAATCTGTATCATACCTGAATCTGGTTCTGATTTTTGCTTTGTCTCCACACACACACATACACACATAAACACACCTCTTTGTCTTTCGCATGCCCTGTAATTTTTTGTTGAAAGCCAGCCATGATATATCTGACACTAGAACTGGGGTAATCAGGTTTTTGTTGTGAGGTTTTATGTTAACCTGGCTAGGAACTGGGCTGTCTTTAATGTTTTATAGCTGTAGGTACCAGAGGTTTCAGTTTTGTCTAGTTACTTTCTGTTTTTCTCTTATTGTCTTTGGCTTTCCCTAAAAATTCACTCTTTTTTCATTACAGCTAACATTCAGTATTATATTAGTTTCAGGTCTACAGCACAGAGGGTAGACATTTATGACATTTCTATAACTTATGAAGGGAACTCTTAACTCCATAAGTATATGACCCTCTGATACTTGCTACAAAATTATTGACTATATTCCCCATGCTGTGATGTTCTTAATTGATATCTTTTCATTCTTTAGCAGCTCTTTAAACTGTAATCTACTATTACTATACCTGTTGATGTGGTGGTCACAAGTCGGGGAGGGGAGATGTTCTACAGTCTTATGATTAAATCCCCACTGTTTGATTTTTTTTTTTGTTTGCTTTGTTTGGTTTTTGCAGTGGGCCTGAGTCCCTGGGCTGTGATCTTCAGAAGCTGTTTCTTTTTATTTTTTATTTTATTTATTTATTTATTTATTTATTATTCAGTTTTAGAGAGGAGAGAGAGAGAGGGAGAGAGACATAGAGGGAAAGACAGAGAGAGAAGGGAGGGAGGAGGAGAAAGCATCAACTCCCATATGTGCCTTGACCAGGCAAGCCCAGGGTTTCGAACTGGCAACCTCAGCATTTCCAGATCGAGGCTTTATCCACTGCGCCACCACAGGTCAGGCCAGAAGCTGTTTCTTAATTCCCACCCCACCCCCAGCCTGCCTCCTTATGTTAGACAGGAAGGCTGGAGGAAGCTAGAGTTGTCTCATTGCCCTTCACCTAGATCAGATAAGACTCCGGTAGTTTTCCCTGGGGGCCGGGCCTTGCTTGTTACAGACAACATCTGGGTATATTTCAACAAAGTTATTCTTCTGGGCCAGAAGCACTACCAGGGGATTTCTCTCCAGTGTCACTGTGAGAACCTTGTAGGCTCCCAGAGAGAAAACCCACAAATATGTGGGACCCCTAAGAGGTTTTAACTCCACCTCCTCCATGCTGAGCCTCCAGCAGTCTGTCAATTACCATCAGAAGTGCTCCCGCCAGTGCTGGCCCTTGCAGTTTCTCCTTCCCTGGAGGCTGACCTTCTAGTTCCTGTCACTCCCAGTTTTAGGGTGAAGTTTGCCCTGTGAACTCAGTTTTCTGATGGAGCTAAGATGTGCAGTTTGTTCAGCTTTTTCTTATGGTGAAGATGACCCCCAAGCTCTTTGTATCTTGGGGTTAGAACAAGGAGTGTGTGTGAGTGTGTGTGTGTGTGTGTGTGTGTGTGTGTTTTAAATACTTAGTAAATGTCACCCTGAACATTTTGGGTTATTGTTATCTGCAAACCGATAGACTCCAGCCTGGAAGCCCTTGCAGTTTGGATGGAAGGCAGAGTCTGCCATTAATTCTGGAAAATTCTCAGCCATTATTCCTTACACAGTTTCTTCTCCTTTCTCTCCTCCTTTTCCTTCTGGTATGCTCATTCCACATGTCACACTTTTGTAATTGTCCCACAATTTTTGGATATTCTGTTCCTTTTTTTTTCTTTGCTCTCTTTGCATTTCAGTTTGGAACGTCAAGAACGGTATCACAGTGAATCAACGCTCTATCTGGTGAGGAGGGCTGGGAAGTTCCTAAAAAAATGTCTCCCAGGGAACCTGGCTCCTGAGCTGGAGGTGGGTCCGCACAGCCTGCCCTGCGGCAGCGACAGTCTGTGGGGGTCTGGAGGGTGCTCAGGCCCGGGGGTGGGGGGAGCCTTGGGGAGACAGGAGGCCCTGTGCTTTGTGCTCTGTCCTTTGTTGCTCCCCTATTATCCTCATCTTTGGCTTAATTTGTCAACTCTACTGCGTTCACCTGGTGTGGACTTGGGAGGTGCTTTGACAGCGGACGGGCTTTCTGCAGCTTGCATGGGGGGCGGTGAGGTCTGATAATCCTTCCCCTCTCTTTTTCTGTTTTTTGTATTTTTCTGAAGTGAGAAGAGGGGACTGGGGGGTGGGGCAGACAGACTCCCGCATGCGCCTGACTGGGATCCACCAAGCATGCCCACCAGGGGGTGATGCTCGGCCCCTCTGGGGTGTTGCTCCACTACAATCAAAGCCTTTCTAGCGACTGAGGTGGAAGCTATGGAGCCATTCTCAGAGCTCAGGCCAACTTGGCTCCAATAGAGCCTTGGCTACGGGAGGGGAAGAGATAGAAAGGAGAGGAGGAAGGGTGGAGAAGCAGATGGGTGCTTCTCCTGTGTGCCGTGGCCAGGAATCGAACCTGGACTTGCACACGCGGGGCTGACGCTCTACCGCTGAGCCAACCAGCCAGGGCCATTCCCTCTCTTTTTTGAATAAAGCTGCTCAGGCCTGGTGAGTGGTTCTGGGAGGAGACACCCACCAGGAGTGCTCTGGTCCCGGGTCCTGCTACTACCAGCCTCCAGAAAGGCAAGCAAAGGTCAGAGCTGGGTGTGTGTGTGTGTCTGTGTGTGTGTGTGTGTGAGGGTGGTTAGTAAGAAACTGGGAAAATTCCCTGGCAAGTGGGATGAGAAAACTGGAACAAATGGTTGGCCAGAAACGGCCAAGCAATTAGCAGCCAGCTGATCAATCACAGGACTCTAACCTCCTTAACCAGCGACACCAGCTTGCATGGTTTCCCTGAGCGAGCTCGTCCACTCCCACGGTTTCCCTCTGCCAAATGCTGACCTCCAGCCCCGGCCCCTGGCCTGAATTCCGACCCCCGCTCCAGCTGTCTTCTGGACACCTCTCCTTGCATGGTTGAATGTCCAACGCTGGACTCCGCCCTCAGCCCCGCCCTCTCCCGTGCTCCTAGCTCCAGCAGGTGGGTTAAACCTAGTCTCCCTAACCAAAGACATCTAAGAGCAAGAGGTTTACATCAGCCTAGTCAGGGAGGCAGATGACCAAGACCAGTTAGGGCCACACACACTAAGCCAAGCTGAAGGAAAGCTGACCAGAGGACAACCCAAGGCTCTTTCTACAGCCATTATAATGCAAATTGCACCACAAGTAGAGGGAGGCCAGGGGGTCTAACACCCTGACACTTCCAGAAGGGACCAGATTAGGAACAGGACTCCCAACCGGAAGGCAGAGTCGGATGTTGGCCCCGCAAAGCTTGGAGACAATTCCCCCTTAGAAACACTTAACATCCCAAGAACTGACAGACAGTGTGCTCAGCTCACTCGTGAGTTGGCCCACTTCCACCTGGACGTGTACGTTTTGCGTCTTTTTTACAACAGTGCCTGTACCCTGGCCTCTTGCTTTTTCTCCACCTGAAGAAAACTAGCTTTGTTCTCACCCCGACTTGCCCTTGACATTTTTCCTGGGCTAGTCGAGAACCTGGAGGTGCCTGACACAGGAAGAGTCCCCACTGTACCCGGGCCGGAACGACCCACCCTGCGTAGAAGCCACCAGGTAAGAGGAGCTGTGTCCTGTGTGCTGGTGTACGTCCTCTGAGGGAGGTGTGCTTCTTCTGTGAGATAAGCGTTATTGCACCCATTTTACAGATAAGAGAACTGAGGCTCAAGGCCGGGTGCTCATTTGCCCAAGTCTGCAGGCAGCTGGGATTCAAACCCACATGTCCTACCTTTAGGTCTGTGCTCCCTCTTCTCTATTCCCACTGAGGCCCTGGCCTACCCAGCGCGCGGGAACCATGTCCTCTGCGGCCACAGCTGCCAGCGCCTGTCCCCAGATGCACAGGCAGATGCTGGGGGAGAGTTAACAGCCGGCCTGCTGGAAATTTGGCTGGGAGCCTCCATTGTCTCAGCATTTTGTAATCTGGCCCCGGGCAGGGGGCTGGGGGCGGAGGCCACTTTTTGTGGGAACTCAGGCACAAAGGGGGTGTGAACCATCGGGCTGGGACGGGGGCCAAGGCAGCGAGAAGAAGGCTGGGGCCTTGGCCAGGGCTCCAGGCCCTCGGGAGCCTCCAGCTGGATGGGGCCATGTGGGTTGGGCCAGATGTGGGCTGGGGAAAGTCACAGAGTTGCTGGCGACGTCTTGTCTGCAGGGGCGAGAGACAAAGAGCAAACTGACATGACAATCAGAGGGTGAAGCACCACCGTCCAGAGAAACACAGGGGCCTCTGTCGCCAGGAAAGGAGCCCGACCCGCTGTGGTGCGGCAGGGGGCTTCCAGGAGGAACACGCCCCTGTGTGCCCAGACCCGAGGCCCCAGAGCTGAGCAGATGTTGTCCGGGGTGAGAAGGAAGTGGGGCCTTCGCAGAGAAGGGAGCAGCCGGCAAGAGAAGCCTGGTGAGAAGGAACTGTCTGCCCTGTTGCCATGTGCGGGTGTTTTGAGCAGTTAAGTGCACCCTGCGTGTCAGCTGTGAAATACAGTAGAGCAAGAGATGAGGTTGAAGGGCTGGAAAGGGCCCAGACCATAGAAGTCCTGATGCCAAATATGGCAGGGGACAGACGTACACTAAAAAAAGAACACTGTTTATCTGAAATTCTAATTTCACTGGACATCCTGTATTTTTATTTGCTAAATCTGGCAGCTCCAGCCTCAGGGGCCATCTGGACTTCATTCCTAGGTCGTGGGGAGTCCGCAGGGGCTTTTCAGGAGGGCGAGGATGCGCTCAGATTTGAGTTTCCCCAGGAGATGGGTAGCAGAATGGAGGGAAGGCGGGGAGACCGCTGAGAGAGAAGCCGGAGGGACAGAGTAGGTGACAGACGGGGTTCGTAAAGAGGTGCGGTGAAGGGGCCTAGGTGCTAACTGAGTGTGGAAACTGAGAACACGGGGCAGTCAACCTTGACATCCAAGGTTTCAAGCAACTAGACAGACGGTGATGACCTTTTCCGAGCTGGGAGCACGGGAGAGGGCGGGGCTGGGCAGGGGGCGGGGCTGGGGGCGGAGTCCAGCGTTGGACATTCAACCATGCCTGGAGAGGTTTCCAGAAGACAGCTGGAGCGGGGGTCGGAATTCAGGCCAGGGGCCGAGGCTGGAGGTCAGCATTTGGCAGAGGGAAACCGTGGGAGTGGACGAGCTCGCTCAGGGAAACCATGCAAACTGAGGGCGAAGGGGCACTCAGAACGGACCCCTGAGAAATGGTAACGATTTAGAGGAAGCAGAAGGAGGACACGCCAGCAAATTAGACCCGGGGGATGAGGCCAGAGGTCTGGGGAAACGCAGGAAGGGTCGTCGATGCCATGCGTCCCTCCTGGAAGCTGAGGCAGGAGACAGTGAGAAGGAAAGTGAGTTGGAAAGTGTCAAAGTGCGACCGAGACCTCAAGTCATGAGTTCATAGGGACCTGAAGAGGGACATTTCAGGGAAGCGATGAGGGCAGGGACTGGGTGGGCTGGGTAGGGAGAAAGTGGTCTGTAGAGGCAACTCTGTCCTGAACTTTGGCTGTGAGCCACAGATGGGGGGGAGGGTGGCCACAGGCATTTGTCCTGTCCCTCCAGAGACCCCATCACACCGACAGTGAAGGAATAAAGCAGGTATCACCTACCCATAAAGACAAAGAAGCTGGGCCAGGCGGCCCCAGCAGAAAAAAAAAAAAGATTTCAACAAAGCTTTGGAAGATAGGAAGCCAACAGAGAGGTAAGTAAATTCGGGGCTGCGTCCTGAAGTCCCTGCGGAGGAACTGAGAAGGAGGAGAGAGCCGTTTTGTCCTGAAGCATCTCGGAGAGGCCCAGGTCTTGGCGAGCCCAGGTCTGGTCTGAGGGCTGGACACCGAGCAGTTGTTCTCGGGTCTTACAAGTAGGGATGGCCATACCCACAGGCGAAGAGCATCAGTGTCTTCTTGGGAGGACTTGAACAGCAAAGAGTTACAAATACCAGGCACGCCAGAGAACAGCCTGACAACAAGGATAAAGGGATATGCATCCTGAATGGTGGGACTGCGAGCCCTCTTTCCTGCCCTGCTCTCAGGATGCCAGCAGCTGGAAGTATTCCCACCATGCAAGAGATTGGAGGAATGTTCTCTTGAGTTCTTCAGTCCCATAGGCTGGACCTCCACTGAGGCTGAGGCTAGGAGGAGAAGGCTGAGGCCACAGTCCAGATGACAGAGGTGGGATCTAAACCACCGCAGCTTGCTTGACCTTGGTGGCGCAGTGGATAAAGCGTCGACCTGGAAACGCTGAGGTCGCCGGTTCGAAACCCTGGGCTTGCCTGGTCAAGGCACATATGGGAGTTGATGCTTCCTGCTCTTCCCCCCTGTCTCTCTCTCTGTCTCTCCTCTCTCTCCCTCTTTGTCTCTCTCTCCTCTCTAAAAAAACAAAACAAAACAAACAAACAAAGAAAAACCACGGCAGCTTTAGTGGGAAGAGGAGGGGTGGATCCTGGAGATATTTAGAAGACAAAGTTTGTGAGGGATGAGGTGGTGGGCTGACTCCCGGAGAGAGGGCTTGTGGGGATGGGAGATCATTTTTCAACATAAGAAACACCTTCAGCCTGACCTGTGGTGGCACAGTGGATAAAACGTCGACCTGGAAATGCTGAGGTTGCCGGTTCGAAACCCTGGGCTTGCCTGGTCAAGGCACATATGGGAGTTGATGCTTCCAGCTCCTCCCCCCTTCTCTCTCTCTCTGTCTCTCTCTACTCTCTGTCTCTCTCTCCTCTCTAAAAATGAATAAATAAAATAAATAAATAAAAATTAAAAAAAAAAAAAAAAAAAAAAGAAACACCTTCAGTGGGCAGGATCCTCAGGGGACAACCCAAGGAAGGTGTGTCCCATGTTCTGGGGCAGACATGAGGGCAGAGGAGGGAGCTGGGCCGCCTTGAGGGACCCCCGAGAGAACTGAACTTGCTTGAGGATACCCAACCGCCCGAGGCTGGCTGAGGGAGGGTATTCTTCATCTCAGGTAGGGGGAGTCATGGAGAGCCAGGGGCTGTGCGGAGAGCAGGGGCGGCTGGTGACAGGACAATATGATGGAGACTGTGATGCCCACCCAGGGTCAGCTCCTCGGAGGACTGAATCGGGCAGCTTCTTCTGTAGAAATGACTCAAAACCCAGACTGGCTTAAACCAAACACGGCTCATATTGTGGATGGATCTGGCTTCAGATGTAAGTGGATTCAGGACTCAGTGTCCCCAGGGTTGCAGGTCCCTTCCTGCTCTGCCTGGGGCAGCTCCGTTCTTCAGCTCCCTGGGGCGACTGCCAGCAGCTCCCATCACCTTAACAGCACATCCAGTGGAAGAAGCCGTGCCCTTCCTTCATATCTCAGACCAGCGTCCTGGGATTGAGCTGTGTTGGTCCTGCTTAGCCTGATGTAGGTCATGATGGCCAGAATCCCGGAAAGCACCAATGGCTTTAGCCTAGCTCATGTGTTCACCCCTAACGTGGGAGATAGTTTGCTGCTACAAAACACACAACACAGTTGCCCCAAGAAGAGAGGATGCTGCCCAAAGAAAACCCCCGATGCCAAGTGCTGCCACTGGGTCCAGACTCTGGGAACCTCAGAATTTTGGGGACCCCTATTCTAAGCTTTCGATACATTTTTGTGGGGTGAATACATTTTGTGGGGAAAATGAACAAACAGACAGATGGATGAATGAACAAGGCATCTTTCTAGCTCTCAGGGACAATAAATGATCTTCCCCCTCCGTTGTCACCCCATTTTTAAATTAAAAATATTTTCCTGCCTGACCGGATGGTGGCACAGTGGATAGAGCATCGGACTGGAGGGCCCAGGTTCGAAACCCTGAGGTTGCCGGCTTGAGTGTGGGCTCATCCGGCTTGAGTGCAGGGTCGCTGGTTTGAGCCCAAAGGTCGCTGACTTGAACAAAGGGTCACTTGCTCTGCTGAAGCCCCCCACCCCCCCGCATCAAGGCACATATGAGAAAGCAATTAGTGAACAGCTAAGGAGCCGCAGTGAAGAGTTGATGCTTCTCATCTCCTTTCCTGTCTGTCTGTTCATATCTGTTACTCTCTCTGTCTCTGTCACACACAAAAAAAATTTCATTATTGAATGAGAGAGGGCGAGAAAGAGAGAGAGAGAAAAACATCAATTCTTTCACTTAGTTGCTCCATTTAATTGGATACTCATTGATTGCTTCTCATA